>NC_059394.1:3442500-3758750 GCF_905220565.1 Melitaea cinxia
GATGAAATTAAAAATCATCAAAATCGGTACACGAAGTAAAAAGTGATGCGGATTTTCGAGAGTTTCCCTCGATTTCTCTGGGATCCCATCATCAGATTCTGGTTTCCTTATCATGGTACCAAACTAGGTACGAGTATATCTCATTTTCAACAAAAAAAAGACGGAGTTATCCCCGAGCATACATCAAATATATATATATATATATATATATATATATATATATATACACGGTCGAATTGAGTCCTTCTCCTTTTTTGAAGTCGGTTAAAAATTGACAACACCATAAATAATACTTATTGAAGCTGTTGATTAAAATTTTATTTCAGAATTTTATTTCAAGCTGATATATAAAACTAATCACAAATGAAATAGAAAAAAAACGAATCAGAAGTATCAAAATTCTTAATTTAAATTTTCAATTTCGTTTATATTCAAACGCGTAACCCGATATAATTTGATGGAATTTACGAACCCGACTCAGAATAAATCATCGTAGCTTAGGGTAATGATGGCCTATATTGTTAATAGGTCTATTTGTGGCCTCCCTCCGTTATTATCGATCTAAGGCTGGGTTCGATGAAGCTCGGTGTAGTAATGTAGCTATTAGCGTTTTCTCTTATCCCCATAAATATATATAGCTCTGCAGTTGTTTACTTTTCAAACAAATATATTTATTTATAAATGAGTTTGGTATTTTATAACTCATCTGGAGAACTCGGTTGTAAAATAGTTTATTAATTTACTTTACTGAAAATTTTATAAATATTCAACGTTTTATTATAGTTAACATGATATTTTTTATTTCGTTTTAATCCGACTGTTTAAGGTTTGATATTACTTCGCTTCAACCAGTTACTGCGAGGAATTTGACACCCACAATCATTTCAAAAGAGACCTTACTTGAGATTAAAAAAAAGTGCGTGTGTACAAAGTATACATGTGAAACTTCTTTGAGAAAATAATTTTTAGGTCTCGATTATATTTATACAAATCTGAAGCTTTAGATTTCCGTTCCAGCGCCATCTAGTTAGTTTGCAATGTAATACCATCGATGTTAATGTAACAACATTTGTAGTTTCTATAGTACACGCTAGGTGGCATGGTTGTTCGACAAAAACGTTGCACATCTTCGTGACGCTAATATTACTATTATTGCGTTTCATTCGTAAGTTGTTTATACAATAAAGCTTTCTAGCAAGCAGCTTTGTAAATTTTGAAGGCTATTACAATATTTTAAGCTATAGGTTTTCGTAGAATATTCTAATTTTTTAATATTGTTGAGACAGTTCGAAAAACTCCAACAAAATCAGTACAATTACATTTATTTATAAGTTTACTCATAGAAATATATACTTTAAAAATATTTATGGAAATAAAAATCCAATTCGCAAAACGGCAGAAGTTCATCTAAAGTTTTCTTTAGACGAAGTAAAATCCAGAGTTTTATGCCTTAAGTATGGGGTAATTTCAAGTAAATCAAATTTTAAAAGTGGGATTAAATAAAAGAACACGTTAAACAAAGAAAAAACAAAACCGTAGCAGATTACATAAATTTTTCTTGCTAGGAGATAAACGGCGTAAAACTTGTAGTCCATATCTTTTGTGAATCTGAGCGGCGTTTATCGCAGGCTTATAAAAAATATACATAAAGCAAAATGTATATAAACTGTAAGAGATAAAAATTAAACCGCCTTTAAGATTGATTTGTGTCCATCTTTCATCACATTATTAAGAATAGCAGTCGCACTCATTAATTTTTTATTTTTTAAAATAAATACCAATCATGGACACTTAATTGAACACGCCATCGATCCAACGATTATGTATTATGCTTATTTTACAGGCAGTCTTTTTATGATTACAGATCGAAAGTCCTGTGACTTCTTAATGAAGCTATGACGTGATACGACGCTGACGGTATCTGTATATACTGGCTATACATTTAAAAACGTGCACTAATTAATTATTATATTGTGTCAATAAAACTTACACCTAATATTTACTACTTCCTTGTAAGCATCGGTCAGATTAAGAGACACTACAAGCAAGTAGGTATACTAACCATTTATAAGGCATGGCTTTCAAAAACAAAAAAAATTCATATACAACAAAAACTCGTATAAATTATTGAAATTACAAATAAATGTGTTGCCAAAGTACATAATTGATTCATTTACATTTCATTTTTATTTGCTAATACAGTTACTGGATCGCAAGTATTAAAACCAGGATCAAGGGGTCTACGACTTTTTGAAGGTGGCTTTTTGATTAATTATACTTATTTTTATTAATGACCAACGTTTAAATATTTTTCAGACAGAGATGACGAGAACAAAGCGGTACGTCGTTAAAAATGTAATTCCATTACTCAAACTCACCTTTTTCGCTTTAAAGAATATTTTGTAAATTAGTACGAAGTTTTTAGTACGAACTAAATGTGATTTTTTTAACTTAAAATAATCATTTTTAAATGTTGATAAGATAACAGCCCTGCGGTCACCCATCCGTCTGCCCAGCGATGTGATTATGGGCAACACACATGAGTTCACACCATTTTTGGTGCGAACTTGTGGAGGCCTATGTCCAGCAGTGGACTGCGATAGGCTGAAGTGATATATTGTGATATAAGATAACAGCAGCAGTGGGACAGCATAAACTGCTACAATGGCTATTCTATTTTATTACTAATAAAAAATAAAAAACAAAAAAAAGAAAATATACAAAAACTAGTCAACCCAGTGAACATATTCGCCACCATATTTTCGTTAATATATATATTTTTTATACAAACCTAAAAAACGAGCAGAAAGAAAAATCCTATTTGGTGTAGACGTTCCGAAGTTTTGCACGAACACAAATTTCGAGGATTTATTTTTATTTTTAGATATCATCATAATAAGCTATTAAAATGAACGTCATGTAGCGAAGCAAGTAAAACTTAATTAAGATAATTCATGACCCTTGATGTATGAATAATAGAGTTCCATTATTTTACACTAGCGAGGACTTTCTTAATTAAGTGCATTTAATGAGAAAGTTGAAGTTACATTTAATATACTTGTATGAATAAAAAATAATCAAAATCTATTTTAAAAATAAATTGGCGTAATTTTGTAGATTAATAGTTTTTTTTTTTTCGTTATGGATTTAATTTCATCAACTAGGGCAGACAAACGTACGGCTCACATGATGATAAGCGATTATCGTATCTTATAGACGCCTGCGCAAACAGCTACTACAGCCTGCAGTACCAGAAGCATCGCGAGCACGTTGCTGATCCTATCCCCAAACCTACCAAAAGCTTCCAGGAGTGAGTAGGGGTACTCACCACAGGAACACAATACTACTTGAAATCGGTATTAAGTAGCTGTGATTTTCTGTAAGGTGAGGGTCCTTAATCGGGCTACACCAGATTTTGAGCATCACATTTCCTGCTGTGTGCTATCCTAGTTACTAACATACCTTTTCAGATCTTAATATACCTATAAAATATTTTTGCTTAAAAGTTCATACAGTTAAATTTGATAGTTTCAATCATGTTTAAAAAAAAAACATATTTTAAGAAGGAAATAAACAAGAATGTATTACTAATAGATTGACTTATTAACCGTACTCTCAAATGATAAATTTTCAACGACATTTTAACATAAATCTAATTAACTAAGCAAGCAGGTTCTTCTAAGCATGACTTTGCTTGCTTGGAAAATGCACATTTTGTTTATAACAAATCTCAAACCATATTATTCTTCAATCTCGCAAAGAAGTCCGAAGGAACATGCTGAGTCCTCTTGCTTATTATGTACTCATATAATTTGCTAACAAGGCACAAAGGCATTACACGGAAGAATTGAGTCTTATGTAGACGTCTATCTGTCTGGTCTTAAGGCTCAAAATATTTAAATCTTTTGTGGGTTTAGTACTGTAGATTAAATGAAGAACGCTGGCAATTATATATTAAAAATATTAACGATACGATTCAGTAACACTCCACTGCTGGGTGCCTCTTTCTCCATGTAGGAGAAGGATCGGGGCTTAATCCACCACGCTGATCTAATGTAGGTTGGCGGATATATTTCCTGCTTGATCGTTATCAGGTGTATACGATAACAACCGAGACCAGCAGCTTAACGTGTTCTCCAAGGCACGCTTTGGAGACCCACAGGACACCAATTACCTTTAGTAGCTAACGAAACAATGAAAAGAAGTCATACACCAATTGAAACGAAGTTCCTTACGGCAGCCTTGACATTTGGCTGAGCGAGCGAACTGAAAAAAATGTGATACTAAAACCGTAAGAAAAATATATAGGGTAAAACCGGGATAGATGCCTCACTTTTTAAAATAGCCACCAAATTTTAAAAATATGATTTTTATACGAATAATTTTTATTAATGTAGCTAGCTCAATCCTTCATGTTGAATTATGACTATTTTTTTTCAACCTAGCCAATGCAGATTAAGCAGAAATTAGCTTTTCGTGAACCCTTTGTTTTGAGGATAGATGCCTACCTATATGGATAGTTGCCTCACCATGAAAATAGTGAGTAGGATAGATGCCCTTTAAACCGTGTTAACGAAAAACCAAAAACCAAATGTTAGGTTAGGCTACTCCTAAAACATCGATTGTCTCCAAGAAACATGGGCCATAGCAATGAAAAATTTTTTGTGTTTTTTTATGTCTTTTAATTGTTATAATTAGAATATAATTTTTATATCACACAGATTATACTATATATATATATATATTTTTTTAATTAAATTTTACAAGCATTTATTCAACAAAAGTATAAATTCTTAATTGTTAGTCTAAAATATTCATATCATGTGTCAACATGCACATTGCACAATCATACTTTCTCATCGAAAGCTGACTGTAGGTTTTCTATAGTCCAAGAACATACTCGAGCTCGCATTTCTTCCTTTTTTTTATATTTTCGTGGCATAGTTCTGCTAGAATCAGTAAAACATCCAAACATAAATATACCTAAATACATAAAAAATATAACAGACACAAAAAAAATTATACATATAAACTTACTCTGTATATGGTGAATGAAGGGATAGATAGTAACGATCGCTACCAGATGTATATGAAAACAGCCGGGACAGACAGCTTAACGTAATCTACGAGGCACAGTGGGGAGACCCTAAAGAATAGACTTACAAACTGGAAAGAAATATTTGTACAAATGCAAGCACCCCTTCCGAGCGGGAATCGAACTAGCAAACTCTCGATGTTTAGGAGCATACATGGCTGCATGAGCCACTGAGAGGTTGTAATAGAATATACAAACCCCCCCAAAAAAAAAAAACGAATTTAGGAACATAAAATAAAAAATACTCGTACAAATATATAATGATTTTTTTATTTATGAAAAGTTAATTTCAGAGCCCTTTCTGTACCTTTCATCACTCTGCGTCAAGTCTAAGGGCACCTATACCTCAAAAAATCAGGGCAACTATCCTTTGTGATTGGGATAGATGCCCACGTATTTTTTAAATAAATTATAAACAAAATAGCATCTATTTACAACTATATGCAGACTCAATGACCCAATATATAGACGTGATGAAAAATATAACGGAATTTATTACTATTTATAAAATTATACAACCTTAAATACTAACCTTTAAAACTTTGACGTGTTTTTAAATTTCGCCACGGAGAAAATTACACACACGATCCAAACGCGTCCTTGCCACACGAATATCTGTGGATATCCAAGGTACGGGGTGTCTTCGACTCCTACTTATGCGATTAATTTTTATTTGTGAGTTCGGGATGTTAGATTTTTAGAACATGAGGCATCTATCCCACTGCGGCATCTCTCCCGGTTTTACCATATAACGAAAGTGACGTAATATCAGTCACACGACTGTATAATACGACGTTTGTAAAACTAAAATATTACTAGTAAACTTTTATTAAATTATTTATAAATAAATAATAAAGCCATATGTTTTTTATTTCACTTAATAGTTTGAATTATTATTATTTTGATTTATTTTATTTTACGGTATTTGTTATTTTCTAAAATACTAAATTACCTAAATACTTTTATGTACTTATTTAAAAACCAATCAACAAAATTAAAAAAAATTCAAGAACTAGCAAATATAGATAAAATTCAACATTTTTTTTTAAATTGTGGTGCTTTTATACTATCCAAAGGAACTTTGTTCCGACCGATTATGTGGTGTCTTATGACACCACATAATTTTTTAAATTAAAATTACAAAGACTTAAAACTTAAAATTTTGAAAATTGATGTTTGTTTGTACGCTCAAATTTACAGGCTGTTAATTAAGACTAAAACGTTGCACTATGCAAGAAGCAGAATACAGCCATGAAGATCAACCGATTTGACAAGTATCGCAATTCAGGTAAAATCGGGAAGGACGTGGAGTTTTATTGTAGAGTATCTTTAACTAAACCTTTAGTAAAAGTAACTTAGTAGTAAAAGTAACTTTTTATATGGCCTATAAAAATCACCAGTCGTTTGTATGCGCCATCAGATCAGGAACAAAGACAAAGCGAGTACGCTCTTTATCTTCTCTTTTGATATGATTCTCATGCAAAGCAGGAAGATAATATAAATGTCTCTGCTTCTCATCCCTTTCATGATAACAACAGCACTTTCGAAAATGGGTGAAATTTGAATAAAATAATAGTTTGGAAATTGTACGGCACATGGTCCGAAAGGATAAGATGAAAGGAAATGACACAATGGAATTTGAAGAAATTTTTTCTAAGGTCACTTTATTTGATGGGCTCTTTGAGTACGCTCACTTTAATGTGATCCGGGTCAAACCTTCGAAATTGCAGCCGAGGATGAAGACTTTTCCATCTGTGAGGTCGTAGGATGTGTAATATAATTTTTAGTGCGTATAAAGTTGAACGATCGAAATTGGTGAATCACAAACAAATAACTTAATAAATAAAAGTCCGGGTTAAAATATATTGAGTTTTAATTGGAAAAGCTCACGTTTAATTCAGTTTTTTTGTGGCAAAATATATTTGATATATGGAGCACAAATTTAAACCAATTATACCCATTTTCCCGTGACTGACTTCTGCTGTCCGTATCCCCATAGAAAAACGATTCAAATGTGGTTTTGAAGCCTTTTTCGCATAAAGTAATTTTTTATTTTAATTTTGATTCACTTCTTGTTAAACTATATAAACAATATACGATCATTTAAGTAAGGATATCCCGAATTACGGCCATATCACATTGTAAGCAAAACTTAACGTCCTAATTGTTTACACTCAAAAAGGGTATCATAAACTATCTCATCATCATCATCATTACAGCCTATACAGTCCACTGCTGGACATAGGCCTCCACAAGTTCACGCCAAAAATAACGTGAAATCATGTGTTTTGCCCATAGTCACCACGCTGGGCAGGCGGGTTGGTCACCGCAGTACTGGCTTTGTCGCACCGAAGACGCTGCTGCCCGTCTTCGGCCTGTGCGTTTCAAAGCCAGCAGTTGGATGGTTATTCCGCCATCGGTCGGCTTTTAAGTTCCAAGGTGGTAGCGGAACTGTGTTATCCCTTAGTCGCCTCTTACGACACCCACGGGAAGAGAGGTGATGGCTATATTCTTTAGTACTGTAGCCACACAGTACATAAACTATCTATCATATTATTATACATACATATATAAATATAAAAATATCTTAAAACATACACACACGGTCGTCTGTTCCTATAATAAGCAACTTAATGCTTGTCTTACAGGTAACATCCAACTGGTATAGCTACATATTTTTTTAAATATACATAGAAATAATACATATATAAATTATAAATACAAATATTACACCCAGACTCAGGCGGGAATCGAACCCGCAACCCGCGGAACAGAAAGCAGCTACTACAAACTGCGCCAACGGGCTAGTCAAATTAAAATACGCTTCAGCCTGTAATATCCCACTACTGGGCATAGGCCTCTTTCCCTATGTAGGAGAAGGATTAGAGCTTAATCCACCACGCTGCTCCAATGCGGGTTGGCGGATATATTCCCTACTATGAGTAACGATCGCTATAAGGTGTGCATGATAACGACCGGGACCGACGGTTTAACGTGCTCTCCGAGGCACGATGGGAAGACCTACAAGGACTGCACAAACACCCAGACCACGGCAAACACCTGTATGGCCAATACAAATGTTTGTCATGTGCGGGGATCGAACCCGCAACCGCCAACGTAACAGGTACAATCCATGGCCGTAACCGTTGCGCCAACTCGGTGTCAAATTAAAATAATTTTCTTATTTTAATACACAAAGTATATTTTTCTTGAGTACTTTTCTTGGTGAATATTAAGATTACTCTAACGTATGATCCTCGCTTAGTTCGAAACTAAAGTAGAACCTTTTCCCAGAAGCGGATTATTTACAGAAACAGTACTTACGATTACATATATTTATTTAGTCTAAATTTTATCTGACAAATAAATAAATACTTTTATGTATTGTTTGTGCGACCCAATACGTGATGTACAAATAAAATGGAGATTTGAATGATAATAATTACGACGAAAATATTTATAGACAATACAGGTGTTTGTCTAGAGTCCAGCTGTTTGTATTGTGTGATTCCGCAATCTTGGATAATATTTTTTTAAGATATTTGATTTATTTTTATTCATCACTGAAACAAGCATATTTGGAATCCATCTCTAATAGAAGTTTTTTTTTTGAAGACCGTAAAAAGTATGTACCTCAAAAGATACTTTTTATAGTTTTTAAATGTGTTTTTTTATTTTTTTTTTATTAACGTTACTTGCATGCTTATATAACGGCTAACGATTCATAATTACGAGGTATACTGCTTATATTTTAATATGTGTGTTTTGACTTTACTATGTTAGATGTTCACAAATATCATTAGTTGCAAACAATATCACTCTTATGCTGTGTGGCTACGGTATTAAAGAATAAAGCCACCCTCTTTTTCCCGTGGGTGTCGTAAGAGGCGACTAAGGGATAACACAGTTCCACTATCACCTTGGAACTTATAAGGCCGACCGATGGCGGGATAACCATCTATCTGCTGGTTTTGAAACACACAGGCCGAAGACGGGCAGCACCGTCTTCCGTGCAACCAAGCCAGCCCTGCGACCACCAACCCAGCGTGGTGACTATGGGTAACACACATGAGTTCACGCCATTTTTGGCGCGAATTTGTGGAGGTCTATGTCCAGCAGAGGACTGCAACAAGCTGAAGTGAGTGAATATCACTCTTATACGATTCTCGTAGTTAGAGTCATAAACAAGTTCTCGTAGTTCCTGCCAGCATCCAATAGCCAAAACTACCCACAAATATGTCTATTTTGCGAAAATCAAATGATAAATATCACCCGTAATGGTAATAGAGCTATTATCCTAAAGTTCCAAAGACCCCTATTATTCTTAAAGGCCGTCGGTAAGTAAAGACGATATCGGCTGAGGGAATGTTTGCTCTGTTTTATTATTAAATACTATTGCTTATTGCAGTATCAATGAATAAGCAACACGGAAGAAGACGGGATAAAATATTTATTAATTTTCTGTGGTATGTTTTACTTTCAAGGAATTTTAATTGTTAGAACTATGTAGGTTGGACATTTTATTTTTGCACAGATGGTAAATACATTAATACGAGTATATGCGTCATTGTCGAAATCACTTGTACTATAGTGGAGCTATTGAAATATATAATTGTAATATACCATAACAACATTATTTAGTGTTTATGGTAGAAAAAATTAAATTAGCCCTTTTTTAATTAGTTGCGTTCATCAAGTCACTTGCTCCGCGTAATAGGGGCGGTGGCAGTAATTAGGAACACTAACTCACACCTGTGTACTATCAACCAAACGACTGCTACGACTTTGTGGGGTGACGAATAATTACTAGCGCAGACGATCAACGTAGACTTCACTTATTATATATGTACATATTATGTAACTTGGTATTGTTTGGAATATCACTCAAAAGCCTGTCATTGAAGAGAAGGATTGGTTGGTTGGTTGAATGATGGATAGATATAGATGGATATGTGGATATAAGTATTAACTAATATATAATTAATGTTTAAGATTCTATTCGTCATGAATTTTTATATTATGTATGTCTCATTAAGTCCTCTGGAAAAAATCGTGTATAAGTAGACTTCTTATTTACATCTAAAATTTAATTACTTTTTAAGCAATTGTATATTATAGCATCATATTTCAGTATGTCTGCAAGAAAAATTATAATTACAACTTACTAACGCAATTGACACAGCGTATTATGAAGCTATGTAGTTCTTACAGTAAGCGTAGACATTTTTCACGACACATTGGAAAAGTGGCTGTTAGAACTGGCTGTGACACTTACTATACACAAAGTGACAATCACTTTAAATATATTTTTTTAAATATTTTTGTTTTGTTTTAAAAGCCTTACAATCCGCTCATTCATATAAAATTACCATAACCCTAAAACCCACAGATCCGTAACGTAACTTTGCCATACCCATAGTTCCGTTACGTTAAGTAACTTTTATTAATTCTATCAGGGTTTAATGAATTCGAACACCTCGTAATTAATTTCAACATAATTTCTGCTGAAAGCAACTGGAGTAAGAATATTTCTAATATTTAAAAATATTCGGTCGAGTCCAAGGTTCACAAAAAGACATGGAAGTATAAAAGACGATCTCGCCGATATGATTTGAATAATACAAATAGTTTTGAAATCGTACCGTCCTCCGTGAGGTGTATGTAAAGGACTGTATTACAATTGGCCCTTTTCCGACCCTCGGGCGAAAAGACGCGATTTTATATTTATACATGATGCGTGAAAACGTTCAAAAAGTTTTCGTATACATTTAAGCAAATCTTTTTAGCGTAGCAAAATGTAAGTATAGTAAAGCTTTTGATATTAGTTATTGATAATTTGGTGTCTTTGTAGTTTTTTATACCACTAGGGTGACAAACAAGCGCTTGTTGGTTGACTGTTTCCGTAGCACATGTACTAATAAGCTTGTGGTATTTGTTTACCACCAGGCGGACCGTGAGTTCGTTTGCCACATAAAAAAAAATTATAAAATAAAAAACAAAATAATAAAAAAATGAATGCAACGCCAGGAGCATTGTAAATTGCCGATGCAAACCCTGACACTCCATAAGAAATCTGGGGTCCCTTATTCAAATCACAAGCACAACACTACTTGAGAGGAGTATTGTTTGTTCTCTATATATTTTATTTTAATTCCATGAAATGATAACAGATGCTACATTTTTTTAGAAGTAATTTGTATCAATGGAATTTCAATGTTAGTTTACGTTTGTGATTATATTATTGCTTTTTATTATATAGTGAAATTTGAAATAAAATGTGTAATATCTTTCAGTTTTAAATCTACGTGATAGCACGATTAAAGGAACCGTCACGCATTTATTCTATTTAAATTAAAATCTCACGGGAAATATGAATGTCATTTGTCCCGCACGTGTGGTGATTCAGGTGTAATTTAAGCACCATTACGTTACACGCCGCGTCACGAACTCGTAACATATAAACGGGACGTGTTAGCTCCAATTGTTATCAACATTGGAACCAACTCTCCAACTCTTAAGTTGACTCATCACGGTTCTTTTCCCTAGAATAACACGTTCATTACGAGGACTAATCAATCTAGTTCCACGAATCGAGTAAATATTTCTATATTAGTCAGTACTTTTGGTATTGTGTCTACCGTTTCAGCTTGTTACAATTATTGGTTCGATGGAATCAGTCCCGTGTGTTCATGTCTGTTATAACTTTAATTCGATATTCGTAATAGTACATTTAAAGTTTTTAAATACCCTTAAGAAAAGTTCGACCAAACTTCTTAATAATCTAATATAACTTTCGCAATTTTTTACGTCGAAAAATTAAAAAGTTTGACGTTTTATTAAACTATGAATAATAAGTAAACTAATTTACTGGATAATTTATCAAAAGTATGGACGGTTTTAAAACAAACTAAAACAACTTTGAAGTCTAAAGTACGTAGACGTTTCGAGCAACAAAAATGGTAATATCGTGCGATGTTCTAACTTTATCCCCATAAAATAGAATGGAGATCGTTTTAGAACTTAACTGTGGAATTTCTGTGAATTTTCAGAGTAATAAAAGCACTGATGCGACATTTCATTTGCAATTGCAACCGTGTCTCAAGTCGGGTGCCAGGAAACTTTAACCAATCATTTCACGTGAACCATGTACGCCGACCCATATATATATATAGAAGTTTTAAAAATAATGAGAAACAGAATCGATGTCCCGACCCTGTATTAAATCATCCAAGTAACCAACAGAACTTCGTATCAATTTATAGCCGGTACATTCGCATCGAAGTTTTGTTGAATCAGTTAAAAGTTGATCATACTGATATATACATATATCTACATTTTAGAATCGTGGTTTTTTATTTTAATAAGCGATTTAAAACAATAAAATATATATAATACGTAGTGTTGATTTTTGAATTTATTAAACTGACTGTAATACATAAAGACCCCTTAATAAATTATAAGAAAACTAAAATGCATGTTTGAGGCTATTTTTTAAATGTTATTTCCTTTTAATATATCCCAGCACGAGCTAAGTTGTGGACAAAATATAGTTTACTTAAACACGCAGAAAAAAATACAAAAATTATAAATATTAATTTTAAAATGAAAGAATAAATAAGCCGAAATTACATGAAAAACATGAAATATAAAAGGTCAACGCTTCCGGAATCTTCGGGGTAACAGATTTTTCCTTTGCGGAACAAAGTAAAAGAAGGAACATTTGTTTTTCCGGGAAGATTATAGTGCCTTTGTAATGTCAACTAGGGCAGTAGGATAATGTTTCTTGACTAATCAAATATTATTATTATAGGGGATTAAAGAATAATGTATTAGATCTTGTTATTCCTTAACTTAATTGACGCGTGATGTCTTTATTTGATTGACCCGTGGGAAATAGCTGTTGGGGTAGTCAACCGTAAGATTGATTTATTAATATTAAAATTTGTCTAGAATATAAGTAACGTATTCTTCTTATTTATTAAAAATTCTTTTGAAGCTGGTAACCCTGAACTCTATCATTTCCTTGTATCATAAAATAATGACACCTTGATTTAAAAAAATAAAGCATTACTCGAATTTGACCCTCTCTGTAAGGTTTAAGAGTTTTATTATGTTGTCACTAATTTGGCACAAGTTTGTGGAACTGCAATTAGCACATCTAAGAGGATTGAGAAGGGGGCTTTTCGGTTTTGATTTACATTTCAAAAAGAGGAAAGTTTGGTGAGTTGTGCCGAATCTGATGTAGATTGCCTGAAAGGAATTCGGATCTTGGGTTTTATGTTGATTGCGCCTGGCATTAGCATATCCTTGTCATTGACGATTATAAAACCTTTCTATATAATTATTTACGGAAAAGATTAGTTACTTCATTAACATACATTTATATAACTATTTGGATTTAGATGAACGTACCTACGGATGGTTTTTTCCAAATGTAATAGTTTATGTTGGTTAATTACAAATACTAGTTATAAGCTGTATAATAAATTATTGGAGAAGTTTTATTTTTGGTCAGCTACTAAGCAATTTTCCTAGCTTTAATTCTGATCTTTCTCCTACACGGGGAAAAAGGCCTATGCCTAGCAGTGGGATATTACAGACTGAAGCGTAAGCTATTTTATTTTGTTATTGAAAGTATACAAAAGCATACCTCTTAATTTGAGTAAAACTGGTCAATTTTACTGAATTCATTACATCTTTACGGAATTTATCAATGGTATAAGACAGTATTTTTTTAAAATAACAATAAAAGTTTATATAATTAAATTGTTAAAGTAGGTAAACAATAAATAACGTTTTTGCTTCACTTCCCTAGGATATCCCGATACCAGGTGGCGAATGGAAATCTCTTATGTTAACAATCTTGTTCTAACACAATACTTGTGTGAAAAGAAAAGCGGCTTTCATTACTTATATGTTTTAGATTTATTAAAGTCTAAGGAATTCCCTCATATAATCGCCCAACAACATCTATATGGAATAACTATGAGAGGTATACGGAAAAATGGATCCTAATTGGCCATGTACTCTCTTGGATTGTATGAATTAAGGGCTACAAAATATATATATAAAAAACGCGTGGTGTTGTGGAACGCCAGAGATGAACGAACTTCTTCATTATAAAATACTAGCTGACCTCGCAAACGTTGTTTTGCCATAACACAAAATTTGAAATATTTTTCTCAATTTGAACGCAGCACTAACTGTCGGGACAAACTGAAATTAAAATAGAATAATATTTAATATTTGATGCTGCGATGGTAGCGCAGTCTACCGGATCCAATGTAAAACATTCCAAAATTAACAACTACTTATAAATGAAAAATTAGTTAAATAAACATTTTCCAGTGGACCAAATTGTGAATCTAAACCATCCTCGAATCCCCTTGAACTAACACAAAAAATTTCATCAAAATCCATCCAGCCGTCTAGGAGGCGTTCAGTGACATACACACGCACACAAGAATAAGAATAAATAAAGAATATGTATAAAGATTAATTTCAAGTTCTATTCGAGGTTCTATAAAGAAAATAATTATTCGGGTATACTTTTTTATTAATATGATTTTTTATTTTTTAAAACTACTTTACAATTATTTATTTACAATGACTTAATGTATATAATAATTATCGAATGATATAATGATAATAATAATAGCAATCTGCAATAATAATAACAGTCATCAAGTAGACTATACATAGAAATCTTACACTTTTTTTTAACGTCACGGAGGTTTTATGGCGACCCCGCAACGTCCCATAAGAAACTTCCAAAAATGTTTCAAGTCTGCTTTGGGGCACTCATATGACCGACATAAAGATTTAAACCATAAATTTAACATATACGCAACAGTTTCATTAAATTATAATACGAGTAACAAGATAGAATTAACGATGACAAAGTAAAAGAAAACAATGTTTCAATTGCAAAACATTTATGAACAGTTAAGAATAAGTGAGCGAAAATAATATAACTTAACTTTGAGAACAAAGAAAAATTACGCACGAAAATATTAAGTCCAGGAGGAAATAACCTTCATAAAACGATAAATACGAGTTCAATTTAGTTAACGAAGAATAGCTAAGAAAAATGTTGATATAAAGTTTTGAAATTAACTTGGAATAAACATTTTCTGGGATCCCTCTGGGAGGTGGTAATTTTTTTTTTCCACAATGTATTTCGGGTGCTGTTATTGTTGGGCGATAAATTCGTACTATTTTATTTCACGATGAGTTGCAAAATTTAAACAGCAATGTGAAGGATGGTGTTATATCAGACATATAAAATGCTCAACCACCATTCATTCAATCAGACTAGTCCATTTTATCAGTTCAATTACGTCTACCAACATACATAGATACATTATTTCAACAAAACACAATCTTTATCTGCCAGAACAGTCTTTTCTACCCACAAACTACACACTAACTCACACTTTTATTTACCAACACACACAGCTGCATAATTTTCTTCTACTAAACACATATAATATGTAGTGGTGTACACACAGACACACACTCAAAGAACAAGCGCACACACGCGCGCACACTTATTCTTATTCTATTTATTTTCCACGTAGAAAGAGAGACAACATCGTTAAAGTCCAATTTTTTATAATATTTCTTTGTTAGATTCCCATCATTTTTGTATATAAATGTATGTTTACGTATTTGTATATAAATTTTTGTGTATAAACCTTTGTCTTAAATCTCAGAGTGAAATACGCAGGCTGCTGTGTCTCAGTTTGTACTATTATGGCTGCTGACGTTAACCTGTATTTGTTTTTTGTTTGAAATGGGAATACTATATTATTATTAATATTTATTAATTTTATTTATTATATAAGATACTGAAAGCGTATTGAGTATATACTTATCTTTGAGACATCAGTGTTCACATCAAGGCGCATTTCATTTTTAATGCCTCTTGCTGTTGGATCTATGGGCATTTACAGCATTACCGGATAGGGCTGCCGGGTACTGGAACCCAACTATCAAACTTTACCATTTAACATGCTGTGTGGTTACGGTATCAAAGAATATAGCCACCCCCTCTCTTCCCGTGGGTGTCGTAAGAGTCGACTAAGGGATAACACAGTTCCACTACTACATTGGAACTTAAAAAGCCGACCGATGGCGGGATAACCATCCAACTGCTGGCTTTGGAATACACAGTCACACCGAAGACGGGCAGCAGCGTCTTCGGTGTGACAAAGCCAGCCCTGCGGTCACCAACCCACCTGCCCAGCGTGGAGACCATGGGCAAAACACATGAGTTCACGCCATTTTTGGCGTAAACTTGTGGAGGCCTATGTCCAGTAGTGGACTGCGAAAGGCTGCTGTGATGATGTGGCTGTGATGACCATTTAACAGTGGCTCAAAGAGAGTTCGTTCTTCATCGTTCATTCTAAGGGTGTCTAGTGATAGACTGAGAATAGGAGAAAAAGTCGTTCTAAGGTTGAAGGAAGGCGTTGTGTGGCATGAAATTCAAACGGGTGGTAGATCTACGTCTCGAGGCACGTGTACCTATGTCGTCGAATACCCGGGTTCTCGTTTCCGTCGGCGGACCCTTATATACGTAAAACGAGAAAATTGGTGGGATTTCAGTGACTCAGATTTCGTATTAACCCATTTACGCCCGCTGTCCTCGTTTGGGGCCATTTAATGAACTACCTACATTATCTGTTATATTTTAGTTATCTTTTGTTTAGAAGTGAATATGCACTGTTAAAGAATGTAGCTTTATGACACGACGTGTGGTTTTGTATTTTACTGGATTAATTTAATAAAACAAGTGACTTTATTTACTTCATTGAGCAAATAGGTATTCGACCAAAGGTAAGTGATTTTTTTTATATTTACACCACTATTTACTACATGTTTTTATATTTTTTACTTGGCTATAGTATCTACTAGTAAATATTGCTATTCTGTTGGATATTTTCGAAAACTGAATCATAATTGGAGGTATTTTAGTATAGTGTCCCCGAATGGGTCCAATGGGCTAATTGCTAATATTTTTGTTTTTTTATCGCAGGTTTAGTTTTGATGTAAACAATGACTAAGCGATCATTCAATGTTGCCAACGAGTATCGAGGACTTGGTGAAGCTATCGAAAGCATTTTAAATGACGAAAAAGATTCTGACGTAAGTTACGATATAGTAGCCATCCCTTCCGACCCGAGTGTTCTCACGGATAACGAAGAGGGTAATGAAGATGACTTTTAGCAAAACATTCTCCCGCATGATATCCCAGGTAGAGTTGAAGTGTTTGAGTTGAAAAATAACGATGATTGGGATAGCAGCGGCGATGAAGCTGTACAAAGATACAGGAGATTTGGAATCCAGGAACCGCGTTGGAATAAGTGTGACGGTTCATATGTTGTCATGATTTCAACTGTAAATAATGTTCAGAAGCGAAAGAAAAACATTATAGCCGAGCTGAAACATCAAACGCCACTCAGTATTTTTTTTTAAATATTTGATGAGGAGGTCTTTGACACGATCATTTTGAACACAAAATTATACTCTGCACAACAAAACAATCAGACTTCCAAATAACTGGTGATGAACTCAAATTATTTTTTGGCATTCTACTCTTGACTGGATATTAATCACTTCCACGAGAACGATTAACCTCTCTAGACGAAGACTTTTGTAACCATTGTAACTAAAGCAATGTCAAAGAACAGAGTTTTGGAAATAACAAATTCTTGCATTTCCGCGACAGTGAAGCTGCTGCCGGATCCACCGATAAGATGTTCAAAGTACGAACAACGACAAATTAGACAAGCTCCGATTCCGTCGAAGTATCGCTCGACGATATTGGAAGAATGTAGGTATTGAAAGATCCGACGGAAGGCGTCGTAATACTTCTTCAATAGTGCCAGGTATGAGTCAAGATGGTGTAAGATACTACCCTCAGAAACTGTCAAGCCAGATACGATGCGTCGTTCGCCATATGAAAGCACGTTGGCATTGTAAAAAATGTATAAAAACATTGTGCATCGAGAAAGGATGTTTCGAAAAGTACCACACATAAACCCATTGGCCCCATTTGAGGACGGTGTTATTTTAAATATATAGGAAAGTTTTTTTCTAAGTTTTTTCTAATAAAATATTTTGTTAGTGATCAATAAATATATAATTAAAGATTTTTTCAAAATATTGCTAGTACTTTGTATTTGGGTCCAAATGGGTTAAGTGGTGATAGATATTATATAATTATATTAGGATTGATGAGTGTTCTGTATAAGCCGATATATATCAAAATGAAAATAAACGAAATAAAAGCTCGACTTATTAAAAGTAATGATTATTTATTCAATTAGAATCACTCGTGGCTGCTTTATTCTAAATATAAGTTCAATATTTGTACTTATTTGATGAATAGAAACGCGTGTTATTAACGTTTTATTCAACCTATCTTAATTAAGTAGCTCTCTCTTGAGTATTATTTTATTGAAATTGTTTTTAATAACGATTGCGGCGTCTATAAAGTCTATATCAATATTTATAGAGACAACATTATTATTACAGTTCGTTACGATAAATGTACAAAGATATTTAGTATCAAATCAATTGTATATTTATTATAATCCGATGCTTCTGATCATAAATTTGAATGTTATCAACAGTATTACATGCGATAAATTTATTGTTATAGCATTGGATAGTATGACCGTTAATGACTATATAAATACTAAACTTGACGATCGTCCTGGTGTAGTGGTGATGAAGGCTTCAATGTTGTTGCTAAGGTTCAAGTTTAGAGTGAATGTTGTATTTTCCAATTTATCTGGTCTCGATCTTTATTCTTTTTGAACCCCCATTTTTCACGTGGGGAAAATCCATCATGGATACGTCACGTCACGTTATGTCAGACTCCCACAGACTGAAAAACCACTATGTGTGAGCAGTCGTCCGCCTGGGTTGGGCGAGATGGGATCGCGCTAGCACCCTCCACCTATTTTTTTTAATCCTACACCAACTCTTCTTTAGAATATATATAAATTTGGAGAGTACAACAAAATATAAAAAAGTGTTCCGAATTACAGCGCCGGCGAGTAATTCGTTGCCTCGGTTGCCACAATTCGCATACTTTAAATTTATATTTAAAGGTACCTACATTATCTCTCTCACTAAAACGTTGTGTCAAAGATAGCATTAGCTCGCATCAAAATAATTTTAAAAATTGGAATAAAGCAGAATAAGAACAAACTTTTGGGTTTAATTTAATCCCCAGAGTGTCGTTGAAGACGTTTATTGGTTTTCCATGAGGGAAACAAATATTCAAGGAGAATTTTAAGAAAAAAAAATCGCCATCGTGTTCGTAAAAAGTCACGTCGAGGTTGTCGATCGAAAACCAGCTCGATACGAGAACCAGAACCGAGGCTAAAGAAATACAACAAATCTAGCAAGGAACAGCAGATAAGTGTTCCTTGCCATCCTTTGTTCCGTAATCATCCTGTTACAACTTATACAAAATTGCCTCTAAAGCAAATTAATTATACAAATTAAAAATATTTGTTATTAATAATTAAGTAACAAAATAAGAAATTCGTAAGATAATTTCTGTTTCAAAGCTATTTAATTAATATACCTAATTTCGTACATTTTAGAAAATTAAGTTTTGTTGTTTGTCGTTATAAAAATTATTTGTTCCAATGTAGGTAACATTGGAACAAATAATTTTTATAACAAGAGAGTGAATGTTAGTTGTAGTGTTTTATAACCATTTGTATTATTTCCTTTAAAATTAATTACCATTTCCGCATGAATATTTAAAAAAAACTACATATTCGCTTATTTTTTAAGAATATTACGGTTATAAGAACACATTTACGTATTGAATAATTGATTAAATTATTTATGCTATATTCTAATTATGTAGTTTATTGATGTTGGTTATTATCTATAAGTAAGAGTAGTTAATAAATAATAATATTAAACTCTAAATTATAATTATATTATTCTTATATAGAAGCGCATTAAAATCTTTGTATCTTTAATAATTATAAAAGATTTAGTTATAACAAATTGAAATTATCGGTATCCCAGGTTGTTTAAAAGTGTTTGCTGAACATTTCAGTGACCGACGACCGCAGCTGCGAAGGTTTGAGGCCGAGCTGCGTCATCAGCTGCGTAACCTGCACCTAAATACTGATTGCACTCCGAGCTGAACAGCGCGCGTGAGCATTATAAGACGTATTTGGTTATTTGCAAATTTATATTAAAGAAATAAATTATTTTTATATTCATATTTCATATATTTGTATTTATTTATTTATATATGTATTATTTCTATGTAAACTTATCAAAATAAAAATAAAATTAGCTATAACAGTCGGCTGTTAAATATAACACAAGCATTAAGTTGCTTACTATAGGAACAGACGACCGTGTGTGAATTTTGTAAGATATTTATTTATTTACTTGATGCTCTTGGTATCAAAAAATATTGATCAACCTATAGTAGAATAGAATGGCGGATAAATTATACTTTTACGTTACGTTACCTTTCACCTGTATAGGAAGTGTTTAACCAGTAGTAATTTATTTTTAAGGTTTTCAGGGTTTTCAGTACGAATCAATCAGTCCATTATTCTATACCAAATAACACTGTTTTATCGCTAACAGGATCTTGTTAAATCAAAAGCTTCAATAATATCGGCACGTTGGCGACGATACATCACTGTCCTGGTGGCATATAAAAAAGGGTTTCATCTTTATACCTACATATTTTTGAAATATAATATTGGGGATATTTTTTTAAATATAAATCATAACTGGCTCCACATTTATAACGACAGAACTAAATAATAATTAAATTGAATAGCGTAAGGTGCGTTTTGTTCTAGGTCAATGTTTAGGATTTAGGTTAATACGTAAAATATTTTCGATATAAATATATATCTTTGTATGTACCTATATTAAACACACAAATAAAAAAGAAATATACGAAACTCGGCGATTAATTATCAATCTGAGCGTTAGATAATGTACCTAAAGAAAAGCGAAATATTTCGTGATAGCAATGGATACTTTGAACAAAGGAAAATAAGTCATTAGTAAAATAATGTTTTCTTAGATATAAGGCTTAATAAATTCGGGCCTGGACGCTAAAATAAAACTAATTTTACTAGCATTTTATTTCATATTCCGTTGGCTTGATGGAAACAATTTGCATGACGTGTTTGGCGAAGTCCTATTTCAATTTAGGCCTGTCGATTGCCCTTAAACTGTTATCCTTAAGAAAACAATCACTGGCTTAAGTAGACATAAAATTGAAAATTTATAAAAGAATTCCTGTGTTTCGAAAAGATTATAATAACGAAAAAAAAAAGTGAATTTGGGCCGGGTATTTTATTTATGGTATGAAAATCTTATGAAAGTAAACATAAGAAAAATTTAAGAAAAAATTATACAAATTATAACAGAAATATAGAATATTGTAGTAATAAAATAAATCATAAGGTTATCATATGATGTCTGAGGCCACATAACGGTGGGAGTAGACTTTAGAATATGATATACAAATGTATATAATTATGTAGGTAATTATAAAATATGTACGAGTTTAAAAAATGAAAAAACCGTATATGTCATATGCGGAAATTCATCATAGTTTCCACAGTTTTGAACTCTTCTTATGCTATTCTTTACTCTTTCCATTATTTTCTCAATATTCTAGATTTGCCTCTATTGCTTGTGTGAGCCACAATATTGAATTCATGTAGAATAAGTAGAAAATTTCAAAAGATGTGGTTTTTGTCTGCCATTTTTTATTCATAAGATCCAAGACATCAGAATCTACTGTTAGGGTTTGGCCTATATATAGAAATCGGTATAATTGTCACATTTTTATTGTATTGTAGCTGCGTTTGTTACATAAACATTATAAATACGTAGTATGTAAAAAATACTGATAATATACAAATATGTGTATAAATTGTGTGGCAATAAACATAATAAATTAAGGAGTAATCGAAAATTAAAACAATATTTGACCTACAAATTGTGTTATACAATCCATTTACATACTTAGTACTTTATTGCCCCCAATTATATGTTGCATGACTAAAAAACATTCAAATATGTACACATTACAGCTTTGAATCTGTTCGCATACATTATTTCTAATATACATTTTATTCCTTATTTACACTTTATTTATTTATTTTTATGTTACTATTATACATTTTTTTAGTTTGCCGTGTGGCTACAGCAGAATAGAATATAACACTCTGGACAAATCTCTGCGATTTTTGGAGTGTATTACTGTAATTTTTTTATGTAAAATGAGTTTAAATAATAAATAAGAAAAAACTACCTCCTCTCTTCCTGTGGGTGTCGTAAAAAGCAACTAAGGGATTACAAAGCTCCACTACGAATTTGGACCGGTAGAAGCCGACGGATGGCGGGATAACCATCCACGAGCTGACGTATAAATACACAGAAAGGAGATGATACACACACACACATAATGGGTGATTATGGGTATTACCTACAATTGTTTCGAACACAGGCCTCAGTTCTCGGCAGTCCCACTATTTCCGGCTATCACCGGTAGAGATTTGATGGGAACTGCGGAGAACCTGGATTTTTGGCGTAGGCCTATTTCCAGCAGTCGACTGTGATAGGCTGAAATGTTGATGGTGAAAATGATTATTTTTAGTTTATTTTTTTTACGGTAACGGACCACCGGAATCAGTATCTGGTTGTAAACAACAATCATTTACAGGCATTTCTTTAACCTTGATACAAAAAAGACAACATAACCTTGTGCTAACGGTAACCTAATTTGGTGAAAATTTGTATGAAATTGAAGAATGTTCCCGTTTTCTTTTAGTCCTGTAGATCAGACTTGACACAATAGTCTGTAAGAATACAATCTTTGGGCCCGGCTGAGGCAAAGCACCATTGTTCGCCAATAGCGTACTGGAGGAAAAATATGCTTTCATATTTACAATGGGAGATTTTTAATATCGTTCCTATTTGTGTGCAATCGTCGGATATTAGTTTGTTGCTGGTTTCATGTTTATATAAGTATGTATTTTAATAAAGGATATTGTGAGCTTTGAAGTAAGATCAGTTTCTTTAGGTTACTTTTCATTAAAGTCATAGGAAATTTTCATTTAGACGCTCAGACAATATTTTTGTTACTGTTTCAGCTTATTTTTCAAATCTTTGGAGTTGGAATCTATCACATATTCCCCATACTTAAAGCGTAAAGACCCTTTATTTGGTATATACCTTTTTCGCTTATAAACATGCATTGTATTTATTTTTTCTCAAAAAATAGAAATCTACTCTTTACTTGCTCGTAACAGTAAGTAGTAGTACAAATTTCGTTACTGTCGTGTCATTAATAATTAACAATTATTAATATAATTCACTTCGAAGATTCCGCAATGCTTGAAGACAAAAGTCTTCGAGCAATGCGTCCTGCCTATGTTAACATACGGAGCCGAGACGTGGACACTGACGAAGGGACTGGTCCGCAAATTTAAAGTCGCTCAACGTGCAATGGAACGGGCTGTGCTTGGGGTTTCTCTCAAAGATAGGATTAGAAATGAGACTACCCGCGAGAGAACGAAAGTAACCGACATAGCCCACAGAATTAGCAAGTTGAAGTGGCAGTGGGCTGGTCATCTGTGTCGCAGGACCGATGGCCGTTGGAATAGACGGGTCCTGGAGTGGAGACCTCGTCTTGGCAAACGCAGTGTCGGACGTCCTCCGGCCCGTTGGACCGACGATCTAGGTAAGATTGCCGGTGTAGGCTGAATGAGGATTGTCG
Organism: Melitaea cinxia; assembly: GCF_905220565.1. NCBI lineage: Eukaryota > Metazoa > Arthropoda > Insecta > Lepidoptera > Nymphalidae > Melitaea > Melitaea cinxia. The sequence goes on from NC_059394.1 coordinate 3,466,395, forward strand.
AAAACCGGGATGTCTGGCGCGAACTTGGGGAGGCCTATGTCCAGCAGTGGACTGCCATAGGTTGACGTGATGATGATGATGATTAATATAATTACCAATTTAAATATATTTTAAGGCAAGTATTTACACTACCTTATAAACAGTAGTTCGTAATATTCAAGACTATTCAGACAGAAGGAATCAACATGGTCGATTGCTGTGAGGGGCGATTAAATGCGGGCATATTGTAAACATCTTCCCGTATATTTGTTCCATCGTCGAGTAATGAACGGAACCGCGGCGGACTTGGGCCAAATACATAAACAAACTTCTGCTGCAGCTGAGGGTTGGGACGTGAAACGTCGAATGTTCTTGAATTTAACTGATTCTATCGTGTTAAACGAATTTAATATTTTCATTAATTTTGTCTTTAGTGTTTTGATAAACTAAGCGCTCAAAGATCAGTTAGTGCTGAATTGTATGTTTTTGGTATAGTCAATTTGATGAGAAGAGTGAGTCACGTGGTTTTTTACTATAAAAAATTAAGATTCATATGGTAGAAGAAATTACTTATGCCTATCTTTAAGTAACAAAAATCGATATGACTAATGTATGTACGATCCGTTTTTATCTATTTTAATTTAATTATATTTTATTTGTTTCAGAATTCTCTCTTTGATAAAATCTCCTACAAGTGACCGATCTGCGAGATTAGAGTAAAATTTGTTTCAATTCAAATTCTAACTAAAACATGTTAATAACTTTTATTTGTTAGATACCGTTATATGTCGTTTTCTACTCCAGAATTAGCGGACTTAACAAAATAACATAAAAAATGATTGTTTAAGATAGTTGTACAACCGCAACATATTGTAAAACAAAATTTTGATAATTCATCAATTTATGTTAACGTGACAAAACTGTAATTTACGTTAAACATTTCTCGTAAAACATAATCTTCGGCGTAATTGATTTAACCCTGCAGTTGATGCGACACCTCAAGTGAACCGTGGACGGGGCGGCGACTAGTTTAGTTGTTCCCGACTCGGATTAATTGGACTCGTGATTGCTGCATAGTTGGGATACGGGCTTATACCGCATTCGCTGTTTGTATAATGTTTCCTCGCGTGTTTATATTTGCAATCAAATTTGATTTTAGAATTACGTAAACTAAGTTTCATTTGCTCTGACGCGGTGGAATTATAACAATTTGTATAAATATAATGCTGCTAAAGTGTTTGTATGTGTGAGTTAATTTTATGATAGATTTGATTTTGCAAATTGTTTTCGCGTAACTGCTGCGATCGATAACACTTACGCTACTTAGTTTACAACAAGCGATATTCTGAGAAAATATTATTTTTAATTAAAAAATTAACAAACTTTATTAAATTATCCGAGGTAATAAAATTAGAATTCTACGAAAATGTCCTAACTTCACAAAAAGCCTTCCCATAATAAAAAAAATAAATGTTTAACTGTCTGCGTTATTATTCTCAACCATATTTTTGATTAGAAAAAAATAAAGTAAGACAAATTTTACAAAATTAATAATAACACACCGAAAAGAAACAATTACAGACAGAAATTAGAGAAAGTAGAATTGTTATCTACTTGATAAATTTTAAAAATAAAAAAGTTTATATTAAATTTGTTAACTAACACGTTTCAATAACATTATGTTTTGCTTGCGGCTGGAAAATTCATATCATGCACCGGACAATAACGTCCATGAGTATTTTGTCGGTAAATCTCAAAGAGATAAAGGCTTTAGAGCATCCTTTGAAGAGACTTTGTCAAAGTATCGTTTAACAGATCGATATAACTATTGGCAGGATTTTTTTAGCCTAGCCTATTTTCAGCCTCACCTCTTTTTATGGTTTCCTCCTAAATGACAAGACAGATTATTCTCATCTTCTGTATAAATAAAAATGAATTGCCTAAATGTATGAGCGCGTATAGCTTCGAAACGTCACACAATTGGATAGTTCTTTTTGTGTTTGTTATTTTCAGGACAAGGTTTCTGTTAAAGGAAATTAAAAAAAGCAAATATATTCACGAGAATTTGCAGTACAAAGTTCACCAAGTCAGTAATTATAATATTTATAAAATATCTACGACATACACTTTAAGATTAGCAATAAGATTTTTCTCCTTCAGTAAGTAAAAACATATTTTTTCATAATATAATTTGTTCCTAATTAAATACCTCCAAGTCCCTCTATCTTATATAAGGGTTTTCTTACGTCATTTTATAATTCAAAAGATGTTTTTCAAGCCGTAGAAATATTTTTATCTTACCATTGACCACCTGTAAAGCGAGGTTTTTGAAACGTGATTAATGTTTTCGGGAGAAGATATGAAGAGCCATTGAATTTTTTCAAGACTGATGAAAATGGTGTTCGTGACTGAAACTAGACTACGGAATAAAACAGCACACGCGCACTGTGATGCGCTAAATTATAGAATACGGTTATTAAAATCCAATACGAGAGGATATAAACATATAAGAGAGAATTACGATCTGAATAAGGTTTGACTTGTAAAAATTTAAGATTTTAATATCGGTGAAAATTCTGTGACGTAAGTACAAACATGTTTTTTTTTATAGATGTCAAGAGTCAATACACATTGAGCAATTCGCGATGTAGTATGGACTTGTACCTACAATTTGAGGTATATTGTCGGGGGGCACACACACAAGGACATACCTAGAATCTTTTCAATCTCTTTCTCATTTTAGTGCGGATTTTGTAGTGATTTGTATATTGCACGTCATCACACTAAAATTAAAATTTGTTATTTATGTTCTTTAGTAACACATTTTTTTGAAACATTACAACAGTTCCGTATGAAATTTTACTGCAGTGCGTGGTGTCTCTTCCGGACTCCGCAACACAGCGCCCGCTCTAACGCAAGAGATGAATTAAGAGCAATGACTGTTGGCAATAAATCAAACGAACGTTGAAGTTGAATTTCTTTCATTCCGAACACCTTTTAAATTATTCATTTTCACTTTGACTGTCTCAGAAAATATATTCCTATAAGTTTCGTCACGGTTCAATACGACATAAATAATAGATTGAAACGCTCTACTATTCGCGTAGTATATTTTCGTATTGACAACTGTTCATATTTTAGAGAAAAATGTTGTCTTGTTTATTGCTCGAGTTCCGATACTGTGAAACTAGTGAACTGATTTTAATAATTCATTTACAATTAAAAATTAATGTTACTGAAAAATAACACCGTTTAATTACTCTACGCCACTATTTCATTAAACACAAAAAACCAGAGCTATTATAAAATAAAGCACTTTAGCTATGTTGTGCTATTTAGTGAATAAGGTAATAGAAATATCTCTGTAATCTCCACTGACTTTTTTATTAAATAATAATAAAATCAAACAACGTACACGTAGCAAAATAGATATAATAGATGATGAGATGGTTTTATTTGTACCTATATGTGTGGATTTTGTATGTTTTGATAAACAAGTCCATTGTCTAAATTAATTTTCGGAATCTCTACTGTTACTTGTTATGATTTTTTTTTAAATTTATTATTGACTGCAATTATTTAGCAAAAATTTCAAACTAATTTTTTCCCTTATTTTTTTTTAAATTTTACATCGCCATATCATAGATGACATATCACCCGCGGATAGTGTAGCTTCCCAACAGTGAAAGAATTTTTTGCAAATCAATAGTTTTGGAGCCTATTCATTGCAAACAAACAAACAATCAAATATTTATAATATTAGTATAGTTAAAGTAATACGCACATGTCCTATTTAATGACTGAATTACGCCATCGCAAAGTTTTGATAACTCGAATATATGTAATTAGCCATATTAAGCACACTTAGGCCTATCCCTTTTAAAGCATTTACCGTATAATGTGTATAATTAGTGAGGTGATAAATTCGGTTTAGTTAATTCGTTATTTTCATTGTTTCAACCCAGATGTCTCGAGCTTTTTAACCCACGATTAACTTAAGAACCTCGTAGATTTCCGTGTGGACATATTTTCACAGAAATTATATTTAGTTAAAACAGAAGATTTGGTACATTTATTACAGACACAATAAGTATATTATGTCTTTGATAAATGTATCAAATTAATGTGGCTTATAAGAAGAAGCCAGATTTTGAAGTTTTGAATATATCTGATATTTATCAATAAAACTGTTTAAATTATATTAGAAAATTATAAGTGACATATTAACATAATTCATCGATTAATTTATGTGGTTTAAGGACTTTAATAGTACTAAAATAGCAGAAAGTAATTTGCCAATAATACTTATTATAGTAGATTGATTATTGCGGTCGAGGTTATAATCTTTGCATCATAACTATACAATTATACATAGTCATTAGAAAAAATATATATCAGAAAAATATGTCTAACAAATACAAAGTATTACTATAAAAATAAATAAAGATATTTTGTAAATGGATACACATCAGTGATAAATGTAACGGGATAAGTTTTCATACTCAGAACTAATGTCAACCAAGTTCCGCAGTCAAGCAAAGATTAGGGAAAAGTCGAGACATATTTATGAAATTATCGTTTTTATTACAGTAACCGAGTGGGACATTAGAGAAATTAATAACCCTTGACCGGCGGTGTTTTGTCTGAAATATGTTCTGTGGAGTGTGATATTCGAAGGTCAAACTACTGAATAAAGGAGTCTTGTTATATCAAGAAGAAGTTTTGATACTTATTACATTTAGTTAATCTATTGCAGATTGTCAGAAATATATGTATCTGAATTCAACTCGGAAATTTCTTAGGGTCAAAAAGTATCCTAGACACCCTTAGAGTTTCCGAGACTCAAGACTCTGTGATAGTATCCAAGAATTCTCCCAGGATTCCTTACATTTTCATTTTTCTAAACAAATTCCTAGGGATTTAGTTTTACTCGTTCCTACTATTTGGCTTCTTTTCTTTCAGGTCACTATTTTAATAAGAGAAGGTTGATGAAAGTTTTAGAATAAAATAAGTGCTACTTATAAAAGACATATAGAAGAGAAAGAAAGACCATATGCTATTTTTAGTGCTAATTATTATTTTTTATTTCACAGTTTTAGTAAAAAGAATTAATTACCGATGCCTATATTAAAAGTAAATATGAACATTATAAACGCTATCATAAATATAATAGTACTTATAGCACACCCTTCCGCTTGAGCGCATAATGTCGGCTGCAGACGTTGTTAGTTACGGTTCAATTCTACCTCGACAAATATATCTTCACTTTGTAGATCTAGTTTTATATTTCAGAAAGAACTTTTTTATAGGGTAGCAAACAAGAGTACGGTCCGATTGATGATAGTCGTGTATCCGTACCTATGGACGCTTGAAACACAAGCAAGCGAATTTAATAGAAAATGCAAGCTTTAGCAAAAATGTATATTTGGAAAATTGGAAACCAATTTAGTTCAAACAACGCCTTTGTCTTGTTTGTTCAAATTTCAACAAGATTATTGGAGCGAAGCGTGGGGAGGGGATGTTTTTAGAATGTAAAGTTTTGTGTTAAGTTTATAAACAACCTTATTTCCTTAAAATAAGGTATGTTTTGGTATAAAAGCTACCTGGTACTGTAGGAAATTGTTCTTAAAGATCTCACGGAACGTGAACGTATTGATTTCGCGACTGATAAGTATCATTAAGGTCGAAAATTTCATATTGTTTCCGGTATGCTTGAAATAAATGTAAACAATAAAATCTAATATAATTGCATACTTACTTAACCTATTTATGTTTTTATTCGCTCTCTCAAACTCTTTAGCTTGACGTGTTTGTTAAAAGCAATTGAGTTGGTAAAATATTTATTTTATATTTGTATTTTTTAATTTAATTAACTATAAATAATGCTATTTTAAATTCACAAGATGTGTGACAAGTTAACGTCTATGAAGCTTTAACCATAAATTTTTTTTTTCATTAAATACCCAAATATAATGTAGAATTTCGTAGGTTGATTCTTTAGATATTCTAAAATCATGTAAGCGTCTTAATGTTAAAAAAAGATCGTTGGGGCATTACTGTCATTGATGACCTCGCTACGTATTTATCATTAGTTTTTAACTATACTATTAAAGTAGTCAGTTACTCAGTCAGTCAGTCAGTTCAGCCTATTGCTGTCCACTGTTGGATATAGGCCTCCCCAAGTTCGCGCCAGACATCCCGGTTTTCCGCAATCCTCATCCAGCCTAAACCGGCAATCTTATGTAGATCGTCGGTCCAACGGGCCGGAGGACGTCTTAAAGTAGGTTCTTTTCCAAATTTGTTAAAATAAATGTTAAAATCCCACAAACGATTATGAGATGTATTAAATGGAAGTTAAAGCTAAAGCTCATTATGCGGTGGATTACATAAATAATAAAAACGTGTGGACTTAGTGACGCTGTATTTCATGGAAGATATTAAGTTCTTAGAAGAGTAACTGCGGAGTTTCTTGTCGGTTCTTCTCTGCAGAATACATGTGTATTCTGCAGAGAAGAATACATGTGTACGAACTGGTGGTAGCTTCACTTTTAAAAATAATTGAAAAGTTTAATTCGTAAAATGACGATTCGAAGGTGCTTTTGAAGCTCATTTGCATAGAGCTATTTTTGATTTTGATTTATTACGCATTTTAGTAAAACTGATATAAGATCGTAACATATGTGAACATTTCAAACCGGTAATATTTTTTATAGTTAAAAATACCTGTGCCCTGCAGTGTCACCAGCGTTAACTTGAGGATAAAACGTATCTACTAAAATATTACACACTGTATAGCATCGGTTAATGGACTATCTGTTGGATATAGTACAATAAAAACATTTGTTTATCTGTGCCCATCCATTCTAATTTTTATTTTTGTATATGGTATCACTCTTGTCATGCCCTCCTTAACTAAATAAACGCCTATTATTAATCCAAACCCAATACTATCTACTACAAAAATTATTTTTCAATTCGATCCTGTAGTTCCTAAAATTTGCACGTTCAAACAAACAAACTCTTCAGATTTATAGTTTTATTATAGGATTATAAACGAGCAACAAATAAAAAGAAAACACTTAAGTTTGTAGATAAGATTAACTTCTAAGTGTTATGGTAAACTGTACTGAATGGAACAGAATAGAATGCAGTAAAGCAAGACTCGTCTATTAGTGTAATGAGATTTCATTCCTTACAGAAAACTGTAAACATTTTTTTTTTTGCAAAAATATAACAATATGCATCCACTGCTCCGGTTTTATACTTAGTACGAAAATTGTTTTCAATATTCACTTTAAATTGAGTGCATCTCAGATGGAATCCGGTCTGATAATATTGCCTTCTCGAGAACTGTTTGCCTTTGCATATTTGAAAGAACAAGCTGTTTACTTTATAAGGATAACAACTGTCCACCGACTTTTTAGATCGATACTTTGATTCCTTATTAACATTATTACTTCAGCGTATACATTAACTGGATAAAGTTGATTTAAGACGACTCATGACGATTTAATACCTATTTGTATTAACGAATATAGTGTATAACCATACTAGATAAGACTTAGGTTAACTGACACGTGAATTTAAACGGGTTCAATATTTTTAATTGAAATTTAAGTCAACACGTTTACGTTTTAGGTTATTGTTACGGGAAAGTTTTAAATGATCTAATTATGCTTATTATTATTTTGTGCGTTTGTTTCATCACGGTTTCGTATATGGAGCTATATTTTGATCAGTTTAGACCCCCCTTTAGGTGAGATTTGACTGGAAAAATGAGCACTTAAAATATATATTTTTTGTAATATCTGTAACATTTTATAATTTTTAAAGTCGATGTGAGATTTTTGATTATTCCCCCTTCGGTTTAAATGAGATCTGGTGAGTTTCCATTGGACCTCTCGTAGAATATTTTAATTTCTAAAATAAATATCTGCTTGTTTTCGTGTACACCGTCGCACGCGTTTGCACAAAATGATTTGCTCTTCTAATATGATCGCTTTTTTACTTACAAATTTGTACTGTTGTAATTATTCGATGACAATTGCAGACATACCTGAAAAAAAATACGACGTAAGTTATTTAATAATGTTGCGGAAATATATTGGAATATTTGCAATGCATTGTATTCAATCAGTTTTTAAAGAGAAGAAATGTTTGACCCGAATGTATCCGAAAAATCGCGATAAAATATGAAAAAGTTGTTTCATTATAAAGAAATGTTTAAGCTATATCCTGCCTTACACTACAAATATACGATACGAAAGATACGATATACGATTACCGTAGCTTATAGACGTCTGTAACACCAGAAGCATCGTAAGCGCGTTGTCGAACCTATCCCCAATTCTCCCTAGGAGTTTTGGTCACCTTACTAACCAATAGCAACACAACACTGCTTGAAAAAAGTATTATTTAGCTGTGATCTTCTGTAAGGTAAACTACCCTACAATATCTGGGTTGTTCCTTCGACACGCCTGGGCGGAATCACAGGGACGCGGTTGCACTTCCGCGATAAAGGTACTACCCTAGTCGGGCTGCTCCATATATTGAGCAGGAAATTTCCTGCAATGCCCTACCTAAGTTATTTTTTTTTAAATAGTATTTTTAGGACATATTCAATGATTAAGAAGAAGAGAAGAAGAAAGATATCAAGAGATTGAAATGGCTCCAATATTTAAAGCAATAATAAAGTTGAATTTTGAATTGAATCCGAGTTGCGACAGAAACGTATATCAATCGGCTCGTAAAACTTTTACGAGATAAAACTGTAGTGTAACTTAACGACCACTGGTCAACAGTACACCAGATTTTATTGGCATAATTGTAGATTAAGAGCCATTTCACAAAAATCGGTAACAATCCGCGAAATTGTAATATTTTGAGGTCGTTAATCTCAGTGTTGGATGCAATAATGTAATTTATATTCTTGAAATATAATAGAGCAACCTTTGTTGTAGTCCATAGTCAGATCAGAATTTTGATTTATATTATGTGTATAAAATTATTAACCTTTTCATCAGCCTCCTCCCTGGGTAAACGGTCGCAATGTATACTTTGAAGTCCTACTTTTCAATAACCTCTACGTTGAAACCATTTAAAAAAAATGTCATAATATGTGGAATATAATTTTGTTGTCCACTATCATAGATTTTTATTCCATTTGTATCTCTATTAAACGATAAAAAAAATTTAAAGTTACGAATATTTTCCAAATAAGTACAATTTTAAAAGCGATATTTCTCTTAGAAAACTAAGAAATTTTAACGAACTATCTTCATCAAAGTAAACTTACATCATTAAGGAATACAAAAAAAATAATTAAAAGATGTAATTATTTTTAATACATTTTATATTAAATAATAAAAAGATAGTATATATTGCCAGCAGCCGTCTCTTTCGCTCACACGCGCCAAGCGCCTGTTGTTATAGCGGATAAAACGCATTTGATACTTTCATAATAAAATATAAATAAAATAAACATATTACGAAAATGACTGTAAAATAATATAATGATAATTTCTGTAAACAAATGGATAATTTAATTTTCTTTTCTCACACTATCAATACAAATAGGCATTTCAATCTGTTTGTCTTGTTATTTGTTAATTAATATGTTTGTCGGTGTCGATGTCATTAAATGCTTTTTTATTCATATCGTAAATATTAGATTCATTCGTAAACTGAAAAAACTAAATCAATTTAAAAAAATTGTTTCATAAAATTGATTTTTTTAATTTTATTTTAAATTTATTGACTGTTGTTATATAACATACTTGAAATTTTTAACAAATTAATTATGTAAAAAACATTTTATACCATAGTTATAATTTTTATTATACATCAGAAAATGATCACGATGATCTTTTGGTTGTCACACTATACGTACTAGCACAAAGATCGCGCGGCTCGTACGACTCGCGCGATGCGACCAAATTTACCTAAACTTGCAGAGCGTAAAATTGTGAAATGGCTCTTAAGAGTTTAGAGAATTCTCATGTATATACTTTTATTATTTTAACTATGTGACTGCAAAAGTCTAGTAAGTTATTTTTTTTTTTGTAGACTTTCTCATTTTTATAGGATGGCTACAATTTTTTGATTCAATCATGTATGCATGAGTAGAAAATTATATTAGATTTAAAAACAAGTGACAACTAATGTTTTTGACAATTTTTGATGGTTTCTGAATTCTACCGACGCGACTGTAGCTTGACGTAGATGCGTTATTATATACACGATTAACGGCCATACTACGCCAAATATATGTCGGGCGTATATAAATATTTGTCATGAGTAGATATCGAACCCTCAACAGTTAGCACAACAGTCAGTACAGCAAACTTCTGCGCTAACCCATCATCAAGCAATAATAGAAACAAAAGGTGAATAAGTAATAATTACTAGACAAAAAAAATAATTAAAGATATTAAGAATTAACAAACAAACCTATATTTGTAATATGATCATAGATTAAAAATGTATAAATAGTTATAAAGAGCTTTCGATATTCCGTTATCAGCGTGTAGTGTAAATTAATAGAGTTTAAGCTCGTTATTATTCATTGTTTGTTTAATGTTAACGCCTAGTACTCTGTCGACATAAACCGATTAGAGCCTGATCGATGGATCAAAGCTCTGAATTTTCCGAGACCAATGGACCGTTTCTAGCTCAGAATCTGTATAATCAATGCATAAAATTGAGAACATTTCAATGGTATACACGTTTCAGACTTTTGATGGGTTGAATGGAATTTTGTTTTGTTGTAAGACAAAAATATTGGAAGGAAAAAATTTGCAAATTATACCTACTCTAAAAGCGTAATATGATGGAGCTAAAAGCAATTTTTTGGATAAGTCAATTTCAATACGCTTGTTTTTCTTAATTTTTCAAATGAATTATTCTCTAGTCATGCGTCGCGATTACCTATAATAATTACATCGTAACATTCAGTAAATTCTGCCATTATTGAAAATATGTGCCATCTTATTTGTTTTCGGTATATAAAAAAAAATATTTACTGCAATGTATTGGTTCATTATTTTAAAGTACTGCTCGTAATACGCATGTCAAATAACTCTGTACACGTTGTTGAAAACATAAACTATTTTTAAAATAATTTTTAAGCTACGTAAGTATTAACATACTACTTGTTAAAAAATTATTTTGAAGTTAAGCAATTTTGTTATTATAAGTAGCGTTTAAAATCTATGCAACTATCGCAGCGATTAAGACGCACATTATAAATTCGAAAAGTATTCCAAACTATTCCCTCTAAGCCAGACGAGCAGCGAAGTTGATTCAATTACAACCTTCCGGCAGAATGCGCCAGCAACTGGAGAACGCGTCGCAATAAAAGCAAATTGTAATTTGAACTCACAAAAAGTGATATTTCACACAATCAAGCTTTGAGTACCGGTCTCTGTTCTCTTTTCCATCATTCGCGTGATGTGTGTGTAATTCTGGTGAATTTAAAGCGACGATCTTTGTTTTTACCTTGAAAACGGAAAGATTACTATTGCATCAGTTTCTGCAATTTGACCCTTTGACGAAAGATCCGCTTTACGATATCAATTCTCGGTTACATTTCAAGTTTAATAAATCTGCAAAATTACATTTTTTATATATAACTAGCTGTTTCCGCGACTTCGTCCGCGTGGAATTTCAAAAAAAAATATATTGTTTAGTTTGCAGAGTTACAAAATAATAAAAAAATGTAGCTAAAAAAAGCCTCAGTTACTCCTTATTACACCAGCTATCTACCAGTGAAAGTCCCGTCAAAATCAGTCCAGCCGTTTTAGAGTTTATTATTGATATTGATATTGATATTAGGAGGGAACAAATAAACAGACAGACAGACTGACAGACAAAAATTATAAGAAATGTTATGTTGGTATATGTACCGTGTATATACGTATGAATTTATTAAAAAGCGGTTATTTTAATATTACAAACAGACAATCCAATTTTATTTATTTTTAATAGATTTAATCAGAACTAGAACAACGTCTAAAAAAGTCAGCTATTAATATGTTCATATTTTAATAACACTGAATTATATAAATCCTTGCCCTTTCCATTCACTGACAAGGATTTAGAGCATACTTCTTTTCTAACGTAATGAACTTCAAGAATACATAAACAATACAAGTCGTTAGTAGTTAAAGCATAAGTTACTCGTAGCTTGTCCGTAATTATCCTGCATTTTAATTAAAACTTTTTTGCACGTTTTTTATATTATTGACTTCTGTATCACGTTTCATTCATTTTCAGCGTCATTTTACTTAGAGCCACCATATTTTAAACTTCAATATTAAGAAACTTACAGTTTCGATCTACGAAACAGTTAAATAATGAATAAAGCATGTGAGTTGAATTAAAATAATCTTCTTTTAGACGTTTATGATAACAATTAAGATCGACTTAATGTGTACTTCAAGGAACAACGGAAACACTAAAATAGCATCCAAATAAATAGTGTGCACAGAGGATTATGTTAACGATCATTTCCAACTTGTCTTCTGTGATTTGACTCTTGTTGTATAAATTGTAGCGTTGTATTTTCACAGTAACTTTAGTAACTATAAAATTTTTACAGAATTAAGTAAGTCGTTAAGTTTTCGCTTTCTAATCAATATAAATACAAATTAATCGCCACAATGTACGTATGAAGAAATAATAATAGAATAAATGATTATAAGAATAAATAATAAATTTACATTAGTTACTAATTATATAAGTTAGCGCTTGAATGATAAATATTTTACCGTGACGATTGAGGCTTCGTCTAGAATCATACCAATTGCGATTCGAACAATTAAAATGTCCGCTTCATATTGTCGCTATTTCTCGGTAAGCAGTTGTGACGTTGAACTTAGTTTCATTGAATATGAGCGCAACAGATTAATGAAAGGAACAATGTTTATTTAAATTTTACAAGCTCTAAAGCTAACTTGAATGCGGCATGTGCCGAGGGATTGTCGTGTTGCACCAAACTTAACCACTTCATCAATAACGCCCAAGTTTGTCGAGTTCAAGTCCAGTTAATTGTTGCAGGCAAGTTTCTAATATGCAGTTTATAGTTATCGGTTCACGTTACTTTAGAGAAGTACCATTCAAATATTATTCGACGCTGGGCTATGTGGTTATAGTAGCATGTCTGATTTTGTAGGAATTGGATGAAAAGTAGTATATTTTACAAACAAGTTTCATAAAAATTGGTTCATCATCATCATTTCAGCCTATCACAGTTCACTGCTGTACATAGGCCTCCACAAGTTCACAAAAATTGGTCAAGTACTACTAAAAGTGACAGGAATCGGCCCTTGAAAACTTAAGCCAAATATGTGCCTAAGGTATCAATTGTCAATAAAAAATTGTTACAGAAAAGTTATCCTGATACCTGATAACGATCGTTACTCATAGTAGCGAATATATCCTCCAACCCACATTGGAGCAGCGCCGTGGATTAAGCTCTGATCCTTCCCCTACATGGGGAAAGAGGCCGATGTCCAGTAGTGGGATATTACAGGTTGAAGTGATAAAGAAAAGTTAACTTATTATCATCAGCAAATACACCAAACGGTACAAGAAACATGTTTGAAATACAACGTAAATAAAGAACCAAAGAAATATATGTGCATTACTTGAATAGCAATCTTCTTAAGAGAAACTTTTGAGGCAATTTCAAAATACAAAACATGACCGTGTGAAAAAATGTAGCCTAAGGCTTCACTTTACTAACAAAGGCATAAAATTGCAAGCATGAAACACTGCCCACGGTACAATAAATTTTAATGTCGGAGATAATGCCGTATCTAATTATGGTAGAACTTTTTGTTCCATTTGCAAAACGAGAATTTATTTTATTTCATTTTATATTTCATGTTTTTTTTTTTATGGTGTATATTATTTCTCGTTTGCATAATGTCAATTTGCATACAAACTTTTTTGTGGTCTCAACTCTGTTTTTGATTTAACTTCGTTTAGGTAAAGTTTTAGGCATGTGTGCGTATTTGGATATCTACATTACTGCGTGTATGTATTTTTTGATGAAAAACTAATTACTTGTGATATGGGACTTTTAAATAATTAATGATAGTAATTAAATACATTAAGATGTTTTTTTTGATACTTTTGTATGAGTACCTAGTCTTTCTCGAAATCAATACCCTTAAACCACACACATATATATATATATATATATATATATATATATATATATATATATATATTTACCTATGCCACATTTCTATTAATTATTTTACATGTGGTATATGGTAAAACCGGGAGAGATGCCGCAGTGGGATAGATGCCTCATGTTCTAAAAACCTAACATCCCGAACTCACAAATAAAAATTAATCGCATAAGTAGGAGTCGAAGTCACCCCGTCCCTCAGATATCCACAGATATTCGTGTGACAAGGACGCGTTTGGGTCGTGTGTGTAATTTTCTCCGTGGCGAAATTTACAAACACGTCAAAGTTTTAAAGGTTAGTATTTAAGGTTGTATAATTTTATAAATAGTAATAAATTCCGTTATATTTTTTATCACGTCTATATACTGGGTCATTGAGTCTGCATATAGTTGTAAATAGATGCTATTTTGTTTATAATTTATTTAAAAAATACGTAGGCATCTATCCCAATCACAAAGGATAGTTGCCCTGATTTTTTGAGGTATAGGTGCCCTTAGTATATCTATCCCTTCATTCACCATATACAGAGTAAGTTTATATGTATAATTTTTTTTTGTGTCTGTTATATTTTTTATGTATTTACGTATATTTATGTTTGGATGTTTTTCTGATTCTAGCAGAACTATGCCACGAAATTATAAAAGAAAGGAAGAAATGCGAGCTCGAGTATGTTCTTGGACTATAGAAAACCTACAGTCAGCTTTCGATGAGAAAGTATGATTGTGCAATGTAAATGTTGACACTTGATATGAATATTTTAGACCAACAATTAAGAATTTATACTTTTGTTGAATAAATGCTTGTAAAATTTAATTATATATATATATATATATATATATATATATATATATATATATATATATATATATATATATATATATATGTATATCATGTTGAAACTTAAGAATTTATATTTTAGTTAAACAAAAGCTCTAAAAATTTAATTAGGTATAGTAATCTGTGTGATATAAAAATTATATTCTAATTATAACAATTAAAAGATATAAAAAAACACAAAATTTTTTTCATTGCTATGGCCCATGTTTCTTGGAAACAATCGATGTTTTAGGAGTAGAACTAACCTAACCTAACCTAACATTTGGTTTGGGTTTTTCGTTTACACGGTTTAAAGGGCATCTATCCTACTCACTATTTTCATGGTGGGGGCAACTATCCATATAGGTAGGCATCTATCCTCAAAAAAAAGGGTTCACGAAAAGCTAATTTCTGCTTAATCTGCATTGGCTAGGTTAAAAAAAATAGTCATAATTCAACATAAAGGATTGAGCTAGCTACATTAATAAAAATTATTCGTATAAAAATCATATTTTTAAAATAAGGTGGCTATTTCAAAAAGTGAGGCATCTATCCCGGTTTTACCCTATATCTAGCGTTCTTGATGTCTGTTTTTTGAAATACCTAACCTTAAACTACGTACAGTCCTGTCCTAGTTTTAAACAAAGTGAAGTGTTGAGTATGTCTTGTGGGGATTCAAATATTTAAGATATATATTTTAAGTTATAGAATTCCGTAGCTAAGGTTAAGCGTTGTCTACTTTCTAGTAATACAAGAGAATAGCAAAGCTAGATACTTCATTTTCACTTCTCATTAACTTACTAATATTTCGTTTACAAGTTTAATGATTAAATATAACAAAACCTTGCATTTTATAAGCAAGTAAATTAAAAAAAAAATGTGTTTGGAATTTCTTACAAATGTCGAAATTATTTTAGATCTTTTAAATTGTTAAATATATGAAGGTTTTTTAATTTATTTTTTAGTTATTTGCTGTCCTACTTTATAGGGAACACGATATCCGTACCAATTTACTCTACATGTAGGATACAAAGATGCACTATATATGAGCTAGTTAAAAAAGTCTCTAATATTTCCTTACGATAATCTAAATACGAGTATTATAACTCAAAATATTTTTTTATCAATAAAACACGTCAAAATATTCAGAATAAAAAGAACGCTTTCGTGGAAATTGTTTAATTAGCTGACTAAGCGAAATGCCCTTTAAATATATTATCGTGTTGTCCTTCCTACGTCAAATTATCTTCTATATAAATAAAAATGAATGTAGCTAAGCGCATAACTCGAGGATGGCTCGACCAATTCGGCTAATTTATTTTTTGTTTGTTCCTTAAGGCCCACGGAAGATTTTATCCTCGTAAGTCCCCACGTACTTGTACAAGTACAAATTAACGATAACAGTTCAGACCTGAGATTTGTACTACATAGATGGAGTAACTGCCTAATGTACTTACCCAAGTACAAATGAGGGATTGCTCATTTACCGGGTAGTTTTTTTACATCGCCAACATTGCTACTGTTATTATAATTCTTTACTCTGTAGTCAATTCCGTCATGTTAGACAGATTACGTCAACTGTCAGTGTTAGTGTCACTTTTTAGCAAGATGACCACGCGGTCGGCTCGTCGGCTAACACGAGGTAAGATTGTCTGTTTATATCAATTAAATCATTTGTTTTTTCTATTGTTTTTGAAATGAAATAGTGCTTTTAAATTATGAATATTGTAAAACAAGCAATATTTGTAAGAAAACTATATATTTAAAGTGGTTCCTGATCAGTCAAAATAATTTGTACTTGACATGGTACGTTAGGCGTTTGTTACATAAATAACTGTTTATAATTTGTACTTGAGGTGGTACATTCGGTCCATATAACTACTGTTTTTTTTCGTATTTGTAGCTTTCGACGAAATACAAATAGCAGAACTTCTTAATAATTCGGAGTTCGAAGACTCGGATGATGAATATGTGCCTGACCTGACCTCCCTGACCTAATCTAAACCTGTCCTCGGAATCTGAAGGTGGAGAAATAGAAATCGCTGTAAGTGGAGGTGGATCTACTCGTCGTACTCAAAGTGCTCGTGACCAACGAGTTGGACGTGGCCGTGGCAGAAGTACAAGTACAAGGGCACGACATAGCGGGCATAGTGCCTGTACCATCAAAAATGCGACGCTTATATGGCAATATCCACTTACCGGAACATCTAGACAAACAACAACGAGGCCATCTCTCTGGGTGTGACAAAAGGAGTTTATTTAAATGCTCTGACTGTAATGTAGCTATTTGCCTGAACTCAACAAGAAATTGTTGCAGGGCCTTTCATCGACAAGAGAATTAATAATAAGAAATAAAAAGTGAATTTTGAAATAAGATGTCAATTAAACTAGCACGTAAGGAAGATTGTTATGTCCTCTATCCTATTTCGATAATTAAGAATAGTGATACTGTTATCCTCTGGTTTATAAAAGTAAATTATGCTAATATTATCTTTGAGGGAGTATTTTATAAATGTTTCTAGAAGAAAAATATTGTTTATGTTGTAATAAAATAAAATATATACTACTAAGTGATTTTTAGAACAAAAATAATATTTAATTTTAATACGAAATAAAAGCTTATAACTGTTTCATATTGTTTTATTATACTGTGTTAAAACCTAATGTACTCCCACAAGTACAAAATATTTTTATTTATTTCCTTTTTAAGAAGGTGATATACATCACAAACATACCGTAAAAAATACACACAACGAACCCTCACTTCAAAAATTGCCTAAAATCGACATAATTTTGTCTCGGTCTGAAGCATTATTCTTAGTTTGTACTTGGTATAGTACAGCCGGCAGATATGACTACTGGTGTTAATAAAACACAGGACTTACGAGGTTAATACTAAAAAAAACACAGACAGATTTGACAGATCGAAGTCTGTCCGGGCAGTAGTTTTACAATAAACATTATTATGCACCTAAAAATTGACTGGATGTTAAAATTTCATGGCATTAAAGCGTTATAACCGTTTTAACTCACTCGGTTATATTCCTTTCAGTCGCTGACAATTGTTGGGTCTCCCATCGGGAGCAGTAACAAACGCTTGCTTCCTCATAATTTAATATTACTATAGCGACTTACTAAAATTTAATCTTCATTGGAATCCCCGATGCTGTTTATGCAATCCCATCGAAATAACAATGTTGGAATGAACGTTAAAGTTTTTAAATATAGAATTCTTTCCAGGCTTTTTGAAGGAAATGGGGAAAGGAATTTTTAATGCGATTTAATTTTATTTCTACTTATCACGTAAATGACAAGTTTTTTTTTTTCATTAATTTTAAATATTTATATTCTATCGCACTAAAATTTGTCATTCATCTATCGCATGTCGAAAGTATTCCGCAATATTTGTGCGTTTCGACCTGTGTACTAATGTAAATGTTTTTATTCACTAAAGTTTCAGCGTGGTTTTATAAAATCACAAAGTTCTTTTTATTTATTTTATTGCTGTTCGAAAAACTTTAAGCCTTCTTTTCAGTAGCAGACGAAACAATGTAACTTAAAAAATCATATCTGTAAGAAATAGTACTCTCACTCGTTTTATCGTACACTAGCGGCTTGCCCCGGCTTCGCACGGGTATATTAAAAAAAAATTAAAAATTGATTAACAAAAAATTTGTAATATAGCCTATGTCACCCACGGATAGTGTAGCTTTCCAACAGTGAAAGAATTTTTCAAATCGGTTAAGTAGTTTCGGGGTTTATTCAATGCAAACAAACAAATAATCAAATCTTTCCTCTTTATAATATTATAGTATAGATGTACAGAGGAGCTTTTATCGAAACACAATTTAGAAGTAAATGTTTAGCAGCAAAATTAGCAGTGCTAAAAAATCTTTGAATGAAATAACTCCTTATTGCCTCCACTGGTGACAAGAAGGCTGGTGCATTTTTAGCCCAGAGAATCGGCATAGCGATTCAACGGGGAAATGCTGCCATCTTTCTTGGTACAATTCCACGCGGACATGATTTGTACCAAAACTATCTGTTAATATTTAGTTCTTAAGTTGTGAATTGTAAATATGTAAGATAAATAATATTTAGAAGTAAGCATATTGATATTAAGAAATTTATGAGTGGATTTCTCTTAAACATAAAAAAAAAATTATGTAGTTTTTTCTTTGTGGTGTCAAAATTTAATTAATAGCTGTAGCTACGGAAGAATATATAGATAATATATAGATAGAAAAGTTATAAAAGAGATACTAGTACTGTCTTTTAAAAGTTTAAATAAAATTTCACTAACAATATCATATGTATCAACGTTATCTTAAATTACTATCAAACAGCCATGAATTGTATGGATATATCCTGTTAGGTGAACCGATTTTATGAAAGCGCTTTATCGAATGACACCCATGTCAATTTTTTACGGGAATAAAAAAAATTCTCGCGTTAATATCGATTTAAGCCAGTGAAGCGGAAAATTAAAAAAAAAAAACTGATATCTCTCTACATTTGGTTTTTGGTGATGCAACGTATGGTGTATTTTTTTTTTGTTTTCGGTGCTATTTACACTTAATTTCTAGAATAATGACAAGTTAAGTTGTAGCTTACTAACTGCTAGTTTTCGGATTTCGAATTTGAAACAGATGTACTAATATTGAGATAATTACTATTTTTGGCATTATATATATATTTTTGTTTTTATGTACATTACATAGATTTGAACATAACTCTAAGAAATAAGAATAACGTATTATAGAATAGAATTTTGAAAGTATTCAAACTTTAGATTTTACTACATTATAACATCAGCATTTGAGCCAGCAATAAATTCGGAACGTCCGAAGTTACTAGAGATTTAATCCTTACATTAAAATTAAGGGAAGGAAACTTTGGTAATAGTAAAACTAAAATACCCCTTGACTTGATAGTTCAGCTTTAATATAAAACTTTGAATTTATCTTTCGAAAAGAGTTAATCGTTTCCGTGAAGGTAATAGGAACAGCTGTTTATTAATACACAAAAAAAGTATACGTCAAAAACGAAAATACTGATTACGAACTTAACTAAGCCGATACGCATTCGGCCTGTAACATCTCACGTTGTACAAATTCCTCTTCCTCCCTGTAGGAGAGGGATTGGAGCTTAGTCCACCACGCTGCTCCACTGCAGGTTGGCAGATATGTTCCTTACTATGTGTAACGATCGCTATCAGGTATATATGATAAGAACCGGGACCTACGGCTTTACGTACTCCCCGAAAAGTGGGGATCCATTCTTAGGGATGTTTAAGCCTTATAAGGTCCCCGAAAAGTGGGGAGACCCTCAAGAACAGACATCCAAACTGGAAAGAAATATTCTTACAAATACAAATATCTATTCCGAGCAGGAATCGAACCCGCAAGCCTTTTGGTGTTTTAGGCGACTACTCGCACCAAAGCGTTTGTTAAACTAAGCTGTCTGAAAACGAAATAGCCTGAAATTGTCCCAGTACTGGGAAAAAGAGAGAAAGAGGAGAGAGTTTTGAGCTTATTTCGACTTACTCCGCTGGTCCAATTGTACCTGTTTTTTTTTTTGTAATAACAAAACTCTAAATCGGAAGACTTACAATAACAAATACCCTGATCAGGAAAAAAATCGTATAAATACAAATATCTCTCCCTAGCGGAAATCAAATCCGCGATCGCTGGGGTTTAGTGACTACTTTTACTTCTACACCAGAACAATTGCTAATTTTGCTTTATATAAAAGTTTTTTCTGTTCAGCTGTTTATAGTTTTAAAATTATTGGATCTACTTAACAAATTTAAATAAACCATTTAAATTTATTAGTTTTTGACATTGAATTAAAATAAAATCAGTTTATTATAATTTTAAACCTTTTTAGATATAATGATATTTATTTTGTAGGTACATAATTCGACCCTTGTGTTGTAAAGGAAACTTTAGGATGCATTAATAAACTAGTGTGTACTTCAGTAGAAGTGTTGATTATAAACCATTTACTTGTTTTAACATTTATGTTTAATGGAAGTGGATTGTCTGGATTAGTGTTTTCAATTTCATATGTACGAGTAGAGTCCAAGTATGCTATTGCAGTGAAAATATTATTCGCAACTGTGGTCATTTTAATAACAAATAGCGGTGATCGTGCTCGGCACGAATGTAAATGTTGCTATCAAAGCTCGCAGCCGGCGACACTAAATCTCTAACAATATCGTTACGACACAAATCATTGGCGGCCATTTTGATAAGTGCCGACATCTTGTCAAAACTGTGCGCGTTTGTTATTTTAGTTTATGGTTATGGACGATGCCGTAAAGTATTTTATTTTTAATATAATTTGTACATTTTCAAAGTAAAATTGTGAAACACATTGAAATAAAGTATTTTTTGAAATTATTACCATGTTATAACGACAGCTTTGTAGCAGCCATTTTGATATTAATGCACAAAGTAACAAATTTTACCAATAATGATTTTATTTCAAGTGTAAAAAAGTTCCTAACGTTTAATTTCCTTACTTTTCTACACAGCAGTATTACGTAGTGTTTCAGTCGGGTATTTCACGTAGATGTTTTTTATAACGCTGTTTTCACACTTTGCCACTAGACTGAAGTCTTAAGTGGCCTCAGTGTGCAACTCTTAAGACTGTAGGTACTTTGTTCTTGAATGCTTTTATGAATTTATACATCTGTATTTTTTTTTATTCAAGTTACCTTTCATTTGTCTGCGAGAAGACTATAAGACAAAAAAAAAAAAGATTTATTTTCGAACACTTTTTCACAGTTAGGTATTAATCTTAATATATATGAATTACGCGTCACGATGTTTGTCCGCGACAGACTCCTAAACTACTTGACCCTTAATCAAATTTAAACACCATGTATAGTTTGATCCAACTTGAAAGATAGGCTATATTTTATTTTTATATATGTAATTAATATATTTAAGAAAAAAATAAGGTGATACGAAGTTCGCCAGGTCAGCTAGTATGATAAAGATAGAGAATGTTGTATGGTGTATTTTATATAATTTTGTATTATACATCATAAAATCTGTTTTTTATTCATTTATTGTACGAAACGAAATGTACTTCGTTTTGTAATCCGGTCTTAAATTTCAACATACATATCTAAGTTTCCGTGGTGTAGCGGTTATCACACCTGCCTAACACGCAGAAGGTCCCCGGTTCGATCCCGGGCGGAAACAATATTTTTTTTTATTAGTATGATCGAATTAAGTTCCATTAATACTTTTGTTATATATCTTCAAAGTTCACAAACTAAATATCATCTATTTTATAGAATGTCTAGAATTTAATAACTATAATTTTTAAATAATGAAAAATACGCGGATATTGTACCAGAATACGTTAAAATGTTATTTTTCCAGCAATTTTTTTCGATTTCCGTACGATTTCACCATCATATCCTGATTTGGCGAACGTGAGATTACCTCCGGCGTAGGTATTGTCAAATAAAATAAATTCAAAATCTAAAAGGAAAAACAGACGAAGGGAAACAACCTTTACCATTGTGGATATCAGGCTTAGAATATCGTTATGTTACATCCCTGTACTGTAGGGATTCATAATGAGTAAGTGCTTCATCAGCACCTTTAACTCCAGAGATTTATTCTATAGTAAAAGTTCGAGTGCAGTTCGGATCTAATCGCGGAACCATTAACACTTGCCGCATTTCTTATCTCTAAGTTGTCCTACTTTATATTATAAATTAATTAGTGTTAATAAATAAATTATTTTTTTTTTTAATTTTATTTTTCCAATGATAACAGTTCGAAACATTTTCGAGATTTGTATTTATTCTCATCTGATTCTCGGGCTCTCTCTATTCACGATTTCTATACTAGACCAACTCAGCTTATGAGTATTAAAGGATTATTCGAAGTACTCGAGTGTAAACTGGGTTTAGATCTTAGTATTTGTGCTCGCATTCGGCGAGTTATTTGTCAAATTATTCGTCCAAGTGTCTAAGTGGGGCTTAAACTACATGACATAAGATGACACGTAATATGTTACCGCAAACTTCCGCGGAGATCATAGCCGCAGCCACATTGTATACCAGAAAATTTAACGTAACCTGATAGTGAAATCATTACAATTTGGACGAAGTTTTGCAATATTCAGATGATTTATATAAACAAACTTTTTGAATTACTAGTCTTGATTGATAGATGACACACAATTTAATAGATAATTTTTACTATGACAGAGCTTAGCTGTAGTAGAAATCCTAGCTGTATTAGTGATCTGGTGTTTTGACCACTATTATATCGCACATAAACTGTATTGTTATTATATATCTAATTGACGTTAGAAAAGCGAAATTACCTATGCTCCCCTCTTAGTTCCATTAATTTTAGATTAGTTAGTCAGTTCAGCCTATTACAGTCTACTGCTGGATATAGGCCTCTCCAAGTCCGTGCCAGACATCCCGGTTTTCTACAATCCTCATCCAGCCTACACCGGCAATCTTACGTAGATCGTCAGCCCAGCGGCCGGAGGACATCGAATTCAAAATTCCCACAAACTTTTTATTTTAGGAAAGAATAACCAAAGGCAACACACGTAGCAAAATATAAATGAATAAATGTATTTATATTGTCATATTAGTTGGGAATTTTAGAAAATTTGTTGCTATCACAAACGTTGCTGATATAAAATCCCACCTGTATTATTATCTATTCGGACATAATAATAATTTTATGTGATTATATGTTATTTCGTATTTCTAAATTCTTTATGATCTTTAGAATTACTACAACATTTGTCAAGAATTTACAATTTTTGCTTTAATACACATTTTACATCTACACTAGGCTATTTGGTTTGTAATAATTATAATGATCTATTCGTTATGGTATGGTATGGTATGGTATGGTCTGTAGGTTATAAAATATCATATTGTAACTATAGCTGACAATAAAACCGGCGAAAATCGAAACTAATTTTAAGCAAATCGATGTAGAAATCCATCTTATCTCAGGGCCGTCAATTATTCTATTCAAATATATTTTGTCTAATACATCACGCACTCAATAACATAGGCTTATGTCATCTGACCGCAAAAACCGCACATATTACATTATAGTACAGGTGAATTGTTGATAGTGTGTAATTGGGCAAAAGTAACCACAACTAAGCCTAACGTTACCAACTCACGCCAAAACGCAAGATCGATGAGCAAGGATGGACAAAATAGCTCGAGCGAATCAAGAGCCTCTGTGATATACATAAGCAAGGTAAAGACGAGTTAATTTATGCAAGATAAATTGTTAGTTTTCATTTAGGAATTATGATGATGAAATGTGCTCAATCGGATTGGTGTCGTTTAAGTGTCATACAAAAAGCCGCGACGGCTTTCTTTTCTTTCGACTGTGACATAATTGTAACTGTAATTTTTATCGACTGATTTTATGTGAACAATAAAAATGCACAACTGTCTCAATATGAGCCTGGTAGAGAAGAAATATGGGCAAAACACATGAGTTCACGTTATTTTTGGCGTAAGCTTGTGGAGGCCTATGTCCAGCAGTGGACTGTATAGGCTGTAATGATGATGATGATGATAGAGAAGAAATATTTACATCTACATTAAAACTGTTTAATAAATGCTGCATATATTTAATAATTATTTTAAGATATCGATTTGATATTTATGAAAAAATTTATTATATTTTGAAGGTCGAAATAATATCGTTACAGATAATAATGATAATCTGAAGTCGTTCTGTAATTTCAATATATACAAGTAAGTTTCCGTGGTGTAGCGGTTATCACATCTGCCTAACACGCAGAAGGCCCCCGGTTCGATCCCGGGCGGAAACATTTTTATTTTAGTTTTAATTTTTATTACTAAAGATAATATAACCATATCAACATAAATTTAATAAATACGAGTCCAAATTGCCAATGAAAACCTCTAAAAATAGTATTTTTTACAACATTACAACCAGATATTGCAATAAAAATACTAAAAGATTAACCATATCTTAAGTCGCAAGTTGAAACTTCTCACTTTACATATGTTAGTAAGCTTTGTGTTAAGAGAGGCAAATTTAATTAACTACCTTTTGTTAGAGGAAACTTCGGATTTCAGGAATTAAGTTAAATATTAAACCGCCATTGTGTGCTGTTTAATTTCGTCCCAAACTTTGTAATATTATATGTTTAGTTTACGTATTTTGCTCATCACATTGGTCCTTTGTTTGTTTACGGTTTAGGAGGAATGAAACTTTCGAGTGATTTTGGAAACTCGATGGTTTTAAGTGCTCTCGTGATTTTGGTTTCAAATATTTGGGATTTGAGCATAAGTAATTCATTGTACCCCTTAATGTTCTGTGGCTTAAATTGCCATATATTTTTCTCCTTAAAAGTATCGGTTTCTTAACAGTTTATTTTTCCATGGACGGGGCGTTAACCCACCGCAAAACCTCCATAATGCTGGAGGACCACACCCGTTGTTGGTCAGCGAGTCCATCGGACTGGCGCGAGATAGCTCTGGACCGGGATCGCTGGAGACTTTTGGTGTCGGAGGTCAAAATCCACTACGGGTCGCTGAGCCAGAGGAGTAAAGTAAGTAAGTAAGTTTCTCCTTCAAAACTTGCAAACTGTATTCACTTTAGCCTGTAATATCCTACTTCTGGACATAGGCCTCTTTGCCCATGTAGGAGAAGGATCAGAGCTTAATCCAATTCGCTACTCTAAATGTATTAATGAATTCAGTTTAGACACTGAGTTTAGATATTAATAAGTAGACAGTCTTCTCGTTATTTCCTTAGACATTGAATAAGCGAAATAATAAAAAAATGCCATAATTAGGTAGCAGTTTGCTTCTACCATCTTAAAATATACCATAGAAATAAATGCACGTTATTTAAAAGCAAATTAAACAGTTTTTTAAATAATATGTCTGTCAGCACTTATATATTATTAAATTATGCTACTCTCAACAATTCTACTTAAGATGATAAAAAAAATTATTTTATAAAGAAAAAGGTTTATGAGACGATAAAATAAATTACTTTAATCCGCTTAAGCGGGTAATACGTTAGAGATATATGTAGACTATCATTTTATGCTATAAAAATATTAAATGACTAACAACAGCAATATTTCTGCTTAAGCTCCAACTATTAGACACCTGGACGGCGTTATTACAGTTCAATTAATCGTAGCTCGGTAAATGAAGTTTAACTCCACTTTCTATACCTATAGGCATTTTTAATTAAAGTCTCACCGTTAAGCGTACATCGTCCTGTGTATATTAGAGGCGGTGGAGAGTGGAATTGCTCTCTAATCAATAAACATTATCTGTATTTATTACAATACTTTAAGTCTACAATTTCATGTGGTATCGGCCGAGTAGAAAAGAACTAACTCCTTTCTTCCCGTGGGGGTCGTAAAAAGCGTCCGAGGGATAAACCTGGTTCAAAACCATCAGGGTTCTGGAGAAGGAAAACTTCACTTGGAACCCGGAATGAGGTCTCCGTCAAGCATTCGTAGCATAGCTCTGAAATGCGAAAGATTCCTGTAGTTGAACTGGCTCCACACGTATCGACACGTCGTTCCTGTGGACCTAGCCAGTGAGGTCGAGAGGGTAGCGCAGAGCTTAGGCAGCTCTACGTTTTTCTGAAGAATGTCCTAGGCGACGCAGTGTCTGTCTGACACCGTCTAAATCGTCTGCAATAGACGGACTAAGGTCAATGATGATTAAGTCTACACATAATCTAAAGAATTTAATACTTGCCGTCTTAAAAAGAGTAAAAATGTATGTTTACAAATATCGAAGGAATCTGTATATAAGAAACATTCCTGTTTTCATAATCCTACTTTCTTCCAAATCGAAATAAAAGATCGAATATAAAATATATTACCACTTGAAATAAGTATATTTGAATTTCAGACACCATTTTGCTCAAGATTTAAAGCATTAGTTATTCCAATGCATTGACATAAATTTTACAGTAATCGAATTAAATCCTCAAGTTTTAATCTCTCTCCGGAACTTTAATAAGATAGAACTCATCACTAAAGTATGTACTCAATAATGTCGAGAATCGCATAAAGTCTGCAGGTTGTGCGAGTTCAAGACTCCCTTTGAGCATTTTAAAGCATTTCCAAGTTCGAGCGACTTGGAATAATAAAAGTCGATCAATGTCTCGGATGGTTCTTGACGATTTCCGTCGATTGTCGTCATAAAATAAGGCGCTTAAAGGTTTTGAATAGTTTTTTAACATTTAATGCTTAAAAATAAAATTTCATAATTGAATAACTACTTTTCGAACTTTTCGACTGAATCCATTGTTGGCTGATATTTTTTAATTTTGAGACATTATATGTTATATGTTATTAACCCCTCTCAATCCCCCCCGCTTATAACTTAGCTGTATGAAAACTACATGTTGACTGATTCTCAGACCTACCCGATTTGCACACAAAATTTCATAGAAAACAGTCCAGCCGTTTTGGAGGAGTATTGTAACTACCATTGTGACACGAGAATTTTATATATAAGATTTTTCACTTAATTTTTTGTTCAATCACAATAAAATTAAAAAAAAAGCTATGTCACTCCTAAATAGTGTAGCTTTCTGTTAGTGAAAGAATTTTCCTGATCGGATCAGTATTTGCGAAGATAACCCCCTACAAACAAACAAAGTTAAAAATTTTACCTCTTTATAAAATAAGTATAGATTTTGCAAAAAATATAATACCATCAATGTATCTGAGATTGCTGTAATTTTTTTATTATTATTATTACAGCCTATACAGTCCACTGCTGGACATAGGCCTCCACAAGTTGACGCCAAAAATAACGTGAACTCATGTGTTTTGCCCATAGTCACCACGCTGGGCAGGCGGGTTGGTGACCGCAGTACTGGTTTTGTCGCACCGAAGACGCTGCTGCCCGTCTTCGGCCTGTGTATTTCAAAGCCAGCAGTTGGATGGTTATCCCGCCATCGGTCGGCTTCTTAAGTTCCAAGGTGGTTGTGGAACCTTGTTATCCCTTAGTCGCCTCTTACGACACCCACGGGAAGAGAGGGGGTGGCTAAATTCTTTAGTGCCGTAGCCACACAGCAATTTTATGGATAACATTAATAAAAATTTTTTTTTTTAAGACAGGAACTAAACCTTAAAATTAATTTTAGATTTAAGTTAAGTAATAGAGGTCTATTAGTCTAGGTATAATTTTAGAAAAGAGATTTAGATCATTGACTTTGTAATAAAGTATCAAACGACCTTTCATTAATTCATAAAAAAAGCAAAACCAAAACAAAAGATAGAAGTAATAATAATAATAATAATTAAACACTTATATTTTACGAATGATACGATCTGTCACGATTCAGCCTTTAACATTCCACCGCTGCGCAAAGACCTCTTTCTCCATGTAGAAGAATAATGAAATGATACATAGAATGAAATACCAGAAAATACTGAGCAGATCATAAGTACTTTCAAATTGAAGTCATGCAGCGATCGCCTTATTTCACAATCCATTAGAGATTCCTCAAAGATATCAATTATTAAAGTGTTAGGCCAAAATCAACTTTAGTACCAAGTCGTAAGGAACAAAAAACAGGTGCAGTCGTCGCTAAAGTTAGTCGATATTCGGTAGACTATTCAACAAGTTTTCCGATTGGAAATTGGATCATCGAAATTTTCTCCGTCGCTACATTTTTTTTTTTACTTTGTAACATATTTTGAACTGGACGTAGAGTAATTTAAGTTTACCCAACTCGTATGTAAAGTGTAGGTAAAATTATTTTTCTAATCTAAAGCTAACTTTTTAGTTACGATCACATGAAGTTCAGTCATGCGTCTGTAAAGCTTTTTTCATCTATTGAGAAATTTAATTTTACAACACAAAATACTTGTTTTGTTGCGAAAACATCAAAGACAGTTGGAATTATTTCGATTAGAAGCTTAAACGAACTGATTCTCAAAGGGAATTCCAGTTGCTTCTTCTTCGTTTGTAAAAGAAATATTACGGAACAAATTAAAAAAAAAATATCATTTTTTAAATAAAGATTAAATGTCTTATTTTTATCCCTCTTGCTTCCGGCAGACCAAGGTAACATTTAATTAAAGTAAAAGATGATGTTAGATTGCTCGCAACTAGAGTAAGTAGTCTAAAATAGAACATTGTTACCTTCAATATGCTCGTATTTGTTCTAACACCGACACAATTTCACTCTACGAGTGGTTTGATAGTTTCATGCGAAGTTGTGAGCGGTGTATTAAACATGAAAATTGTCTTCATTATTGGTGTCTCACAGGGTAGTGTGCTCTCTCCTCTTCTATTTCCCATATTTATATATAAGCGTAATAAGCTCCTCGCTAAAAAAGTCTCACGTTTGTCCTAATAACCAGCAGGTGTAAGGTTTGGCTCTAATTTACGCTAGTAATAATGCAGTCTGTAAACGAAAGCCTAATGTAATATAAGAAAGTCTAGTGTAATATAAAGTAGTTCGAAGAATCACTTTAAAAATTAATAAATTATTATCAGAGGTTCATTTAGGAGTTATAATTTGTTTCGTTAAGCTGGCATATTGATTAATTAATTAAAATGTCAGAAAAACTTCTAAATTGATACTAATTTTGTTTGAAAAGTTTAATAAGGAAAAACTTGTGGAAATTTTTTAATTTTATATTATTGATACACCATATTGAACGATTAACATTTTTTAACACACAGAGAATAGACAGGAGGAGAACAAAGACAATTGACAAACCTTGTCTTCCTAAAATATTTACTAGATGGCGACACAAGTATTATTATTATTTTACAGATATAACATTTGCAATACAACTTAGCACTTTCGTAGACTTAGCAATTGGTACACAGACTAGTCTGGCTCTCGTCTAACTGACGAATCAAGAAATAAGCTTCCTTCAGAATTCATGTATCCGATGTATCCTCAGATATCGTAAATTTGATTATATCTTTTTTAAAATTTTCTTCTTATTGGGTTATTTTATGATATCCAAACATTACACCTGTAAAATGTAAGTTAATAGCAATAATAATATTTAGCTTACTACAATTACAGTTCAGCGGAAAGTTAATATCGAAAGGAAATGAAATGTTGCAGGAACTGCTTCATACTTCATTATGTATCTATAATGAGAAAGGAGATATTCCCATTGAAGTTACACGACACTATGTATTGAAGTTCTTCCTACCGCTTGTCTGCAATTGGGTCGAGGTCACACGAAGTACTATATTTCGTTCCTCGAGTGTTCTCGACATTCAAAATCAACGTGTCATGTTGTGCCTCGCATAATGATGTTATGTAATTAGAGTTGCTGTTTTTATATATACATAATTATATTTTGTCATTATAGCTCATTCGTACATAGCACATACAATACATTCCACGCAATTTCACCGATCTTTTAATTTTACGTAGGTACTATGCAGCGTGTAAAGCTGTTTAAATATTTTTTTAATAATCAGAACTTTAATTAATCGAACACCAGCAGCCAGTTTATGGTTTTATATATTAGAAAAAATTCTGATTATAGTAATTTATATAAAATACAGTTATAATATCTTTAATATATTTTCTTAAAATATAGTGTTTACAAATAGTTTTACGTTTCAGATGAACGCGACTGAGGATGTGCATCTTATTTTGATGTATTATGATTTTAATATTATGATTGTATTTAGCAAATCAGTTACTGGATCTTATATACTTTAACGGAGAATAAAAATAAATAAAATATTGAGTCGTTAAAACATTTCAGTCATATACCAGCTTTAGTTTTGTTTTATAGATGGTTGAAGGAAAGTCTTTATCAATTACGAGGTATGTAAAATAATTTAAAAAAGAGAGTTAAAATAATTTAACATTCATATATTTGTTTAAGGTTTTATAATTATATATTAAGAAGTCGGTTAACTAGGTTGTTATGTCACCGAAATGCCACAAAATAAGATAAACGAAAATGCGTTAGCTTCCCTATAATTTAAGGATTGAGATGTCTCTAATAAAACATACTTTATTTATTACATATAGCTTTTAGTTATTTATCGTGAAGACCTATTTTGTTGAACTATGATTTCTTTTCAAATATGTATAGTTAAATGTTTTTAAAATGTTGCTATTTTGCTAGGTACTTATTCCTAATAAAATAATAATAATAATAATAATAGTACTTATTAAATTATTTTTTTTATTATAATTTTCAGAATTTATATAAATTTGTTACACTTTTTAGGAAAACGTCTAAACTTAGTTCATTTTGTTTTATTGCCTAAAATAACTTAACGTTGGGGGAGTCCCCAAGTGTTTCTAGCTACGTCCTCGTCGTCTCCCCTGGACCCTGTCCTGACCCCGGTAACGCAGGTGGCAGGCAGGTGACTGAATGCTATAGGCTATACTTGGTTGTGGATTATTTTGTCTTTGTGACTGCGATTGTTAAACGATGCTTCCTCTACGCGAGAGTAGAGGTGGAGTTGCCAAGGGCCCTTCTCAGGGCCAACCAAACGGCCCTTCTCAGGGCCAATCCAACGGCCCTTCTCAGGGCCAATCCAACGGCCCTTTTCAGGGCCAACCCAAAGGCCCTTCTCAGGGCCAACCCAAAGGCCCTTCTCAGGGCCAACCCAAAGGCCCTTCTCAGGGCCAAGCAGAAGGCGGTATCGAAGTTCTGGAAGATATTTCCATCACCTCGTTGTCTGAGTCGGAGCTGGGGCGAAAGCGCCTTTACTCAGGGGGTTCTGAAAACTCTGGCACGGAGACAGGGACGGGAGCGACCGCGGGGAGTAGAACCCGTCCAGTGGCCAAAAGGGGCAAGGCACCCACACTCAGGGGCGCCAGAGCAGCTCTGAGAGAGCGCGTGGAGAGAGACCGGGAGGAAGAGTTTGAGGCGGCACTCGACAAGAGAGTATTTAGGAAGGAGCAGGGTGTGGGGGGTCATATGGAGGAGACCCCCATCGAGATAGACAATATCGAGGAACGGGGGGCCGAGGAGCTCAGGGTGGCCACTGAGGCCAACCTTAACTTAATCCTCGGCTTGACTGGGAAGTCAGTCAACCTCAAGGGTGGTTACGCTGCCAAAATCAGAAGGGCCGCCGGTTCCATTAGGGAGATGCTGGAGTCCCTAGTGGTCCGCACCGAGACGGACGAAGTCCGAAGGCTGAGGGCGGACAATTGTCGCATCGCGCGGGAGCTGGAGTTGTGCCGTGAGGAGATACGCGCTTACAAACGGGAGTTCGAGGATAGCCGCAAAAAGGTGGCTGAATCCACGAGCAGAAAGGAGTCTGCCGACCTAATGCAGGATATAGCGATTATGGTCGGCAACATTGTGGACGACCGCATGGCGGCTCTTCAGCTCCCTGCTGCCCCTCCTTGCGGCACCCCAATGGCTAGGGACAGCAGACCACTGGCGCGAGCTACAAGGGCCACCAGTGCGAGCAAGAACCGAATGACGGCGGCCTCTAGCGCTAGCGTGGGTGCCCAATTAGACTCGGAGGAGCCCTCCACCCTTCCCCTAGCATCGAGCAAGGGAAAGGGGAAGGGAAAAGGCAAAGGAAAGGGAAAGGTTAAGGAGGTGGAGTGGACTGCGTTCGGTCCCTCCACCTCAAAGCAAGCGGCCACTCAACGGAAGGAGGGAGAGGTGGCTATACCCCATGAGGAGCCGAGGGCAAGCTGGACAGAAGTCGTCCGCCGGAAATCGGCGGCGAACAAACGGACAGCTTCAGCGCCGCCGGCGAAGAACCCGGTGACAAAAAAAACGGCAGCCTCAACGCCGCCGGCCAAGAAGGAGACCCCGAAGCCTAGGCTGGCGCTCCCTCGCTCTGCGGCCGTAATTATTAAGTTACGGCCGGAGGCAGTAGCCAGGGGGGCCACGTACGGGTCGACATTGCTTAAGGCCGAGAGCAATATCGACCTCAACGAGCTGGGAATAGGCCCGCTTCGAATTCGCCAGTCGGCGACCGGGGCGCGACTTATCGAGGTGACCGGCTCCACGTGTGGGGAGAAGGCCGATGCCCTCGCCGCTCGTCTAAAGGAGGCCTTGGCTGAGGAGGTGGAGGTGCTCCGGCCTGAGAAGTGGGCAGAGATGCGAATCTCAGGCCTGAGCGACGCGGTCACAGCGGAGCGCTTGGCTACTGCGGTGGCGAAGGAGGGGGGCTGTTCTCCGGGACAAGTCCACGTGAGAAACATTCGCGTGGGGCAAATGGGCTCGGGAACAGCCCACATTGAAGTTCCAGCAGCAGCAGGGAAAAAATTGCTGCAAGCCGGGAAAATAGCGGTGGGGTGGAGCAGGGGGGTCGTCCACCTCCTGCAGGCGCGTCCCAGGCACTGCTTCCGTTGTTTGGGACTAGGGCACGTCGGTGCCACGTGCCCAGCAGGCACTGACCGCAGCACACTGTGCTATCGCTGCGGACAGGCTGGCCACAAAGCCGCCGGGTGCTCGGCCGCCGCTCGTTGCGCGGTGTGCGCGGACGCTGGCAGGCCGGCGGGCCACGTGATGGGGGGCATGGCGTGCAAACCCCCATTAACTCGCGGGAAGTTCCCCTGGCAGACATCCCAAGGGGGGAACCAAGTGGTGACAGCAGACGCTGAGATGGCCGAATAATGTCCGGGCATCTCAACGTCCTCCAGGCGAACGTCAACCACTGCGCTGGAGCCCAGGACCTTTTCTTGCAGTCCATGGCGGAGTGGTGTGTTGACGTCGCGATCGTCGCCGAACCATATGCCGTGCCTTCTTACCCACACTGGGCGGGAGACACCGAGGGCTTGGTGGCGATCGTGGTGAGGCCTGGAGCTGGACCCCCCCTTGTCATCAAGGCGAGGGGACATGGGTATGTGGCTGCGGTTCGGGGGGAGGTGGCTTTCGTCGGAGTCTACTTCTCCCCGAATCGTGACCTGGCGGCCCTGGAACGGTTTCTCGATGTTCTGGGGCCGCTGGTGGGGCAGCTAGCTCCCCTTCAGGTTTTCGTAGCCGGCGACCTCAATGCCAAGTCCACGGCTTGGGGAAATCCGGTTACGAACCCAAAAGGGAGGGAGGTAGAGGAGTGGGCGCTTGCTGCCGGACTATCCCTGCTCAATGTGGGGGCAGTCCAGACGTGCGTGCGTTGGTCGGGAGGTTCCGTGGTAGACGTCACGTTTGCCACGCCAGCTATCGCACGCAGAGTGGAGGGGTGGAGGGTGGAAACGGAGGTGGAGACTCTCTCGGACCATCGATACATAAGGTTCGAGGTGTCTCCAGCTCCCGTCCGTCCGGCGTCATCGTCGTCGTCAACGTTGTTCAGGGGGTGTAGCCAGTTTCCACGTTGGGCACTCTCCAAGCTCAACCGGGAACTGGCAGAGGAGGCCGCAATCGTCGGCCGCTGGAGTCTCCCGCCATTGCTGGAGTTTGGGGTGGATGAGGCGGCTAACCGGCTCTGTGACACATTTACCGCTGTCTGCAGAGCGGCCATGCCGCGCGCGAAGCGTCTACCCCAACGGCGGGCGCTCTACTGGTGGTCGGCTGAGATAGCCGGTCTCCGGGCCGCCTGCAACGGGGCCAGGAGGCAATATACTCGGAGCAGGCGGAGACGCCCCCAGGACGTGGACAGGGACGACAGGCTGCGCAGGATCTACGTGGAGAAAAGGAAGATCCTGCAGCAGGCCATATGCCGAGCCAAGGAGGAGGCCTGGCTGGAGTTAGTTGGGGGTCTAGAGAGAGACCCCTGGGGCCGACCGTATAATTGGGCGCGGAACAAGCTCCGCGCCCAGTCGGCCCCCATCAGCGAAACGCTCCAGCCGGAGCAACTGGGAAGGATCGTCGGGGAACTCTTTCCCGACGAACCCGAGGGTTTCATGCCCCCCAGGATGGCTCGGCAGACGCCGGACGAGGAGGAGAGTGTTCCGCCACCCGTCACAGAGGCTGAAATGGAGGCAGCTCTGTCCCACCTTCAGAGTAAGAAGAGGGCGCCGGGTCCAGACGGGGTGCACGGGAGAGTACTTGGGATCGCTCTCGGGCACCTCGGCGATAGCCTCCGGGAACTGTTTGACCGCTGCCTGCGATCTGGCCAGTTCCCGGGGGCCTGGAAGGAGGGTCGGCTTTGCCTACTTCCTAAGGCAGGGCGGACCCCGGACTCGGCTTCGTCGGTGCGACCGGTGGTGTTGCTGAACGAAGCTGGGAAACTCTTGGAGAGAATAGTGGCTTCCCGGCTCGTTCAGCACCTGGAGGAGGGCTCGGGACCCGGACTCTCGGAATCCCAATTCGGGTTTCGAGCGCGCCGGTCGACCATCGACGCCCTCAAACGCCTACGGGCGGTGACGGGTGAAGCGGAACACAAGAGGGAGGTGGTGCTCGCGGTGTCGTTGGACATCGCGAACGCCTTCAACAGCCTCCCGCATGCAGTGATTCGGGAGGCACTCAAATTCTTCGGAGTACCCCCGTATCTAGGGAGGCTGCTGGAGGCGTACCTCTCCGATCGCAAAGTAGGCCTCGAAAATCGGTCGGGGTCCGTGGAGTGGCGGCGGGTCGGCTGCGGTGTCCCACAGGGATCGGTGCTGGGCCCGATCCTGTGGGACATCGGATACGACTGGGTCCTGCGAGGCCGTCTCCTCCCCGGGATGGGTGTCATTTGCTACGCGGATGACACTCTCGTTTACTCCCGGGGACGAGACTATAAGGAGGCGGCGCGGCTGGCTGAGGTCGGACTCGACCTCGTGATCAGCCGCATAAAGAGTTTGGGGCTTCGTGTCAGAATTGAAAAGACCGAAGCCCTCCTCTTTCGCGGGACCGGACGCAAGGGATCCCCACCGGGGGCTACCCTGCAGATCGGAGAGGGGAGGGTCAGGATGAGCTCCCAAATGAAATATTTGGGGCTCATCCTTGACGGAGGGTGGACCTTCGGTCCACACTTCGCTATGGTGGGACCGAAGGTCGTGAAGGTGGCGAGTGCACTGGGCAGACTCCTCCCGAACCTCGGAGGACCCAGCGCCGCCTGCAGGCAGCTATATTCCGGAGTCTGCCGGAGTATGGCGACGTACGGTGCCCCGGTTTGGGCGGATCGCCTCACTGCGAAGAATAAGGCCGCACTGCGGTCGGCGCAGAAGATCATCGCAGTGAGGGTGATTCGGGGGTATCGTACGGTATCGTGGGCTGCAGCTACTGCTCTAGCTGGCGACCCCCCGTGGGAGCTCGTGGCGGAGGTCCTTGCCGAGACCTACTCATACGTCTCGGGTAGGAGGGCTCTCGGTGAGAACCTCACGTTGGACGGGATCCTACGGGTGCGCCGGATGGGGCAAGAAGCATTAATGCGGAGGTGGGGGGAGGACCTGGTGGAGCAGCCGTATGGCACACGCGTAACGGCTGCCTTGCGCCCGGTCCTTGAGCGGTGGATGCGCCGTAAGCGCAAACCCCTCACCTTCCGTCTGACGCAGGTTCTCACCGGGCACGGCTGCTTTGGTGAATACTTGTGTCGGACGGCCCAAAGGGAGCCGACGACTGAATGTCACGTTTGTGGCGCGGCGGTGGACTCTGCCCAGCACACCCTCGAGGTGTGCCCGAGATGGGCGGCGCTACGTCGCGATCTGACGACAGTCCTCGGAGGGGACTTGTCACTGCCGAGCGTTATCACCGCGATGCTCGGTGACGACGAATCCTGGAAGGCGATGGTCTCCTTCTGCGAGACAGTAATGTCCCAGAAGGAGAACGACGAGCGGATGAGAGAGGGGGCCGCCGACGAGGCCTCCGTCCGCAGGCGACGAACGGGGGTGCGTAGGAGGCGCTACTTAATGCGTCTCCAGTAACGCCCCTGTGCCCTTGTCGGGCCGGGATGGGAACCCGGTCCTGCTAGACATGGCGTCGTCGGGATTGTTCAGAGGTGAGCCGGACAGTCCCATGGAGGAGAAGTCTGGTCTTTTCGCCGAGGCCAGCCTGTCGCTGGAGGGATCCTGTTGCCTGCAGTTCCGGGACCCTCCAATTAAAGCGGCTGAAGGCTCCCGCAGGGGTTTTGGTCGGTAGTGCACCCCCAAGTGCTAAGCCGACATACGGTCTAGGAATGCCTACCCGGGCATCCTGGATATCACCCGTAAATGGGTTACCCTGCGATATCAAAAAAAAAAAAAAAAAAAAAAAAAAACTTAACGTTAAAATATTACAAGGTAAAATGGCTTGTTCCTTTAATTATTATTTAATAACAGAAGTTATTTTATTAATCTTTGTAAATTTGATTCGGTTTGATTAGTCCAGCTTTGTTGTATATATTCAAACCAAAAACGGGACAAATCCTTACACAAGTTCCATATTTGAAAGCTTATATTAGGAAACATATAACGCCGTAGGTAGTTTTCAGTTATAATATAAAACATTAGAACATCGTATAGCAAAACTAGCTGTTAAGTATAAACAGTTCATTTTAATAGTTTGATACAAATTCTACAAATAAAAAAATAATAATAATAAAAACTACAAATTTCATCTGATATTACGTAATTAACTTACGAGATTTGTATATTAAATTATATAAAGAGTAATGGTACATATCAGCAGCTTAGAAAAAATAAGGCAGTAGGTACCGTATAAATATCGAAGTATAATAAAAATTGAGTTCAAATTTAATTTTTTCGAACGAATTTTTATAATTTGAACTATTTTTAAGTTAAAAATTAAATATTTAAATGCATTTGAGTTTTATTAATTATAATTAATATTGTTATTTAGTTTATTGTTTTATTTTAGTTTTCGTATTATTGGATATTTTTAAATAGTCTTGTAGATAATGCAAAGCATAGTAAGGGTAAATCTATTACGGGGTATACTTGCAACACCATCACATCAGACATCCTTTCATGTTATGTATAGTAGTGTTTATTTATAAAATCGATGTAAATATAAAGGGTACTGAGAACAGATCGGGTCAGTGAGCTTTAGGGGCACATTGTTCTCGTCTTAACATCTGATGAAACTTATTTCATATAGTAGGTGAAATAAACATTAATTTAAAAAAAAACACCATTTGTTTTATTGAGAGTCGAGATAACTTTTTTTTGTATAACTAGGTCAGCAAAAAAGCGTACGGCATACCTGATGGCAAGCGATTACCGTAGCTTATAGACACCTGCAATACCAGAAAAATCGCAAACGCGTTGCCGACCCTACCACGATCCTCCCCCCCAAGCAGCTCTGGTCACCTTGCTCACCACCAGAAACACAACACTGTTTGAAAGCGGTACTATGTAGCTGTGATCTTCTGTAAGGTCGAGGTATCGCTAGTCGGACTGCTTCAGATTTTGAACAGGATATTTCCTGCTGTGCCCCATCTCAGTTAAAACTCAAGACTCAAGTAACACAGTGGAGAACACGTAGATCACACTCGAAAGACCACGACTTGATACTCGGGTTAATAGAATTGAAATTTTAAATTAATTTAATGGTCTGTGGTGGAAAAAACATATGAGATTTTTTTACGTTGCAAAAAAATGAGACATATGAGGTTGGTTACATGGAGGACATAGAGGTTGGTTTTTGTTTGTTGTTGATAACTCCTCCTTTCTTGTTATCTTATTTATCGCAAAACGTCACTCCATACAGACCTGTAACAAAAAGAAAAAAAAGTTATGTAAAGTCAAATACAGCAAATACTTTCTCAATATCACTTAACTATAACGATTGAATCACATTACTAAACCACCAAAATAATTTAAATTTTAAGTTTGAACATTATTAAGGTTCTGTTGTCAAAGATACTTCTACAATAATAAATAAAAGAGCATATTATATGTGTGTGTGTGTGTCAAAACATGGTATTGTGTGGAAGGTTTTTTTTTATTGATTTAACGTATTTTTAAGCATAAAAAAATTCGCATTATGTAATATGTGTCTATAATTGTGCGAAATTTCATACTCCTCCGCCGGTGAAATTTTCGTAAAAAGAAGTAAAAAGTTTTTGCTTCACGTATTAATAGGTATATAGAGAACGTAAAATACATATTTTGTTTCTGTTTGACGCTAAGTTAATTATTGATAATTGATTGAAGAGGTTGCATTGATGACCTAGGTTTGATGTATCTGTTCTTGCTGTGTAAGATATTAGATTAAACTTTAAAATGATTTAAAAAAGCAATAAAAACTGTGAAACCTATTCAGATCAGTAATTTTTAACCCACATACATGAAAACTTATAATTATCATTTCTCTTTTTGTATAATTTAACTAAAATAGCAAACTGTTACTACAAAGGTAATTCGTTTACATTATTTATCCAGTAAAGCAAGTCTCAAGTCAATCCCAACTGTCGTCTGCAATCACCGCACTGTAGTGGTTACGGAACAAATATCAAAGCAAACGATTACAGTTTCACGGCAAACTGTAGCTCACATTGTATCAACTTGAATCATAGAATACAATATAAAGACTACAGTATGACGGAGAAGAATCGATTTCTTGTATATATCTGGTCTACAATATTAATCGGATTGATCTAAATGATGTTCTAGAAGCGTCATGTCGAACAAGCGTCCCACGGGCTGTATGCAATCCACTGACAGTTTATCTGTAGTCGAAATAAATTTTTCAAAGAAATAAATTATATTATAAAAGAATTATCTGGCCGGAAAGCTTGTTAAAAAATAAATAAAAATAAACTGTTTTGAAAATACAAATCCTTGTTCATTCGTAGGAAGTTAATTCATTGTATCAGTTCAGTTAAAAAAGTAATGAAGGTAAAAAAATAAGAAAGGTTAGGTTACTTTCTTAGTAAGGAAAAATCAAGTTTTTTTTTTATATTTTATATATGGTGTAAATTAAGTTTTAAAAAAGACAAAACGTACAGAATTTCGAATTCGGAACGCGCAGTGGAGCAGCGTGGTGGATTAAGCTGCAATCCTTCTCCTACACGGAGAAAGAGGCCTAGCTATGCCAAGCAGTGGGATATTACAGGCTGACTGCGTATGCACGCATTTTAGTAATTGTAAAATTATTTAGATAAATGGAATATCATGACGACAAGATCATTGCTTTGGGAAGTCTTAGGATAAAGTTATTTTATAGCGTCACTTACTGCTGGCAGATACAAGTATTTTCAAAATAATATAAGACTGTACTTCTGTCAAAAAGTTAAATATTTAGACGTCGACAGTAAATTTTTGTTTACAATTAATCAAAAAAAAAAAAATCTTAACATAAATTTACATTTTATGACCGAATAAATAACACTTTTTTTAAGTTGTGTTTGTAATAATAATTTTAGTCAGACAAAAAATTGTTGAATAGAATTGAACATAATAAAAGAAAATACAGCGAATTTTTAAAATCTTTAATACCAACGTTAAACATAGCATTTTAATATAGAAAAGAATTTTCAATCTAGATTTAAAAACAATCCTTACATCAAATATTTGCACTGTTACATAAAGAACAAAAGTTTATTGAAACGCTTAGCTCCTATAAAATTTGCAAAGAAAATATTTGACTAAGTGTTTTAATATTCCTGACTACTTTCGTTTTTATTTTTTACCAGCATAGGTTGATAAATATTTTTATCTTCCGACGTAAAAACGTGTTATACGTTTGAAGCAATGTCTGACTGTGGCATCGTAGCTCTTGTACGGATACGGTACGATCTCGATGCATTATCGTTCATCGAGTTTCATTGCAGTATTTATTAAATATGTATAATAAAAATTGATCGACCTTTTCGGCATAAAATGGAATATTTTTTTTTTGGTATGCTAAGGGATTTTTTTTAAATAATAGTTATCTTATTCGAGATAATTGACCTTATGTCCTTAAAGGTTAGATGTAGATTTAGTCGTTCAGCGTGATCTGAATGTGCATCACGTGCGTCGATTGAGCTGTAACGAGCAATCGCAGTCTGAATTGAACTTCACTTTTGTTACACGTAATCCGTGAACATCCATTTTACCGTGAACGGCATGAGAAAATATCAGCTAAAGCTTAGTATTACGATGAAATATGAATCAGATTCAGATAATATTAGTTTTTCAATATTACAAAACTGTTATATGAGCTATTTTTTATCTTTTTATTTTATACAAAAGAAAATATAACTAGTAATGATAAATACAAAATCTTTCTACTTAAATTATATATATTTATATTATAATTTTATAATATAAATATATTTGTCATAAATATGTTTGTAAGAATAAATAATGATAAATATTTGAAATTTAAATATTTAATTCATTTTAAATTGAGAAATTTAAGGTTTTATTATTAAACTTGTTTTAAGTGCTTTTTATTAAACTTTGTGAGTATATTGATAAGATTCAAAAGAAAAGTGATTAATTTTTTTACAGCGAATTTGCAACTTTAGCTGATTTACTTAAATAATTCAAAGTAATTCAATATTTCTTAAGAACAATAACAAAACAATAATAAAAAAAAATTAAGGACGAGCTATGGCGTATTATTAATATAGTTTCTGTATTATTACAAGAAATTAGAAAAAAAACATTACATATTGCAACAATTGTACATACAAAAAATATAATGATTTAGTTCACTGGCATTAAAAGAAATTTCAAGACAAAAGGGAAGTTTTCAAGGATACGCCAGGCCAGTTTCCTTAACAATTCAACTCATCACTCAAGAGCTGAAGACCAATTAGCAGTGGACACAGCGCAGCAAGTTTTAATGGTTTCCTTGAAGCGTGGAGAAATTAGTTCAAACTTAAAAGTTATGGAAGGATCTCTATCATTACACAAGTTTCATCAAATTTACTTAAAAGTCACGTCTTAGGAGTCGATAGTTAAACGAAATTAATATTCGAAATTTATTTTGACAAGAAAAAGCACTATTTTTGTCGATCATACTAATTTAGCTTTAATGAAAACGCAATATGAACAATTTTGGATAAAACCTATAGTACCCACAACAAGTAACAGTACCTATAGTAAACCTAGTGCCTATATCTTCTATCTACATAAATTTTCGGTATACCTTACATATGGTATACCCACGGTTATCTGTTCGAAAGATAGGCATACGCCTAAAGTTAAAGCTAGCAATCGCCAGATACATTATGTTTCCAATAAATGTCAAATATACACACTAAAAAACATGTAAAAACTCGAAATTAAATTATAAAAGAAATAAGAGTGTAAAGATAAAATAAGAATAGATTAAGACAATAGTATGTAAGATCAAATAATTTTTGTTTTGATAAAACAAATTAAAATAGTAAAATTGGAATAAAAGAAAACTTGAAATAAAAATTACAAAAGAAATAAAAATGTTAATTTAAAATAAGCATAGACTAAGATAATAGTGTGTAAGATAAAATATTTTTTTTCTTGATAAAATAAATTAAAGTAGATTAGAATGATGGAAATCTCGAAATCAAATTATAAAAGAATAAAAATGTTAACATAAAATAAAAATAGTTTAAGCCCCTCAAATGTAATATAACATAGCGTTGTCGAAATACGACGAATTAAGATGGAAATAATTGTAGTTATGATCATACGTTTCATTAAGACAATAAATTTTGTAGTACTTGTTACGTAAAAACTCAATGAACCCTGTAAAACAAAACTGTGAAAAAAAAATATGTGTCCAATTATTTACCCGTTTAGTTAAGCATTTAGTAAAGGTAGTCAGAAATTAAAGTTAGGCCTCTAAACTAGTGGGAACCCACCCTGTGTGAGAAAGGTGATGAATGTGAGAAAGAAAAGAAATGTGAGAAAAAATACATACTATAAGCAGGAATCCTCAAATCTGAAGTAGAAAGCAGGATCAGAACCAAATACGCTAATGGGCTAATCGAAATGGCTTGCTGATCAAAACAGGTAATCAATTAAATTTTTGGTAGGGCATAGTCGGAAATTTCCTGCTCAAAATATGGAGCAGCCCGTCTGGGGTACTTATAGAACCTCGACCTTACAGAAGACAACAGCTAAATAATACTGTTTTCAAGCAATCGGGGATAGGGTCAGCAACGCGCTTGCGATGCTTCTGGTGTTGCAGGCGTCTATAAGCTACGGTCGCTTACCATCAGGTGAGCCGTACGTTTGTTTGCCGATCTAGTTATATATAATAAAAAATGACAATAGTTTTACTAAAAAAATCGTTCAGGATGTTTGAGAAACAAGTTATTTTTTTAAAATATCTAATGGAAAAGTAGTTACACGAAAAAAAGGCCAAAAGAAATTAGTAAATATTTTTACATACTGCTACATACCAACAAGTTACAGCTACAGTGGCTTATACGAGTTGTATAATTTCTGTGTACTAAGAGTTTAACCAAAGCATAAAGCAGCTTATGAAGGTACGTACTTCTAACGAGTTTAAAATTTAAACATTGTTAGTGCTTTCAATGTTTTTTACGAAACAGTGTTCTGGGTTAGTCTTGTTTAATAGATTTAATGGAATATGTTTGAGGAACTTAAGTCTTAAAAATATAACTGTGTATAAGATATAATTAATAAATATATATTTTTTATTAACGAAATTTATGAGTTATAAGTAAATAAATAATAATTCGTTAAAAAAGGATACGTTAATTTATTGCAAATCAATGTGTAATAAATTAATATAAATTGTTAGAGCTAAAACGAGCCAGTGCAGAGCAGCCACTATGATATCCTTTGAACCACTAGTTGCAACTAGGAACTAGTATCACACGCGTAATTTCCAATACCAATGAATTATCGAGATAAAAATTAGCCTGTGTTATTCTGGACCTGCAGCCATCTACGTACTAAGTTTTATTACATACGTTTCAGTGACTTTTGCGTGAAAGAGTAAGAAACATCAATCCATTCATCCCAATAAACTTTCAAATTTCAATATCTGTATGTGTTCAAATTTAAAATATCACCACTAGAATTTAAAATATTAGTAGGTCAAAGAAAAATAAAAAAGGACATGTTTTGAGGGAAAATCTGAGGACTTTATATCCGTCAAATCAAAGCGAAGCTAAGTTGCAGTTTATGCTCCATATCCTCCTCGTTAACTTTCCGATGTTTTCCACGACCATCCATTCAATTACACCGCCACTCAACTTCATTAGTAGTTCTTTCTTGTTTCTGTTGCGCTTTGACATACACTGTTTATCTCAGTTTCAATATAACTTTTTTCATCGTAAAAGTAAGTCATAGTTCTAAATCTATATGTATTATGCACTAGTGTGTCACCCAGTGGTCGAAATCCGACCATAATTAATTTAAATTGTTAGTTTGAACATTATTAAGGTTCTGTTGTCAAAGACTTACTTCTATAATAATTAACAAAAGAGTATAAATGCGTGTTTGTGACAAATACATGGAAGTGTGTGTAATTTTTTTTATAGGGTTCATTTATTTTTTATGCACAATTAAAAAAAAAATTAGCAATCTGCACTCTGCTATATAAACTTTAAGTTTGCGAAATTTCATACTCCTTACACAAAGGTTTGTGTTATAAAATAGTTTCAGTGTCTCCTAGGAGCTCTGGCTTCTTTATTTACCACAGAAACATGAGCGGCACTTGAGAGTAATATTATTAAGCTGTGATCTTCTTTAAGGTTGAGTTACTTCCTCAGTCGGGCTTCTCTAGATTTTGACTAAGATATTCCCTGCTGTGCTCAATAAAAATCTCCATCATGTTTGGTAGTAATATCATCATGTATCGCCATCATGTATGATACATAATTTTTTTCATCGTCTGCAGTTAGCAAATTGCCGAATTTACTTTGGTTCAATTCCAACGATAAATCTTATATATAAAATTCTCGTGTCACAAAGTTAGTTAAAATACTCCTCCGCAACGGGTGGACCGATTTTTATGAAATTTTGTGTGCATATCGAGGAGGTCTGAGAATCGGCCAACATCCATTTTTCATACCCGCAAGTTATAAGGGGGGAGGGGGATTAAGGG
This sequence comes from Melitaea cinxia, assembly GCF_905220565.1. Lineage (NCBI taxonomy): Eukaryota > Metazoa > Arthropoda > Insecta > Lepidoptera > Nymphalidae > Melitaea > Melitaea cinxia. Next base: position 3,511,244 of record NC_059394.1, read on the forward strand.
AGTTAGTAATATATATGGCAAAACAACGTTTGCGAGGTCAGCTAGTATTATATAGGTTAGTTACTGATTTTATAATTGTATCACGTCAGTACCAGTCTATCTTCTATTTTTAACCAATTTATTTTTTGTTTGTAAATTAGATTTACAATTTTAATAACGGAAGTAAATGAGAAATATGATGTTCTAAAAATGTCTGACAAAAGGTTCCTTTTAGACAATGAAAGCTATTAAGCAGTAATTATGTCAACAAAGAGATCTTGTTTTTTTTGTGAATTAATTGGTTTTGTTTTAATTTATACAAAATAGCTCTATCTGCTACTTCTTTCACAATTTCTATCCGTTTCGTTAAGCACATCAGATAGAGTATGTACAAAGGTTCAACAAAAGACAAAGGTACGCACAAAGGTTTGGTACAAACAGGATTTCAAGTTATTTCACCATTTACTTGTTGATTAATTGTTGCTGTTTGATTATTTGCCTATGATTTCCGAGTTAACACACTAAAGATCTTGAAGTATTTACGGGATTTTCTTTAATCCTATATCGTTATCTTTTATTTTTTTAACCGACTTCAAAAAAGGAGGATGTTTGTCAATTCGAACGCATATATTTTTATTTACTTTTTGTGTGTTCGCAGATAACTTCGTCGTTTATGAACCGATTTTGCTGATTCTTTTTTTTTGTTGGATAAGAAACGTCTTAAGGGTGGTACCATGATAAGGAAATGGTGATGGCATTTTAGAGAAATCGAGCGGAACCTTCGAAAATCGTAGTGGCGACAAGTACGTTTGTTAAGTTTTTTCGTCTACTTACGTTGTATTACTTTTCGATGTAATTGAAGTCGGTTTGTTTAGTTTGATAGCAAACACAATTATTTTATCTATAATCTTGTATCTTCCTTGTAACAAAAATGGGTGAATGAAGTTGTGTCTCTTCATGAATTACAAATAAGTAAAATTTATGACTTTAAATTTTTCTTCAAGATTACAGTATCATTTAAATTTATACGGTCATCATACAGACGGACTGACACAGATTAATATAATTTTCGCTTCAGTATGGATTAAAGCAAAATCCAAAAAATAATCATCTTATAATTTTTTTTTTTTTTTAATTTATTTATCAAATAAACAATATTGTACATATTTAATATAAATAGCATTAAAAAACCACGCAGGTTTATGACAATGCTATTTAGTAACCAATGAACTAAATATATATATAAAATAATTACATAATTATCCACCCTCCTATTAGAAGCAAGCTGGCAAACTCAAATAAAAAGATGCACACCACTAAATATGTCAAGTCACAATAGTATCAAGAAAGTAATTTTTAAGTTTATTTTTTAAGTTAATTGGTGTAATACTTTCAATCAATTTTAATGGTAAGTCATTTATTAGTCTAGGCACTAAATAAGCGGTAGTTCGCTCACCATATGTGTTGTGTGTGCGCCTAGTAGTCCATAATCGGTTTTTTGCGATAGCACGGGTGTAAGTAGGGTGTTTAATATGTTGCCAGAATTTTTGATTTGAATAATTTTCCTTTAACATTATATGCTTAAATTGAATATTAATTGGTAAGATATTACAATGTTTAAAAAAATTTAGGTCATCATCACAGTGTTTATGTCTATCCTTAAAATTTAAAATAGCTTTAATTATTTTTATTTGAAGTTTCAAGATTATTTCAGTGTATGTTTTATAAGTCCGTCCGTAGCTACTTAGACCGTATCTAATGTGAGATCCAGCAATTGCGTTGTACAATAAAATTTTGATCTTAATCGGTATTCTTTTTTTTAATATTAGAATATTAGCTAAAAACTGGCGGAGTTTGTTGCAGACGTATTCAATGTGCCACTTCCAATTAAAGCTGTTATCTATTATCAATCCGAGGTACTTATAAGTGCTCACCTCTTCAACAATTGGGCAATTGCAGTAGCTTTGACATGTGGAAGAGCTAGAATTATGTAGGCAGCTATGGGTGTGAGCGATGATATGTTTTATGGGAACTGGACGCAAATATGGAGATTTTATATGCAATAGTTTTGTTTTATTTGGATTTATTATAATACCAGAATCATGACACCACTTTGTTAAACAGTCGAAGTCCGATTGCAGTAAGCTAAGGGCAGTCTGAGGGTTTTTATCAGCAGCAATTAGACAAGTATCATCCGCAAATTGATAACAAATACAATTTTTTATGCTCTTGTGCATATCATTAACGTAGGATAAAAAGTGGAGCGGCCCCAACACAGATCCCTGGGCTGTACCTTCTGTAATATTTACAGTATCACTCAGGTCATTTCCAATTTTCACGTTGAAAGTGCGGTTACTAAGGTAATTTTCACACCATTTAAGAATTGGCCCTCGAATACCGCAGCTGTTAAGCCTGCTTATTAGTTGATTGTGATTTAGGGTGTCAAAAGCGCGAGAAAAATCAATAAATAAAACTAAAACGTGATATTTTTTGTCTAAATAACTATTTACTTCGTCAGTAAAATTACTTAAAAGACTTTCTGCGCTTTTACCTTTTTGAAATCCATATTGAAATTCGTATATTACATTATGTTTATTGTAAAAGTCATATATTAGGTTACTAATATATTTCTCCACTATTTTATCCACCGACGATAGTAAAGTTATAGGGCGGTAGTTACAATAATTATTTTTTTTACCTTTTTTGTAAACTGGTCTCACAAATCCATTCTTTAAACTGTCCGGGTATGTTCCAGAAATAATGCTAAAATTAATAAGGTTAGCTAGAGCACCTGCAATTTCTTTGCCTATCATTTTAATATTACATACTTTAATACCGTCAGCTCCAGGAGCTTTCTTTGGATTTAATTTATTTATAATCTCTAGAACTTTTTCGCTAGTTGCTTTTTGAAATCTAATACTACAATTAACGCCCATATTAGATGTATCGGTTTCTGTTAATTTAGTATTACAACTTGTTAAAATTGATTTGGATGAGTTTTCAAATTCCTTGGCGAAATTTTGAGCGATTGTTTTTAAATTAATTGATTGAACATCAAATGCCTTCATTATGGCATCATCTATAGATACATTAATACGACCTAGCATTTGGTTTAGGATTTGGTACACTTTTCTAATATTATTGTAATTTTCTCTTATTAATTTAGTAAAAAACATGTTTTTTTTTATATTCTAAAACTTTATGTAGTTTGTTCCTTGTTTTATTATATTGGAGTCTTATTTGAGGGTCATTTGAGTTGTTTTTCCATGAACGGAATAAGGAATCACATTTCTTACGCAGATGAATAATATTGTCATCAATCCAAGGTACTTTAATTTTATTAGATTTTCTCTTATAATTTATATTTAATGATGCAGTTTTTTCAGCTTCTTGAAAGGACTTTTTTATAAAGTTGTAAATTTCATTTGCACATTTTATCTGTTTAGTTTTACCCCAGTCAACTTTGGCGAGTTCTTTGTTTAATAATTCTATGTCGACCAAATTTCTTGAAACATTTTTCGTTAATCTCGCTTCAACGTCCATAATGCAAGAAAGAAGTATCGCTCGATGATCTGCTAGTACAGTATCAAGCACCGCAGAGTATAGATGAGATTTGTGGAATCGCGCAAATATGTGGTCAATGCATGTTTTGGTAGTTATATTTTGTTTAGTTTCAATTCTGGTGTAATCGGTGATTCCACACATTAGTCCGCACTCGCTGAGCATATCCAAATATGAACGTGAGTATGTTGTTAAAGATTTAATGTCTATATTAGTATCTCCGATCATTAAAATGTTTTGCTTAATATTAAATTTTGAAATGCACCCAGCTAGCTCCTTAACAAAAACATTCTTGTAATTTGAGGGTGGTCTATATACAACAATAATTACTAAGTCTTGATTAGAAGATAATTTAAGAGTACCAATTAAACTTTCAAATGAAAAAGTTTTTTTTTCACATAAAGTGAATTTTAAATGATTTTTAACATAAATAATAATACCTCCACCTCTTTGATTATATCTTAATTTTGAAAACATATTATAACCAGGTATGTTAAAAAGCTGGACAATATTATCTGTTACACCAGCTTCTGTAATTATAATTACATCTAAAGGAAATTTACAGTTTTTTTTTTTTTTTTCTTTTTATTAAAGTGCAGAATTATATTTAACACAGTTTTCTTATGAGAAAAATGAAAAGAAAACTGACGTTATGTTATTACAAATTATTTCAATAGCGTGTCGAGGTTAAGTCGAAGTTTCTAGGTTAGCCTCGAAATCCAATTTATTGAACGGAAATTAATATTCTGGGTCTAAATATGACTTCAGTATAAATTCAGTGAAGAGATTTTACAAGAAATATAAACTTCAAATAATAATAACTATAACAGGCTTTAAGCTGTCATGTAGTAAAGGAAAATATGAAATAGTATTATATAAGTATTCAATTGTTTACGTGGTCAACGTAAAATCATTGTTATAAATGTTGTAAAAATATCGTTATCAAAGTAAATAATTTATGGATTCCTGGGCGAACTCGCTCAATCTTCGACCTCGTCTGTGCTCTAGAGCTAGACTGAGGTCAAGAGTAAGCCCCATAACATAATTTAAAAAAAAGGTTGTGTCAATCATTTTTCATTTATTTTTTAAAAACACGTATTTATTTTTGCATGTACCGAAGTTGTATAAACGTAGAAAAAATCGTTTAATAAATTGTATGGTTATTACAGCTAACGCTTATTTCTAAAAACATATCTAATTTATAAAGATTTGCATAAAATAGAGAAAAATAACCGTGACATACATCAAATGTTTACGAACCAACATCGAATTGACGAGATTTCATTTATTTCTTGTATAACATAGAAAATAAAAAAGAAATTGAGAATTTATTGGATCTATTTGTGTTGTCATACGGGTATTTGTCGCGGTCTGGTCGTATTTATTTTGTTCTGGTTCGACGTACATAGATCCCGGGTACCGATGTAAATATGTAATGTAAACAAACTGAAAATGACTACCGGAATTGTTTCTTTGTGACTCTGAGACTTTACACCAAAAATATTATTAAAATTTCGGTTGAGAATGTAAATTTATTTGTATAAAGAACGCTGATTTTTTTCTTATATATTTTTTTCTTTTTTCTTCTTATAAGGTTTAATATATTTAATTCATTAATATCTATATTTATTTGAATATTTTGAAAACAGTTTTTATTACTTTTTAAACAGTCTTGATTTCTTTTAAATACTGAATGAGCTTGAGTGTGGTACCTTACTGTGAGTACCTTACTAAGGCCAGAGTTCTATGAGCTTGAGTGTGTGAGTGGAGTAAGGTAAGGTAACACCTTACCTTACTCCGGCCAGAGCTCCTGGAGAGGGTCAAGGGTAGGGTAGGCAATACGCTTGCGATGCTTCAGGTGTTGCAGGCGTCTATAGACTACGGCAACCGCTTACCATATGTTTGTTTGTAATCGTTCCTAAGAATTAAACTCCAGTCACATGTATCCATAAATTTTTAGTATCTATTCACGTGTGGGTCATCTTGGTTCACAATGGTTTTTGTGATATCAAATCATTTTTTTTAACACTGGGAAACGCTTTTACGCAAAAACCCGCCGCCCGAAGGCAACGGAAGTGGGGCCTCCGTCGCGGACAGAACACGCACGGACTATCCACTCAAACCCAACGGTGCCCACATCGTCATCGTGGAGCGCTGCGGGATGGCTAACGCATGCAGCCGCGACCCCTCGACGATTGGCCCGCCTGTACGGGTCGCTTTCGCCTAAAGAGCACTTACGGGCACCGTGAGCGCTCTATTAACCCGTAGTAATATCTAATCATACTCAACTATTGTTATCTGATACTTAAATATTTAAGATTATAAATATCTTGTTGAATATTGTATTAAATTTTCAACTATTAATTATACAAAATTAAGTTATAAATTACATTTATCTTTGAAGTAATCTTACGAAATTTATAACCCTAAAATTAGTTTTTATTGATCAAAATATTATAAATTAACTAACCTTGAATTTGATGTAACGGAGATTAATAGATTTACACTATGATATATGTCCGATATTAGTAAATAGGTACTGGGTTATGTAACAATAGTTTTTATATCTTTGCAGTTGGCTTAACGTCAGATATCGATGTCTATGATAATAATTAATAGGACCGATGGATTTGCGTGCTCTTCGAGACAACTCTACAAATAAATAAAATTGGAATGTCTGTTTGTAATATTGAAATAACCGCTTCTTACTTTATGCATATGGTAACACGGTACATATATCAAAATAACCTTTTTTACAATTTTATCTGTCCTTCTGTTTGTCTGTTTGTTTAACAAAACTCCTGTACGATGCGCAAAGCGATCTCTACTCTATCGCCGAGCGTTCAATATCCGCGCTAATTCGTAGATATATTTGAATTCCGAATCACATTATTTATGAAATGTATTAAAATTATAATCGTTTAAACAAAGAAACTCTTTAATAAAACCTTTCCAATATTATGGGGCAGTAAAAAAGGGAATATAAAAAAGAAAGCCGGCCGTGAACCGTTTCTTCGAAGTTCAGAGACTGAATTATTTTTAGGTATCGCAAGTTTTAATAGGAAAATTCATTCCGACTGTTCTCATCTTTTTGGTTTGTCTCACTTGTTGTCGTCTCGTATTTAATTCTATTTTTTTAACCGACTTCCAAAAAAGGAGGAGGTTCTCAATTCGACTGTATTTTTTTTTTTTTTTTTTTTTTTTTTATGTATGTTACATCAGAACTTTTGACCGGGTAGACCGATTTCGACAAATTTTGTTTTAATCGAAAGGTGATGTGTGCCAATTGGTCCCATTTAAATTTATTTGAGATCTAACAACTACTTTTCGAGTTATATCTAATAATGCGTTTTTACTTGACGCTTTTTTCGTCGACCTACGTTGTATTATACCGCATAACTTTCTATTAGATGTACCGATTTTAATAATTCTTTTTTTGTTGGAAAGAAGATATCCCTAGTTTGGTATCATGATAAGGAAACCAGGATCTGATGATGGAATCTTAGAGAAATCGAGGGAAACTCTCGAAAATCCGTAATAACTTTTTACTGGGTGTACCGATTTTGATAATTTTTAATTTAATCGAAAGCTGATGTTTATCATGTGGTCACATATAAATTTTATCGAGATCTGATAACTTCTTTTTGAGTAATCTTTGATAACGCGTAGTTGCTTGACTATTTTTTCGTCGATCTACGTTGTATTACTTGTCGTTGTAATTGAAGTCGGTTTTTTTTTCGTTTGCGAGCAAACACAATTATTATTAGGATAGCTCTACTGTAATCTGTTTTTATAAAGTGTGTTAACAAGACGAAAAACATATTCAAATTAATTACTTTATTTATCAAAATTGTATGTTTTTATTATTATTATTTTTATTATTTAAATTTAGGTATAGTAAGTATAAGGGAAAAGGGTCACGGCAGGACTGCATAAATTACCGCGGTATAAGCCTTCTCAGCGTCGTCGGTAAATTGTATGCGAAAGTGTTGATTGAAAGAGTTGTGAATAAAACAGATGAAAAAGTATGGGATGCACAAGCGGGATTTAGAAAGGGAATGGGATGTACGGATCAGGTCTTTTCCTTGCGGTGCATAGCCGAAAAGTTTTTAGCAAAAAACAAAAAGGTCTATTGCGCGTTCGTGGATCTGGAAAAGGCCTATGATAGAGTGGTGAGGAATGAATTGTGGTCAGCATTGTCCGTGTACGGTGTGAGCGGCGCACTCATGCGAGCACTACAATCTCTTTATAGGGATTCTAGTGCTTGTGTGAGGATAAACGGGGCATACACTGAATGGTTTAGTATCGAAAAAGGTGTTAGACAGGGATGTGTAGCGTCACCGTGGCTGTTTAACTTGTTCATGGACAATTGCTTGACAGAGTTAAAAGAGAATGAAAGTGGGTTGAGAATGGGTGAGTTACTCGTCAAATGTCTTCTCTATGCTGATGACCAAGTATTACTTGCGTCCTCGGCCGAGGAGTTGCAGGAGATGGTAACTGCTATGAGTGGAGCTTTTGTTAGAAAGGGAATGAAGATGAATGTAAAGAAGACGAAAGTGATGGTGTTTGAAAGAGATGAGGTAGTGACAGACTGTAATATCGTGATTGGAGATGAACAAATTGAACAGGTGAATGAGTTTGTGTATCTGGGTTCGAAGTTTACAAGAGATGGAAAGTGTGAGAGTGATATTGAAAGAAGAGTGAATGCAGGAAACATGGTGAACGGAGCTTTGAACTCCTTTATGAGCAGTCGGAAGGTGTCTAAAAAGGCTCGTTTGGCTGTGCATGAGGGGGTGTTGCTTCCGACACTCATGTACGGAAGTGAAAGTTGGGTATGGCAGAAGAGACATGAAAGCAGAATAAATGCAGTTGAGATGAGAGCGTTAAGAAGTATGATAGGAGTTAAACTGAGTGACAGGATGAGAAATAGTGAGATAAAGAAACGGTGTGGTCTGAAAGAAGATGTAGTGACAAAAATTGAGAAAGGTATGCTGAGATGGTTTGGTCATGTCGAGAGAATGAATGAAGAACGACTGACGAAAAAAGTGTATAAGGCGAGTGTGAGTGGAAGTGTTGGAAGGGGTAGACCTAGGCGGACATTTCAAGACCAAATCGAGGACGTCTTGAAAAAAGGCCAGGTCAAGAGTACCCTAAACCGACGAGCATGTATGAAGGGAATAATAAAAGTGGATGAAGCGAAACAAGTATGTAAGGATCGTAGCAAGTGGAAAGAAGTGGTCTCTGCCTACCCCTACGGGAAAGAGGCGTGATTATATGTATGTATGTATGTATTTAAATTTACATACACGGGCTCAAAATGCCCATGCCTTTTGTTAAACATGCATTATAATTATATTAATACCACAGGCGATTTTTCATACAAACTACAGATCGACGGTCCTGTGACTGCCTAGTAAAACTAGGACGTGGTCCGACGCTGACGGTTTTTTTCCCTTACAAATACTCTTTGATCACTCATTATTCAATCATTCATAATTTCTGAACATTTTATTCATTTTCTTATCTATGTCTATATCTACACTTATTTGCTAGTTATCATATATGTACACTTATTTCCTAGTTACCATATATTTACACTTAAGTTCATAAATTGTATGTTTAGGATTTATTAATCTCTGTACTAAAATTGGATTTTTTTCTTTACCATCCTTCTGATTGTATTTTTTGTAAGATAGGATCAAAACAGTAATCATAAAAAAAAGGTAAGTACTGGTAACAAATTAAATCATATCATAGCGATATCTACAAACAAGTATTTCATTATAACGAGGTTATTAAACATCAAGAAACGAAAAGTTTAAAAACAAATTGAATAATAACGCGCACGACAATCGCACTTAGAAGCGATAAGAACGTCTTTAGTCCTCACTTAACCTGGCTTCGGTAATTATTATACAACTTCGGCCATTTTGAGATCTCGGAACGCCAAACGGAACCAACTTTATATTGGAATTCACTTGCAAAACTTAACGCCTCCAATTTATACCATAAAACAAGAAGGCATTGAAATCGAAATTGAATTTAGGACTGCGAAAATTCTCTTAAGATTTTAAGATAATAGATTCTGAACGGCGTTTGTTATAACTCGTACACAATAGGCTGTGAGATAATCGCCGTTTCTTTATTAGTTAAATTAATGATGTTTCTTTGATTACGAATTTGAAACGTTCTAGATAAAGTTACTTGATTACTGCAATGAATCGAAGATAAAGAGTTATTTTCTTTAATTTTGATTATAATCAAATTAATAAGTTTCTTTGTTTGAACGCTTTAATCTCTAACCGGCTTTCGAATGTTTATGTCAATTTTTGGAGACCACCCAATATTCAGTATTAGGACTACATAACTTGTAAGTCATATGTTTCTTTTTAATCTGTGGCTCATTTTATTCTGGCATAGACACTTTATCTTATAAGCTTGATAGAAACCAAAGACGAAGATTGTTAAATCTTCTACTTAGTTTGCTTCGAATTAATCAAGAACAAATTAATTAAACACGTCAAACATGTCTCAGATTGTAACAACGTGAAGGTTGTCTCGCGATGTTGTCTTAAGTAGTGCACAAAATTAATTACATATGTATATACAGATTTGAATACGCTGTGAGTTGCTTGCACGTATTTTAGTCGGAAGACTAATTCACGCCGCGACGCCGCCGATTGGGTGTACTCTTAATCTGCGGAATCTTGTGAGTTTTCAAATACAATTTCTCTCGACAATCTACTTAAATGAGTCGAAATTAAATATTATTTAACGGTTTTAATCTTGTAACAAACTTAATTATTACTTAAATATAATCTATTTAAGTAGTACTTTATTTAAGTTATTACTGATTTTGTTTATCTCTGGGTTTCAGGTGGTTTTTGCGCGATATTTTAATTTTGTAGAATAACTTCTAGAAACACTTTTATAATATCTACTTACTAATAATTGATTGTTGTTTGTTTGAACTGAATTTTTTTCATATACTCTTCAAGAGTTCGAACGGTGGGACACGAAAAATAGCGAAGGTTAATGCTTTAATTCTTAAGACTCTCTTCAAAATGTTATTATATTTATCACACATAATTATATTTGTGTTTGCTCGCAAACGAAGGAAAACTGACTTCAATTGCTTAATACAATTATTACATACTAGCGACACGCCCCGGCTTCGCACGGTTGCAAAAACTACTAGTATTTCTCTACTATATTATGCATGTATTATACATATAAATCTTTCTTTTCAATCACTCTATCTATTAAAAAAAACGGCATGAAAATCCGCTGCGTAGTTACGTTTAGGACAGAGAAAGCGACTGTTCTTCTGTTTTATACTATGTAGTGATATAACTCGAAAAGTACTTGTCATATCTCGATTGAGTTTAAAAGGGACCACATAACAAGCATCAATTTTAATTTTATAAAAAGAACCACATAAAAAACTAAAAATATAATTTAATTGAGAACCTCCTTCTTTTTCTGGAAGTTTCAATGAACATTCGATGGAGTGCAGTAAAAATTAAAGTCATTTTGCTGTACCTCGTGTATCCTTTGACAACATTACTATATGTGTGTATACGCATTACGATAATATTTTTTTTTATTGTACAAACAAGAAGTCGTTTAATTAAAGTGTAGGTTTTAATCTTAATAAAAACATGTGGATGAGACGTATTTTTTCATTTCGAAATAGCTTATCCGGAAACATAGATGTTAAATTGCAAGTATTTTTTCACTTAAAAACAAAATCAGTATTTACAGTACTTCAAATACTCTCAACAAAAAGGACACCCAGATTGCTCGAATCATAAACTCGGAACAGATAGAAAACACCGGTGCATTGTAACCGAGGAATTCCGCCAGAAACTCAACAGGAACGAAATTAAAACTTGACGGCTAAAAAAATAAAACAGGAGAGAGAGCAGGAAACGTGTCCATTATTGAGATATTTTCAAACAACTTGAACCTTTTTTAGTTTTCAGCATTCCACCGTTGCCAACGTAATTTATTACCAAGACACTGGATGACACTACCTGCAACTTAACAAAGGTAAAAAAAGGTTACTATTTAAAATGTTAACAAAACTCCAATCACTATTGCCAGTATCGTAAAAAATAATAAATATGAAATAACTACAAAATTAACGGGTACATCGTTCTTTTGCTCATTCTAAATACATAAGTAATTTTACTATTCAGAGGCACTTTTCCATACGATAAAATCCTCGTACGCACGTAACTCGCCCTTGAGTCTTTTTTTTTGTCTTAGACTAGACGACCCATTTTCACCTACGTTTATGGGTCGTGCCGCTAAAGTGCCATAACGTGATGTTTCATAAGACCATAAACTTGGTTAAAATGCTGTCTAAGGTATTTGGAAATTGCCATTGTTGATGTTAAGCTTAACACGTTCAAATAGTCATACTGTTAACTTTTATGATACTTATTACGGATTTTTAGTTTTGTTCAATTCACAAAATAAAAACAAATATTTATTACATCGTTACTCATAGTAGAGAATATATCCGCCAACCCGTAGTGGAGCAGCGTGGTGCATTAAGCACTGCTCCTTCTCCAACGTGAAGAAAGAGGCCAATGTGTATATGAGCGGAGAGGCCCGTGTTATGATTAGGCTGAATCAATCAATCAATCAATCAATCTGAAATTCAGACACTACTTAGAAATCGTATACAGAAATCCGTAAATCCAAATTTTGTATGAATATTTGAATAAAAATGTAAAGAGAATTTATAAATAATGAATAATCAAATATTTTATATCTGTTATTGTTAAAAACTTTTAAGGCATTTATATTTTCATATTTGCATACTACGTATTAGGTATTATTACACAAATACAAAATGTTCAAAAGACTAATTTAACAACCAAAAGACTAATATAACAAATACAAAATTAAAAAAGATAAAGGAATTTTTTCTTTATTCAGCATCATTTCTTTAAGTGATTAGAAATTAAGAATGTATAAGTAATATTTTGATTAGCATAGTACTAACTAATTCACAGTTGGACGACTTGCAATAAATATTAAAAAGTTATTGAAAACTACAATCGCTGTTGAAGTACTGTTAAACAAATAAGACAGTGAATGAAAAATAACCATTTCAAATTAGATTTGTAATGTAGTCTGTTCGAATCTAGAAATCGGTTGTTTTACCACAATTATCTCTAAAAAATTATAGAACGGTTGTGTTTTTAAGCGACTGGGATGGTAAACACGCGTACGTCCACCTCATAGTAAGCGGTACCGTAGCCTATGGAAGTCTGAGGCGCATCATAACAAGCGCGTGGCCGAACCTACCCGACCCTTTCCAGGGGCTCTGGCAAACTTACTCCAAATAGGAAACAAAACACTACTCGAGTGTAGTAATATTTAGATAGATGGATAGACAGAGAATTCTTCCCGGGCGTGCTGAGCAGGAAAGTTTCTGCTGTGTCTTACCTGTGAACTGCCGATTTCTAATGGTTTATGTAATGTTTTAGTTACGTCAGTTTTATTCAATAATCGATCACATTAAAAATACAATGCAATTGTGTAACATAATAAGTTATATTTAAATTTATTTCCAATTTCATACGAGCCCTACATTCTGTAGATGAAATTCTCAGGAAATGAACATGATGATTTCCCCCTAATCTAATTGAATTTGTTTTATATAACTGAAAATTCATGAAAATATACATTCATTTTCTGATTCGTATAAGTGAATACGTACGTAATCAGAGTTTTAATTTATATTCACAAAGCAAAAGTTAAATTGGATTTGAGGGTACCCGCTTTTGATTTTGATACATACGAATATATGAGATCAATAATTGTGTTTGCTCGCAAACGAAAAAAAAACCGACTTCAATTACATCGACAAGTAATACAACGTAGATCGACGAAAAAATAGTCAAGCAACTACGCGTTATTAAAGATTACTCAAAAAGTAGTTATCAGATCTCGATGAAATTTATATGTGACCACATGATAAACATCAGCTTTCGATTAAATTAAAAATTATCGAAATCGGTACACCCAGTAAAAAGTTATTAGGGATTTTCGAGAGTTTCCCTCGATTCCTCTGGGATCCCATCATCAGATCCTAGTTTCCTTATCACGGTACCAAACTAGGGATATCCCCTTTCCAACAAAAAAAGAATTATCAAAATGGGTACATCCAGTAGAAAGTTATGCGGTATAATACAACGTAGGTCGACGAAAAAAGCGTCAAGTAAAAACACATTATTAGATATAACTCGAAAAGTAGTTCTTAGATCTCAAATAAATTTAAATGGGACCAATTGGCACACACCACCTTTCGATTAAAACAAAATTTGTCGAAATCGGTCCACGCGGGCAAAAGTTCTGATGTAACATACATAAAAAAAAAATACAGTCGAATTGAGAACCTCCTCCTTTTTTGGAAGTCGGTTAAAAAGATTGACTTAGAGGAAAATAGCATTATATTTGTCTTGTAAAAGTTGTTAAAACATATGTTAAACAAAGCAATAGATAAATTCGAGTGAAACAGCGTTATCCTTTTTTTTATGTAACTAGGTCGGCAAACAAGCGTACGGCTCATCTTGTGGTAAGTGTTTACCGTAGCTTATAGACACCTGCACCACCACAAGCATTGCAAGCGCTTTGCCGATCCTACCCCCAATTCCCTCCAGGAGCTCCGTTCACTTTACTCACCAATAGGAACACAACACTGCTTGAAAACAGTGTTATTTAGCTGTGATCTTCATCCTTCTAGTATTTAAAGACACGAATGTATAAAAATATCACAAAGAGAGAATGCTCAAATTTAAAGTGTCATTTACACAATTTCAAATTCGCAGTTTTAATTATAAATGATTGATTGTTACTTTGAGTACAGAGGCATCACAAAAGCGTAAAGTTCTTAAGTGTTTTTGACTGATGATGAGCCAAGAGTTAACGCGTATATTTTTAACATTAATTGAATGTTTATTGTAGGTATTTGCGATATTTTCTCATGGAATAATACCGTATGTGCTATCTTAATCCTTATTTGTTTCTAATCTAATAGCTAGGAGGAGATTGTTATAAACCTTTGCTATCAGAATATGAATAGATATGGAAGAGAGTTTATATAATGATATTTATTAAAAAAATAGAAAAACAATTGAGCGAAGTGTGATTTTATTTTTCAGAGAAAAAAACTTAATAAGTGTTAAAAAGTAGGTGGTATTGGCGAAAAGGCTATGCTATTTTGGCACCATTTATTGATATATTTTTTAAGGAAAATACCGGGAAAAACAGGAAAAATTTCTCTTGTCTGTTGTATTCAAAAAAAGTTTCTAGAATGAGGTTTTTTTTATAATCAATTAAAGATATATATCGCAAACTCCTATTAGCATATCTTCTACTAGTGAATCATTAAAGGAATTATGTGCAAATATAACGTCTTAAATTTCAACTTCTGCTAACATATGGTAATTAGTATAATGTAAGCAATTAACTCTAAATAAGCAAATATTAAGCTGACGCTTAATATGTACTGCCATGTGGAGGAGATGATCTTGAGAACTGATGAACTGTCTTTGGATAGACTCTTGATATTTCAATTGACACACTTAGAGACTCAATAGAATTATTCTTTTTTAAGTTATCGAAGAACGAATCCAAGTTAGTTTTCTTTTTAAAAATTATATATATATATACTGGCAGACTCGGCAGACGTTGTCCTGTCCAAAAAACGGCTACCAAATTTGATTGCTTACATATCAATAGCAGCGCCACCTACCGGGTCCAATTGAAATATAAATTACCCTATCTCCTAAGTTGGACCAAATTACAGATGCTTACAAAATTTTATAAAAATTTGTTTAGCAGTTTTGGAGTTTATTGTTAACATACATAGTGACAAATTTTTATAAATATAGATTTATATCTATATTGAATTAGCACATTTTTTTAATTTCTCATTTATTTTAAAGGCATGACTTTTAGAAATAACTAAACCAATAGCATTAAACTTATACCTACATAAACAACATAAGTAATGAATAATGAAAATACCAAAGTATGAAAATTTCGAAGTAATAAATTAAGCTTAGCAAGTTCTTTAGCAAAAAGTTTTCATGTATAAAACAGTTAGTGAGCGACAAAAATTTTTGAACATTACAGTCGAAACGGCAAAGTTTAAGCATTCCCAATAAGCGGGACCTATAAGCAATACAGTCACATTACCTACTTGGCTTTTAGGGTAGGGTGACAACATCTTAGAAAAACGAAATAATTCTGTTTACCTTGATATAGTTCTTTAATCTATTTTGATTATAATTTATCAATGAAAAGAGACAAAATTATAAATAAAATATTGAATTTATTAGTAAAAATTACTGTAAAGTTTAAATTTGTTTTTGTTATGCATAGCTCACAGAAAGGTAGAACGCTAACTTTTGTATTATGAAAATACTAATAATTTTGCGAACACATCTCTGACCCAGATCAGTGATAACGATGTGTGAAGAAAAATATTTTACACATATTTGTTTTTAAAAATATTATCCTAAAAAATATTTACTCATGGAGACAACACTCCAAGGGCACTTAGTAACAACCAGCGCCTATTCGAGCACCCTTCAGCATGAAGCATAAATTCGTTTAATGACACACTCGCCGCGCCTTCCAAATCATTTTCATAAGTCCCCATTCACTTCTTAAAGCTTTCGTTCAACTTCATAAGCTCGCACAGATGTTTTCTGTGATAGACGAAAATGTTACGGTAATATTTTTTTCCGTCAAATAGGTACTGATATTAGATAATTATAAAAGTACGGCTAAACTAACACAGTCAAATATTTTTAACCATCCCCTTATTAGAAATTTCCGCTAAAAATCTTCCTTTTAAAAGTAGTGGCTCAGAGTATTATGACATCCGAAACGTTAAAGGCAGATGACAGGTTACGTTCCTTTCTTGATAAAACTTTTTGTATAATACCTATACCCTTGTTTGCATCTATTTGTGTTTGATCAATTTGAAACACCAAAATTATTGATTAATTGTGTATTGAGAAATATCAGAAACTTTTTCTGTGTAGTGTCCATCAAAGTAATTATTATAAAATTATATTTAATTGCATTAGCACTAGTATTATCTTTTGTGTAAAGCAGTTACATAGTTTTTCATTTAAAACTTTCTGATAAAATACGTACATCGATATGCAATGTAAATGAAAGAGTACATGTAAAAATGCACAAATTACATCATCAACTCTTGCTGAAGCAACAAGGAAAGTTTTCATATTAATTAACTTCTACGACTTGTGTTCATGCTTATACATAACCATCCTTAGTAAGCAGAAGCAATGTTATTTGCAATTTTTATGGAACCAATTAATCTAGATAAAAAATACGTTAAAGTAAACAACACTTCAATTTTATTATGTTAGTAAATATACGTACATAATCGCAACAAAAAATAGAAGTGGCAGGATGACGCAATTCTTAAGTAGGAACATTATCCCTAAACATATCTTCCAAATTACGCTTAAATAAATCCATTTACAGATTGAATTGAACGAACAGAAAAAGACTAAGAAAAGTCGAATAAAACCTAACAAATGCAGACAGAAATTTAAAATGGAAAATATTTCAGTTAAAGAATAATCTTCTTTAGAACATGTTGAATAATATTCCTTATTGTAAATATTATTGATATAACTATATGTATCTATAGTAATAGCTAATTATGAAATTTTTATACAAGCGTTGATTTCCGAACGATTAGGGTTATAATTTTAACGACATTTTTTTTTTAAATATAATAAAGCACTTAATTTGAAATTTTTATGGACATAAAAGCGATCATCAAAATTTTACCCTATTGATGTCCAAGGGTCATGTTTATTGAGTGGAATACTCGAAACACTCGTGTAAACAAGTATTTCCAATTTTGACGTATTCTGTAACGTAGCCCGCTTGATACATGAGTGACGTTGAGAACAACATTTATAATATTTTTACAGATATTCTAGTTTTTTTTTCTGAGCTGTATATTACCCTTCCTGTAGATCGTCATGGTGTGATGTGAGTTATTTTATATCTTATTATTTGCACAACTTTGGTAGTAATAGATAGAAACCTGTATGGGAAATAAAAAGAACTCTAGAATCCGAAAGATCGACTCCCGTTAACTACTGTTAGTGTCTCTTCTATCTCATTATCTATATTAGATTATCAACAATCGACATATGTTGTTTTGTTAGTAAATTGTTATACAAAAGGATTGGTTAGAAAATCTTCAATATCTTCCAAAGTACCGAAAAAAACTTTATAAAAAAAACAAATTAAAGAATACTTTAAAGTGCTTCAATGAAAAAATCAAATTTTTTATTTTTCATAAATGTAAAATAAATAAAAATGGCGTCCAGTGTATTATTATTTATCGATTATACCCGGCCGCAACTTCGTCCGTGAACACGCCATTTGGCTTTTATTTTAAGGGAGGATTCTCTTTCCAAGTGGGGAAACACTATAATATAGAATAAAAATATCCAGAGTTACATGCTTAGGATAATTTAGTGGTATTGAGTTTGCCCCGTGCAGACCGTCAGCAAAAGAAAACCCGTAAAAGTGACAGTTTTGGCTTATCAATATCGATTACATATATTTGTTTTTCAAATTGTCCTCAATGTACGAAATTAGATTTAATCAGTGAAGTATTAGCATTTTATACTAAAAAATATATTTAATAACATGAGTGTTACTTGTCTTTTTTAATTTCGAAAAACTAACCGTTTTTTTTTTGGCAAAATGTCAAAAGAGTTCACGCCGTCGGTTAAGCGACACTGCGTTGGCCGATCGCCCATTTTATCTCCGTCAATTATCTCGTACGCTACGCTTGCACCGTTTAACGCTTAAAACAAATGCCTAACAATCAATAAACTGAAATTGAAGTGAAAACAATAAGTAAAATACAACATCACATATCATCGCATCACATACATCTTATAAAAAATTAGCCCTCTCCACGACTTCGTCGGCGTGGAATTTTAAAGAAATAGTTATTATTCAGTCTTAGAGTTTTAAAATTAAAAAAATCCAAAATAAAAGTAGCCTAAGTTAATCCTTATTACATCAGCTATCTACCAGTGATTGTTCCGTCAAAATCGGTCCAGCCCTTTCAGAGATTAGTCGGAACAAACAGACAGACAGACAGACAAAAATTGTAAAAAATGTTATTTTGGTATATGTACTGTGTATACATCCAAATGTAGTTAGTAAAAAGTGGTTATTTTAGTATTACAAACAGACACTCACTCACATTTTATTTATTTGTATAGATATAGATAATCATATCTATAAAATCTAATTAATGTTATCATCTCATCTATAAAAAATGATCATCGAAATGTATACGCGCACATAACTTACGATCGACGGTACCAAATTGAATAGTCCTTTTTTTGTTCATTACTTGTATTGTCACACACTATACAAAGTTTGTAGAAAAAGAGTAAATTAATTAAAATAAAATGATTTCATAACAACAAATCAAATACTTCTATAATAATTTTGACGGATCAGCTAGTTAATATATAAAAAAATGAATGCAAATATTTTGAAAAAAAGTGTGTGTTTTGTGCCTTTATGTGCCCACGTAAAAAGTTATACTTCATTGGCTAGCTAACTTCACGTTGCTAACTTCTTTTTCGTTGACTAGCTAGCTTCAGGGTGTCGGTTCTTCGTGACGGTGTGCGCGCGCTTCCTTAAAAATTTACTCTCATCATTTTTCTCTGAAGCGTCAAAAGTATAACTTAAAAAAAAAACTGATAGGTAAATTTTAAATTACCAATGTTAAACGTTATAATATCACTAAAAACTAAAAATATATATTAAACGTTATAATGAACTATTATAATATATGTACATATATATTCTGTCGGTATTATATACAAAGTTTATCTAATTATTTATAAGGGACGTTAGAGAAAGTGTGGTGAGCCTCGAAACATCTCATTAAAACGGGGCCTTAGCCTAGAATTGATAAGGACGAAGGTCAGGCTTTGATGTACAAATTACACACAACAGTTGTTTTCTCTTTGCTGAGGATATAATATATTTTGTAAATTCATATTTTAAATGTACGAGAACTAAATAAAACTTTAGAATGAGTTATTTGCTTCTGTACAGAAAAATTATTTTACTTTATGTGCGTTATATAACAATAAATATTTTTTTTTAAATAAGGTTTTCGTATATGAGGTTTTATTTGTTTGGATAATGTGAATATGTCGCTTATCTATAAGATATCATATACGAATATTTCATGTGAAGAAATGGTGATTATTAAGGAACTTTAACACTAACGAAATAGGTTTTTATTTTCAAAACTAACATTCAAATAAATACTTGAAAAAAGCAAATTTTTCAATATCATTATAAGATATACCTGTCATTAACATGAGATTAAGAATATGGTTTTTTTTTTGTGAGGACCTTTTCGCTCAAGTAATTACAGGCTAGCCGCATCGAATACTCGTGTCCTAATCAGCAGATATCGAGACCTGATAAAACACATTTACGAAATTGCCTCCAGAACGTTACGGAGCTTGCAATCAAGTTTCAATAGTAATAGCCTTTAGTGATTACCTACTAGATATGTGGCATAAAATACGGTTAAAGTTTAGGGGTTAATGAACTCGTTCCTGTCTTTTTTCCTTTAAAAATTATATTATAATAAAAAGGAAAAGCATTAGCCAGTATAGTTTCATACAAATTTGCTAAATTATCTAAAAACAATACAGAGGAATATTTATCATAAGATAATTTTTATCATAAAACAGAAATATAGCCTTAAATTATTTTTATTAACTTCAGATATTTATAGGTTACATTCAAAACTATATTTTTACCGTTCCTACTGGTCAGGTCTTTATAATTTAAAATTTATTCAATTTTTTAAAGTGTGTTACTATATTTACTTTATACTTATATATATTTTAACTTTTGACCTGCTATTATGAATTAGATTTATTTTAATTATACGATAATCCGTAAGCGTTCCTAAAGCAAAGCTAGACTGTGCAATTCGTATAAGTGCGGTTCACCTCAAAACCTCACTCAAAGAGAATAATATTAAACCAGATAAGGTGCTTTAATTTCGGATTGATTATAATGTTCAGTGCTAATGTATGGCATTTTAGACATTAAACAAACCATAAGCCGACACTAATTAGTGTTCCAAATATTCATTTAATAAATATTTTAATGGCACGTTAATAAAAATATATACAAAGTCCACAAATTCGAAATAATATTTACTGTTGCGTGGGGAATTAGGAAAGACACAGAGTACTCTATAACGATTATATATTTCTATAATTTATTACAAAAGATATGTATTTACAAAGAGTAGGATGATTTTTTTATATTATATGATTACATTCTCTCACGTAGCCGAAAAAACAAAAAGTTAATTTAATATTAAACTAGCTGACCCAGCAAATGCTGTTTGCCACATATATTATTAACTCCCTTAAACCCCCCTGTAACCCCCCCCCCCCCTGTAACTTAGGGTTATGAAAAAGAGATGTTGGCCGATTTTCAGACCTACCCGATAAGCACACAAAATTTCATAAAAATCGGTCCAGCCGTTTTGGAGGAGTATTGTAAACAACATTGTGACACGAGAATTTTATATATAAGATGGTCCAAATATCTTAATGTTGATTACTTAAAGATTTTCCTTTCTATTTCATTTCAGATACGTTAGCGTTAAGCGATTTAGGACTCTGTATAAAAAAAACTCGCCTTCGATTTTGATCGCTATATATAATCAAAGCACGTATAATCCACATTATATAAAAATTTACATATAGTAAGTACATTTACATATAGTAACTAGTGTCTAAGTAATAACAAAATATATCTTCATAAATAAAAATAAATCGTCGAAATGTATGTGCCCGTATAACTTTTGAACGACTGTCAAAATTGGATAATTCTCTTTTGTATTCCTTATTTTCAGGTCAAAATTAAAAAAAAAATCGATATTATAGACGAAAAAAATATAGCAGTAAAAACTTGTCAGATTAGCTAATTCAAAAAAATAAAGCAGAGTTATGCTTAATACTTTTAATTATTTTATTTTCATTAAAGTGATTATTAATAAGATATGTTATCTGTTTCACTAATACGAGAAAAATAGAACTATTGTTGGCGCTAAGTTAGAATACTCAGACTTCACTCTTGCCATAAAATTTTTACAGTTTAAAATTATGGTCACGTATCTTTAATCAAGACGTTTTCTTTTACGACTGTATCCCCCTGTGACCCATAAGAACGCACCGATTTTTTACGAATCCATATTATTTCTCCTTGGGGAGAATATTAAAAGGATTGCCAATTGTTAGGAGTCTACTTTTACTTTTTTGCGCATAAACTGATGCACGTATTCTCAGAAAAGGAAAAAAAAAAAGTTAGTTATTTTTTTACGGCAGAAATTTTAGTCTCATATCGCATAGGTCTCTTTCTCCATGCAGGAGAAGGATCAGAGCTAAATCCACCACGCTGTTCCGATGCGGGTTGGCGGATGTATTCCCTACTTTGAGTAACGATCGCTATCAGGCGTACATGATAACAACCGGGACCGACAGACGACCGACTTAACGTGCTCTCCGAGGTACGGTGGGAGACCCACAAGGACTGCACAAATTTTAATAAAAATGTAAATTTTTAGTTTTTTAAACACATGTGAAACATATACATGTATATAATATTTTGCGAAATAATACTGCTGAACCAAAAAGTGTTTTTATCATTCTTATATACAATTTTGACTAGCCCGTTGGCGCAGTTTGTAGTGACCCTGCTTTCTGCTCCGAGGGTTGTGGGTTCGATTCCCACCCTGAGTCTGGGTGTAATATAAATATTTATTTATATATTTATATATGTATTATTTATAAGTATGTTTATCGAAAAAAAATGTAGCTATATACCAGTCGGCTGTTACCTATAACACAAGCATTAAGTTGCTTACTTTAGGAACAGACGACCGTGTGTGTATTGTGTAAATATTTATTATTATTATTATTATTATTATTTTATTTATACAAGTATTAAGCTTAAGTATCAACAAAATTTTACTGTTTCGTACATTAAATATAACACCTGCGTTAATTTGAAAAAAGGTAAAAAATATTATATAGCCTATAAAGCCTTTCTCAGGATATTAGAAATCAGGCACAAAAATAATTTTTCAATTTCCTGAACCAGTTCCTAAGTTTAGCGCTCAAACAAGCTCTTTAGCTTTATAATATAAATACAGATAAAAGCAAGTTCATACTATGTATCCAGAAAACATACGTATTAAAAAATGGAGAAATCATTTTTCAAATGTTTTCCGCGCACGTAAGTGGCTCAGTTGAAATAAAAATGCCAATTCAATTCGCAGATCATTTCCGGGAACTTTCATACTATAACGTCTACAGCGGACTACTCGTAAAAAGAATATAAAATGTTTATAGGTTTGTTAGTTGACACCAGCAAATGACGGCTTTCCACCATAAGAAACGTAATAAACGTGTGAGGAAGAGAAACAATTGGCAAACAAAATTGACTCGAAAAAGGTCAAGCTTCAGTCATCAAAGGACCTTTTGATATCTAACTTTAGAAAAATTGGAACTTGAAAACGTATGACCGGACAAATTTTGAAGCGAAATGGGAGATTAGAATTTGAACTGCTCGTTTAAAAAAAGCATGTCCAGTTCTTCTATAGTTCTTTAATTTTCTGAATTAAAACTGACTGTTAATTTTCCAGTGCTGGTCAAAGGTCTTAATTGGTTATGCTACTCAGTTGCGGGTTGGCAGATTATTTCCCTATATTGATATATGATAATATACAAAAAATAATAATTTGCTATCATAATAATAATTAGGTTAGGTTCATATATATGCATATATGTATGTATGTAGTAGTATTACTTAATATTTAATATGTGTATGGAAGTAGTACACGTTCCCCGTCGTTTTATTTTTTTCTAAAACCAGTTTCGTAAAAATTATGCTAGAAAATGAAAAATATTTTGAAACAACAAAGCTCAAAGCTTCAACAGACTTATTCAATTACAGAGAGATTCGTAAAGTTAAAAGGGGTAAAAAGTGCAGCCAACGTGCGATGTCAACAGTCAAACAAAGACGAAATTGAGCGGTAAAATCGATACTTTGCAATTTGCCGCGGTTATTTCACCCGATGCAACCAATATTTGATTTATCGGAACTAGTTCCAAAGATGGCAGATAACAAATTTATAAAGATAGATGCTTCCAGGGTACGGTAAAATATGAAGTAAAGATTGATAGCCCTCAAGAAAACCGCTCCAGATAGTTTTATCCTTTATCCACAGTTAAAGATTAATTGAACAGAAACATCAGTTTTCCGATGTTTTTTTGTCCGAATACTGATATTTATAAGAATGGAAATGAATTCGTAGCAGTCAAAACTAAACGAAATACAAAAAAGAAAAAGGAAAACAATCGTCCGCTGCGGATTTTTATTGCGAGCGTAGCAGAAAATATGGTTTCAACAATCAAAGACGGTATTTGACGATAGAATCGATGTTTTGCATTCGGAATTGTTTGCTGCGATCACAGTGATATTGACTGACCCTAATGAGACTGAACTGTAAAAATGAATTCTTAAATAAAAATAACCTTCATAGAGTTGCAGAAAAAATATAAGTGCATTTGACCGTTGTACTTTTGATTATAAAATATAAAATTCATGTAGTTCGTAGGAATAGTTCAGAGGAACGATTTCGCTCTCAAGTTTGCTGTTTCATTGGATTTATTGAACTTAAAAGATCTAGAAGATCTCTAGCAATTTACACAAGTAGGCTAATATTTATTCCAATGATTCCATTGAATCGGAAGTAACGATGACAAAAACGCTACGTGCACTAGTCATCATCATCATTACAGCCTATACAGTCTACTGCTGGACATAGGCCTCCACAAGTTTACGCCAAAAATAACGTGAACTCATGTGTTTTGCCCATAGTCACCACGCTGGGCAGGCATTACGTGTAACTAGTAATCAAAAATAATTACAGAATTAAGATGCTTCGGTAAGCACAATTTGTGGATTGAATTCAAAGCTAATACTGTGTTTTTAATTGCCAATACGTGCCTAAAATTTATATTGACTTAGTCGTGTCGAATAAAGTCGATAAATCAGAATTTTCTGAATTCCGTGAAATTAAAATACTCTTATTATCTTTTATACACGTAAAGTAAAAAAAGCCCATAAGACAAAAATATATTACTCTAACGTATAATTACTCTTACAACATTGTGTTGATATTGTACACAATATTTTGACACTATAGAGACTAGATGTGTCAATTTCATTTGGCGATTCTATTACACAAACTATTTACTGTAAAGGCATAGGCATACCGATGAAGTCATCATCAAACTCTTTTGTAAGTATAAAGCACCACTAAATACACTTGTTTAAACAATCTCGATTTATATTCGCACTAGCTCTATTAAAAAGGATAAATAGCCGCGACTCAACTTTGAACATGAAGGGACCGGTGAAGTATCATTGATAGACAAATAAATAAAAACTGAAAATCTTTTTGGTGGGAAAGACGATGACAAGGGTTGTTTTTATTTGTTCGGTTTTTATTTAGGTCCTAATTAGTTATTACATTAATACACGAATAAATTACTTAAAATATATACTATTATTTCGTAAAATAATTACGAATTACATTAAAATGTTTAAATAATAATTATAACGATATTTTAACAAAATAAGTATTTTATATTTTCTTAAATTATTAAAAAAAAAAACAGAACGACGCTAGAAGGACTCGAGAAGACGGCACAGAGTAGAAAGAACGCGTCGGAGACTGGACAAGATAGCGCCGATGAAGAAAGATGCGGATCGTGAACAGAAAAACATTTTAAGTATTATATTAATTTTAGCGTTTAATTATTCATCATCATCATCATTATTGATTTTGATTAATTATTATTCGTTGCAGAAGCCTGATCATTCGTTCTATTTTTATTCCGACTGGGTATCACAACTTGCCCCAGTTGGACTGTAAACGTTAATTTATCGATCTACGTGGCAAACAAAAGGCACTTAGTGAATACTATCTATGTCAACCTCTTAGTGGGTATATGATAGTACCACATCGTTGTCCCCTTGAATGATTTCAATTTCCTGATAAATATATTAATTAATTACACAACTTAGCATTTCTTAGTCATTAATGAAACCAGTTGACAATAATATTTATCCTCTAATCGGGACATATAGTATTGAAGTTGATGATTATAAGTTTTGAACAAAGAACTCTTCAGCTAATATTCATATACAAGCTAAAGTTATCACTGCCGTGTTAGATGTTAATGGTAGATTTTACTAGACTTAAAAGCCAATGGAGCCCTGTGATTTACGTTTCTTGTATCCAAAAGGCTTTATTTGCTTTCAAAGGAATGCCTAGGACCTTTCAAAGGCTTATGTCACAACATGCTTAAACATATCGCAGCTTTATTTCTATTGCGCATTATCATTACAGCCTATACAGTCCACTGCTGGACATAGGCCTCCACAAGTTTACGCCAAAAATAACGTAACTCATGTGTTTTGCCCATAGTCACCACGTTGGGCACGCGGGTTGGTGACCGCAGTATTGGCTTTGTCGGACCGAAGACGCTGCTGCCCGTCTTCTTAAGTTCCAAGATGGTTGTGGAACCTTGTTATCCCTTAGTCGCCTCTTACGACACCTACGGGAATAGAGGGGGTGGCTAAATTCTTTAGTGCCGTAGCCACACAGCACATGCGCATTAATCACTAAACAATTATCGAGTATTTTAGTATTATTTGATTAAGTTATAATCTTTTTTGTTTTAATTAAAATAACTACCGGTGTTTGTCGCCACTAGGCGTATCGTGCCAGTAATAAATTAATATAATACGGTTCCCATCACTTTGTTATTAACCGGATTTAGCCGTATTTTATACTTTGGGTTTTCATTATAATGACTTAATCCATGTAATGGGTTTCATTAATTTAACCTTTATAGATTAAAATAGTGGATGGTTTCCTTAAAGCCTAATCATTTGTAAAATTTATATTGAAAAGTCAATTTATACTCGGATTAGTATTAATTACAGTACTTGTTAAAATTAGGAATATATTTGCCATTGTAATGTGGTTAGGGTATACTATATTTTTAAAATAGAAAATAATCGATATTCTAAGAAGCGAATGGAGTGTCGATTTATATATCGCTATAAAATAAATATTGTACAATAATAAATACCTCGTGTACCGTTGTAAACAGTTCCGACGTTTTTTCCGATATCCAGTTTTACAAAGCAAGCCCCAAGAGAAAATCCCTATCTTCATGTTGACCCGTGCTTGATAAACAACAGATACGAAAAGTTTTGTTCTATTTACGTAGTCGGTAGAATATTTTCACGTTTCGGTTTTTTTTCGGTTAACACTTTTAATTTTATATTTTTAAATAAAAATATTTTTCAATTAAAATAGTCAGAGAAAATCATAATCGATGGTAACGAACCCTTGCCTTATATAAATAACTTTCTACAGAAATATTTTCACACCAGCAATATATTATTTCTAGTACGTAGTAGACTACCACAGCTGTATGGCTACGGCATTAGAGAATAAAGCCACCCCTTCTCTTCCCGTGGGTGTCGTAAAAGGCGACTAAAGGATAACACAGTTCCAATACCACCTTGGAACTTATAAAGCTGACCAATGGCGGGATAACCATCCAACTGCTGGCTTTGAAATACATAAGCCGAAGACGGGCAGAATCGCTTTCGGTGCGACAAAGCCAGTCCTGCGGTCACCAACCCGCCTGCCCAGCGTGGTGACTATGGGCAACATTGAGTTCGCGCCATTTCTGGCGCAAACTTGTGGATGCCTATGTCCAGCAGTGGACTGAAATAGGCTAAAATGATGATGATGATGATGATGATGAGTAGACTACTAGGACCTAGTAGATTTTTTTTTAAATTCATTTTATACAAATTTCTTCTTGTAATCAGTCATTGATTGTATAAATACAATTTTTGCATCAACAGGTTACAAATAGAAAACATCTGACAGATAAAGTGTAGTCGATGGTGTAAAAAAAAACATGTTTATAATTGTTTCCTTATGGTAAAAGTCACTAGGTAATAGGTAAACTTAATACAGAAACAATCAATGTACAAAAATAATAAATAATTTCTCATAGAAGAAAGCGGAGACGTTTCGGTACGTGTCATTTAAACGAAAGCGCGAGAGGCTTTTAGCGTCGTTGAATTTTTCACTAACTTTTGGAGAACGTCGTCGTCGCAGCGGAGCAAAATTATCAATTAAACAAAAACAAAAATCATTCCCCTCAATAGAGGAAGTGGTCATTGATCAGCATTGTAACGATTACAGACTGAACATGAACAAATTTTTTCTGTAATTTGTAGTAACATTCTAGAACTTCGTATGATAATTTTTATCCTTTTTATATAAAGAATATACATCTATTTTTCATTAAAAAAAACAACATATATCGAAAAGCTCGTCCTGGGAAATAAGGGATCAGAATGACTTAGGTGTTTAAATAAGATGTAGGATAGCTTGTCACGTCCAAATTGAAAATGTGCGTAGGATCGAATATCGAAATCGGGGTATTTTTTGTTTTATTTTATTTACATGTTTTCGAAACATTTTTGAATATCATATCAAAAATTGACCGCTCCAGCGGGGATCGAACCCGCATTTCCGACTGACCGTGTCAGCGCTCTAGCCAATTAAGCTATGGAACGATGTACCCGCTAGATCGAAATTTTTGATATGATGATTTTTATATTCGTTTTAAGCGAACCGTGGCGCCATGTTTTCGATATTAGACTAGACGGTACACACAATTTCACGTGGGTCAAATTCGACATCTGTCAAGTTTGTCGTTTATGTGAGTGCATTTGCTGGACTGTAGGCTAAATAACATCATACATCAATATGTATATGCTTGTGCATGACTTTACTTGGCTGTCTTTATAAACAAAAGAAATTGAAATCAAGCTAAGCTCAGAATCCTAAGGTTAATGCGAAAAAACTACGTCAATAATCTTCAGGTTTTATTACCTCAGTATAGATATACGACTAAAGTTTTACCCTCCCATTTACAAAGGGTTTGGAACAATGGGCGCTTGAAATTGATAGTTTAAGTCGTTCAAAGGTGTTGTGGAATTTCAACAAACATTGTGATGTGGATTAATTCTAGATTGTGAATACACAAGCTCAGGGTTGATATGGGGTGCCAGTAGTACCATTCTTCCCACTCGCCACGGTGGTGACACCACCAAAGTGCAAGAGCGCTCATAGTCCCCGTTGGTTTTCTATAGACGAAGGAGGCCCGCACAGATCAACCGTCGGGACGTCACGGTGGCATGCGAAAGCGATCCCATGGCGCCCCGCTATGATGACGAGGGCATCTCTGGGTTTTAGTGGGGATGTCATTAGTACTTGTTAACGTGCTGGATTCTATATTACCACTTTAAATATATAAAAAATATCGACAATCTCGCGCAGAGTGACACACGACAAGTTTTGATTTTCCTTAATTATAACGTTTATTTTATATGTAAAGGTGTAAGTACGTTCTTTAATACACTGAGTAACGAAATATAATCACAAAAAATTGTTTGCGTACAAAGTACACATGTCAGAAGTGAAACTTCTTTGGCAAACTAATTCAAAAAACTAATTTAAAAAAAACGAATTGAATAATAAAAAAAAATTACGAACTATTTACTGCTATCTATAGTTAACTAGCCTACATTTCGTATCTCAAATTTCTTTGATATGCTTTACTCTTAAGTATCTATTCTAATAATAGATGAGTTTCATAATTTATCTATAATTTTTTATATTAAGCTGAATTACAAAAAACTTACAATGAGAATTAATTGTATTGTCAAAATTCTTTTAACGACATTTTATAAATATTTAATTTTAGCGTCATCTAGTTAGATTGCAATGTAATACTATCGATATAATGTACTACCTTTGTCCTTATAGTACACGCTAGGTGGCTCTACCTACCCTTTTTATTT
This sequence comes from Melitaea cinxia, assembly GCF_905220565.1. Lineage (NCBI taxonomy): Eukaryota > Metazoa > Arthropoda > Insecta > Lepidoptera > Nymphalidae > Melitaea > Melitaea cinxia. The sequence continues at coordinate 3,540,905 of NC_059394.1, forward strand.
TAATTAAAAAAAAATTCAAAATATCACGGTAGTTTCCGTAAATAGTTCAAATTAGAGCTTCCTGTTTAATTTTAAATTTACCATAATTATGTTAAATGTAATAAATTAGAAAACAAACAAAAACTAATTAGAGCACGCGGTGTTCCCAGGCGGTCACCCATCCAAGTACTGACCGCGCCCGACGTTGGTTAACTTCGATGATCGGACGAGAACCAATGTATTCACCGTGGTAAGGAGGTTTAAAATCGTGACGCGTGACGAGATTCATCCGTAAAAAATTTACCCCCCCATGCACCTAAAGAAATTTTACTTCAATAATATGACATTAAAAATTATATATTATCAATCACTTCATCACGTTACGCCATTTTCCTTTTCATCATATTTTAATTTATTTTATTACTTAAGCTCGTAAGACTGTATTATACAAAGATATTTTGACAGTAATCCATTACGTGCCTACAATATCAAAAGTCTCGAGTCATGAGATACTTAATATTTAATGCTTAATAAATACCATTTTAAATACGTCAAAGACATAGCCAAGAGACCGTCCATTAGCGAATAATGAAATAAAAAAAAAGAGTCGTTTTTCGATAAATTCGAAGGGTAGTATATTAATTTCTGATCGGAGAGTAAATTGGACACGCGAGGGAAATCATATCCGATACTGTGATGACCGATGCTGCGAGATTTTTATACATTAACGTTAATGAAAAAATTGTTCAATATATTCCTTATGTTTAATAAAAAAATAAGGGAAAATCGACGAAAGCGATATGGTATTGAAATTGTTTAGGAGATTATATAAAAGTAGTGAAAACAAATTAGTATAACTAAATAGAGTTGTAAATTTTACTGACGTTAGTTTTTATCAGTAGAACGTTAGATATTGCGGGAATTTTATGAATTTTTATTATTTAGGCTGTAATTTATATATTATATAGTAAAATATTTATCAATTACAATAAAAAATTTCATATACATTTCTCAACTGATAATTGTAATTATTGTGTACTAGCTGTGCCCGCGGCTTCGCCCGCGTTGTAATCAGTTTGTCACAAAGTTTTCCCGGCAAACTTCCAGTGAAATTGTCATCAAAATCGCCTTGGCCGTTCCGTAAACCTTCTTCTTGAAGCCATTATCATCTCTCCATTGGTGAAACCGCATGAAAATCCGTTCAGTTGATTTTGAGGGAATCGATCACATACACTTTTGGGGACTTTGTTTTATAATACGCTAACTGTTGCCCGCGACTACATACGCGTGGTTATGAAGAAATGCATTACTATCAAGATGTTTAATGCAAATTATTTTTTTTTATTTCAGTCACTTGAAATGCTTATCACACTGAGTAACTTTTTAAAAGGCACAATTTAGTATAATTTAATAGTTATTTTTATAAAACCTCTCTATACACCACATTTTTAGTTTTATTTTCAGGCTGCAGTATAAATAACCGATCAGGCGAACTTATAGCTGCTGTATATGTTTCATACAAACTATCAACCCCAATTAAACCCTCTTAGCGGTGGAATATCGCAAAACCCGTTCTTAGCGGACGTCTGCTAACTATAATCTACCTCCCTGCCAAATTTCATCTTTGTCCATCTCTTTTATATATATATATATATTACGATGCATTATTTGGACATCTTCTCACCATCTATAGAGCATACATTTTAAATTTCAAGTCTCTTACTTCAAAAACATAGGACTTTCATACAAACTTCCGACCCCCGTTTTATCCCCTTAGAGATCGAGTATCCTAAAATCCGTTCTTAGCGAATGTCTGGGCCCTATAAGGAACCTACCTGTCAAATTTCAAGTTTGTAGCTGTTATAGTTTCTGAGATTTAATGATGAGTGAGTCAACCTACCATCCCCCGTTTTAACTCCAAAAGGGAGTTTATTTATAAAGATACATTATTTGGACACCTTCTCACCATCTATAGAGCTTACATTTTAAATTTTAAGTCTCTTACTTCAAAAACATAGAACTTTCATACAAACTCCCAACCCCCGTTTTACCCTCTTAGAGGTCGAGTTTCGTAAAATTCGGTCTTAACGGACGCCTACGTCTTATAAGGAGCCTATCTGCTAAATTTCAAGTTTTTAGGTGTTATAGTTTCGGAGATTTCGTGATGAGTGAGTCCTCCTACCATCCCCCGTTTTAACCCCAAAAGGGAGTTGATTTCTAAAGATACATTATTTGGACACCTTTTTATCATCTATAGAGCATACGTTTTAAATTTCAAATCTCTTACTTCTAAAACATAGGACTTTCATACAAACTTCCAACCCCGTTTTACCCCCTAAGGGGTCGAGTTTCGTAAAATCCATTCTTAGCGGTAGTTTACGCTCTGTAAGGAGCCTACCTGCTAAATTTCAAGTTTTTAGGTGTTATAGTTTCGGAGATTTCGTGATCAGTGAGTCAACCTACGATCCCCCGTTTTAACCCCAAAAAGGAGTTGATTTTTAAAGATACATTTTTTGGACACCTTCTCACCATCTATAGAGCATACATTTTAAATTTCAAGTCTCTTACTTCAAAAACATAGGACTTTCATACAAACTTCTAACCCCCGTTTTACCCCCTTAGGGGTCGAATTTCGTAAAATCCGTTCTTAGCGGATGCCTACGTCTTATAAGGAGCCTACCTGCCAAATTTCAAGTTTGTAGGTTTTATAGTTTCGGAGATTTCGTGATGAGTGAGTGACCTTTCGCTTTTATATATATTATTATAGATTATAGATTACATTGTGGGCGTGTGTAAGACTTCCTGCTTCAATTGCAAACGTTTGATTATTCTACATTCATTTGATTGTTTACTTAAATCTTTTGTCTTTTGTACCATTGGTCCATTGGTGTAGGTGGTACCATTGGTTTTGGTTGGTAACGATTATTGCAATCTTCAAAAAGGATTAGCAGCACTAACTATTTACAAAAAAGACGTTTCCATTTTCTTTCTTATTTATACCATTACGGTAGCAAATAAGCGTAGGGACCGCCGGTAGTAAGAGAATACTGTAGCTTGTGGATGTCAGCAACAACAGGAGTATTAACAGTGCCTTGCGAACCTTAACCCGATCCTCGCGAGGAGCTCTAACTACCGTATTCGCCACAGGGACGCAACAATACTGGAAGGCAGTATTATATGCCTGTAATCTTCTGTAAGATATTGCCTACTTTACCTTACATAAATTGTGATTTCATACAATACAATTTACCACTACAGGTTTGTTATATTTTGTCGTTGTGCCGCAGCGGCATTGATGTATCCAGTTTGACGAAGGCATTGCTCCTTGTATATTAATTAGATGATATCTCATAGACTGCTCACATAGCTTCCCACGGTACAGCGGACGTCAGCAATTATTACTTTTTGCCTTACTAAAGGGATGCGGAGTTCAATTGAAACTTTATTGATATTGTACATCTTGAATCTGCAATACATATTTTACTGATCAGACATTATAGTAGCTATTTATTATTTTAGTAGTTTTTATAAAAAAAAATAATAATAAAAAAAATTGTACGTTTTCAGCCTGTAATATCCCACTACTGGGCATAGGCCTCTTTCCCCATGTAGGAGAAGGATCAGAGCTTAATCCACCACGCTGCTCCAATGCGGGTTGGCGGACATATTCCCTACTGTGAGTAACGATCGCTATCAGGTGTACATGATAACAACCGGGACCGACGGCTTAACGTGCTCTCTGAGGCACGGTGGGGAGACCGACAAGGACTGCACAAACACCCAGACCACGGCAAACACCTGTATGACCAATACAAATGTTTGTCATGTGCGGGGATCGAACCCGCAACCGCTAGCGCAACAGGTATAATCCATAGCTGTAACCGCTGCGCCAACGCGGCGTCAAAAAAAAAATTGTAGCTAAAGCTTATTATTCGGTGCAGGATTATATAGTTGATAAAGATGTGTGGACTTAGTGACGCTGTATTTTATGCAATATGTTACTAATTTAGTACTAAAACACAATTAATATATTATTTTTCAAAAGAGTAACTGCGGAGTTTCTTGCCGATTCTTCTCTGCAGAATCTACATTCCGAATCGGCGGTAGCTTTACTTTTACAAAAATAATTTATTTTTAAAGTTTTAATTAGTAAAATGACGACTCGAAAGTGCTTTTAAGGCATATTTGAATAAAGCTGTTTTTGATTTTGATTTTATTGTTTCATTTTATAGTAGATTAAATGATTATTTTTCCGTTAGAAATTTAACACACGATTGATAGCTCCAATATAACTTGTAAAATGAAACGGTTAATAAGTTTTCCAAAATAAAATAAACAAGATATTTTTTTTCTTTACAAGGACTAAAAATAGTTGCATATGTTGTATGCTTACACACGAAAAAATAGTCAAGTAAATACTCGATTTTAGAGGTAACTCAAAAGTACTCTTTAGACATCGATCAAATTTAAACGTAACCAAATGACAAGCGCCACCTTTCAATAGTAATAAAAAAAATAATAATAATCGATATCGGTTCACTCAGTCAAAATTTATCAGGTAGCACGCATAATAAAAAATACAATTGAATTGAGAAGTTCCTCTTTTTTGAAGTCGGTTAAAAAGAATAATCAAAATCGTTACACCCATTAAAAAGTTATGAAGTAAATAAAGTACGACGAAAAAATATCGTCGTTTTGGGTCAGCGAAAAAATAGTCAAGTAAACACCCATTATTAGAGATCACTCAAAAAGTAGATAAATATCAGATCTCGATCAGATTTAAATGAGACTAAAAGACAAGCACCAAATTTCGATTTAAAAAGGAATTAACGAAGTCGGTCTATCAAGTAAAAATTTATGAGGTAGCACACATAAAAATACAATTGAATTGAGAACATCTTTCATTTTTGAAGTCGATGAGCTATATAATCACGAAGACACAATGAAAATATCTATTTGAATAATTCTAATCATTAATGTATCTACCTATACGTAACTCAGTTTGCATTGACCACTACGTTATTTTGGAAAACTTTTTTTTTCTAATAATGAAATATAATCGAAACATAACAAACAAATCTTTTGTTTAATGCAATTATAAGTTATAACAATTTTATAAAAAGATGTCAGGCGAGAAAGTTGTTCGAAGGGTTGCCATGCTAAGCGAATTGTAGTCAAGTATTTTAAGTGAAAGCTTGAACTTAGTTTGCTAATTCGGACACAAACATTTCTGTTTTTGTTGTTTTTCCTTCCAATCAAAAAAGCTTTCCAAACAACTATAGTAAAATAAAACACGTAGTAGTCATTTTATTTACTGTCGAGTGAAGTTCAAACGAACACAAATTTTAATTTACATTTTGTCCAGGTTTTTGTATTAGGCATTTTCCGCATTTAAAAGCAGTGCACAGACAATAAATATTGCGGCGCCCGGTGCTGCAATTAACTTGTGGCATCGTAAAAACGTGTGTAGTTTGCCAAGTTAAACCGACTACGTGAGGCTGTGTACACAGAGAAAAAAAAAAACTAAAAAAAAAATTGAATAAATACAAACAATAACATACATTCGTTTTTTTTTCACCACCGTAAAGACTGACCACAGAATTAAGCTTTCTATTTTTTCTTTTTCATATTTTCACAACAGTAGGACTTTAATTTTATAAATTTTTCTGTAAATATTTTTACGTGTTTTTTGATTATTATTTTAGACTAAATTCTGTGGTACTAAAATAATTGTTAAAGATGACACGATACGATGTTAACTTAGTTGTTTTGCAGAATAATGAAAAAAAAAAAAATACTTTTTAAGGAATAGTAACATGAATTAATAAGTTAAGTTTCAATATATCCTTATCTATATCTGTACAAATAAATAAAATTAGAGTGTCTGTTTGTAATAATAAAATAGCCGCTTTTTACTAAATACACAATATGGATGTTTACACGGTACATATACCAAAATATTATTTTTTACAATGTCTGTTTGTCTGTTTGTTCCGGCTAATCTCTGAAACGACTGTGCCGAATTTGGCGGGACTTTCACTAGCAGATAGCTGATGTAATAAGGAATATCTTAGGCTATCTTTTATTGTAGATATTTATTTATTTTATTATACTGCGAACTGAAAAATAACTTTTTGTTAAATTCCACGCGGACGAAGTCGCAGGCACAGCTAGTTATAAATAAAATAATCTGCGTAAGCCTAATTTACTTTAACTTCAGTTTGCTGATTGATATTTGATTTGATATTAGAATTAGCATCAAAATGTTATCAAACCTATTTTTATAACCTAATTAGATTTATATCTAAGTGTTAATAAGAGAATGTGTTATGAATATCTAAAAAATTTTGTAGTAAAATAATTACATATAATTATGATATATGTGATTTAAATTTTGTATATATTTTACATGTATACATTGATGTTTACTAAAGACGATATAAATATAATAATATATAATCTTTCTCCAAATAAAACGAGTGTGCTTTAGACCACACAACTGAAGTAAAACTTACGAAACGTAATTCTCTCTTTCTATCTTCACTCACTTATATATATCGCTCTCAACTTCAACGTCAAGCGTGCGTAAAGAAGTTTTACTTCAAAAAAATATTAATACAAATTACATTGTTACGGACAATATTGTGTAGGACAATTATGTTATATCTGTTTCTACTGACAGCGACATGATTGAGTATCGAAAATTTTGACAGGAATATGATTTTGCGCTATTACTATTACAGTGAAGTAATAAGACATTTAATTTTGTTTTTTCTATATCTTTACAGTCATACAGAACATAATACAATCTATGTAGGACTTCTATATATAGAATGTTGGCTCATTCTATATATAGAAGATTCTATATATAGAAGTCCTATAATATAATACCCACCTCCTCTCTTCCCGTGGGGGTAAGAGGCGACTAAAGGATAACACAGTTCCACTACCACTTTGGAACTCTTAAAACCACCGATGGTGGGATAACCATCCAATTGCTGGCTTTGAAATACACAAGCTGAAGACGGGCAGCAGCGTCTTCGGTGCGACAAAGCCAGCTCTGCGGTCACCAACCCACCAGTCCAGCGTGGTGACTATGGGCAAAACACATGAGTTCACGCCATTTTTGGCGCGAACTTGTGGAAGTCTATGTCCAGCAGTGGACTGCAATAGGCTGAAATGATAATATTTTTTTACACATAGGTAGAATTTGGTAAATAATACGAGTACTTTAATTTTTACAGTAATATAATTTAGTATTTATATGATTGTAAACATTACTTTATCTACGGTCAATATTTTTGATGACTGTAGTCCTACAAGTAATGCCAAGTTACGAAACGATATTATTTTTGGCGATAAATAAATTAATCGATGATTTCTTCCTTTGATATACTAGATTTAGGCGAAGTAAGTTATATACTTTAGCTGATCTGTATAAAACTGGCTAACCCAGCGAATTTAGCAACGCTAATAACGATAATAACGAACAGAAAAAAAAAATTATACAATTTGGCAGCCGTTTGGGACTATGAACGTACAAACATTTCGGCGGATTCATATATTCATATTTATTCTATATCATATAATACGAGAAGTAAAAACTTTGTACCCTTTGTTCGAAAATTGTGCGGACGGAGGAGTATGAAATTTCGCAAACTGATAGTTTGTACAGAGAAGTAATGGAGAATGCTAATATTTTTATTTTTTTAATCATGCATTAAAAAAACATTACACACACTACCATGTATTTGACACACATTCGCAAATATACTCTTTTGTTTATTATTAGTCTTTAGTATTAGTCTTTGACATCAGAACCTTAATAATGTTCAACTTATAATTTAAAGAATTTTTTTTACTCTTTTTTTAAATATCATATAACATACACACAGGGTCGTCTGTTCCTATGGTAAGCAACTTAACGCTTTTGTTGTAGGTAACAGCCGGCTAATATAGCTATTTTTTTTTATAAATATACATAGATATATTGCATATATAAACATATAAATACAATTATTACACCCAGACTCAGGCGGGAATCGAACCCGTAACCCGCAGAACAGAAAGCAGGCCCACTATAAAGTGCGCCAACGGGCTAGTCGAATTTCGACCACTGGGTAATCACTCGTATATATTATTATTATAGATTATATACAAACATTTCCAAATACTCAAAGTAAAACAAAAAGGTAAAGTATTTACAAGGAAAACATGTCACCGGCACCCGATTGGCTCAGCTTGCCAGCCTCAACAATTTAACTTCGATTAAGCCCCGAAACTGGGGAGTGAGTGAAAAAAAAACAGACGCATTTGAATTCCGACTCTTTCTGGCTGTTAGGAATCAGGGGAAAACTTTTCTGATTACAACTCCATCATGAACGGGTTACGAAGTTTGAATAAATAAATTTCTAAAATTGCCTTGTTTACATATAGATATATACTATGTAAATGATATGTATATATATTAATTTTTTATTTTTATTTATTTTATACTTTATTGTACACCACAAATATATTAAAAACAAAGCATAAAGATAGTTACAGACAGTGAAGTACAATGGGCGGACTTTTGGGTAATTAGCCATTTCTTCCAGACAACCCATATTATTATACTATGTAAATGTGGCTTAAAATTGCTAGCTTATTTAGCTGTAGTTGGGTAGGTTTGTATAGGTTCGGTATTAATTTAATGTTACCACCATAACAATCAAGAGCGTCCAATAATGGTGACGGAAGCCACGATCTTATATAATTAGTCCATGATAAAATAGTCGTGTTAAAAACTTTTACAAATCATCAATATATTTCATTCTTATAAATTCTTTCTTCCAAACGATTTGCAAAAAATTAGATAATTCTTTTTTTGTGTTCGTTATTGTCACAAAAGTATTATTAGTAAATTAATGCAATTTTCATTTCCATCTTCTTTCTACCCCAACACGTTCTAGGAGGTCTTGCGTCACATCGATGCTTGAAGTCCCCAGACATAACACCGACTTCTTACTCAATTCCTTCACTATACGTGCTGCAACGCTTGGGAATCGTTTACCAAAAGTGATCCAAGAAAGCACTTTAATTTATGCTTTTAAGGATAAGCTAAGAAATCACCTTTTCTCCGAATTCAAGAACCTCTCATAATGGATTATACTTTCAATGTATGTAAGTATCTATTTCATGTATGTCTGTATTTTTTATCTATGTATGTATGTACATGTCCATGTAAGTGTGTATGTAGTCAAGTATACATGTATTTTATATTTTTTTTAATAAATTTATAGATTTATAATCATTATTATTAATCACTCTTGCACTTCTGTGCCCCGCGGTAACATCAATTCCCACCACCATGGGTAGACTAGTAGAGATCTATTATAGAGATAAGTTCACCGTTGCCAAGGTTCTTTGTACATATGATTTTTACTTGTTTCTTTTTTTTAACTTCAATAAAGAATGTAATAAATTGTTTGGAAAAGGTATAATATTTGGCAGTAGTTCGCCGGATCTACTATTTTTCTATAAAAGTTGTTTTCAAATTTCAATTTGAAATTAGGACATCACACTCTACGCTTTATTTATCAATAAATCTGTTCAAACATGGATTAATAATTGCGTATTAAAAGTTGTGCACGATCAATAATTGCCTGTCTTTAATCCAATCTTTATGAATTAATCTCTATAATTACAATTACGTTTACGTCATGCGATATGCGTTTTTTAAGTATTATAAAATTTAATAGAATCATTTAATCTAATATATAAAATTCTCGTGTCGCGGTGTTTGTAGTTAAACTCCTCCGAAACGGCTAGACCGATTCTCATGAAATTTTGTGTGCATAACGGGTAGGTCTGAGAATCGAACAACATCTATTTTTCATACCCCTAAGTTATAATTGGGGGGAGGGGGTTAAAGAGGGTTATTAAAATTTTATGAAATTTTGTGTGCATATCGGGCAGGTCTGAGAATCGGCTAACATCTATTTTTCATTTCCCTAAGTTATGAGGGGGAGGGGGGATTGAGAAGGTTAATAAAATATATGGCAAAACAACGTTTGCGGGGTCAGCTAGTAATATATATAATCATGTAGCTTATATGGTGTGTTTTGACTATAATTATACCTCTTAATAATGATGCAAGACTGAGACATGCTGCGTTTGGCTTTGCACCTATCCTTCTTTTAAAGATTCGAATATAACTATAGAAAAGACAAAGTAGAAAGATTATTTCAAATCGTAGTAAATAACCTTATAATAAATTATATTCTTAGAATGCTTGCTCATTATTTAAAACTTATAGCCATATTAACCTTTACTAGTCAGGTTAAAAATACTAATATCTACTTTATCACTAAGCGTAAGTAATTGGAGTCAAATTTATGAAATAAATAATAACAGGTTATTTAATAAATTGTTGTTATAGTATAGTAAATAAATTAAGCGAAAACGCCGAAAGAACCGACGAGCATACATAATTAATAAAGTTCAAAACAAGTCCTTCATTAAAATTTAAAAACAAGAACAAAAGTTTTTTCTTTAACTACACCTCTGACGTGCTTAGGTAAAGGGACTAAATATCTACGAATATATATTAATACGTGAAGCAAAAACTTTGTGCCCCTTTTAACGAAAATTTCGCAGACGGAGGAGAATGAAATTTCGTACACCTATAGTTTATATAGAGAAGGAGTGCAGAATGCTAATTTTATTTTTATTATGCATAAAAATATATTAAATCAATAAAATAAACATTACACACACTACCATGTACTTGACACACACTCGCATATTATACTTTTTTGTTGATTGTCAAAGTCTATATTCAAATTGAAAAATTAAAAAAAGGTTCTTTATTTTCATAATTTTTTGGTCTTATTTAATATCAATTTTTAAAGTCGAATTTCGATCTCTGGGCGACTACTAGTATCATTAAACCCACACTATATATATTAATACTACACACATACACACACACACACAATATTATAGAGTTAGTTTGAAGAAATCCAAAACTTCTAACTCAATTTTCTTAGATTTCGTTGTTCATACTTTACTGCCTTATACATATATGCACGATATTATTTTACAATGTAATACATACAATAGTAACTATAAACTAAAATAGACAAAGATAACAGAATAAGATTACCAATTATAGTAATAATTAAAAATTACGCGTGATATTTTTGATGCTCTACGTTTTTAGAACGTGATATTTAGTTGATAACATTAAAATAAATTATTTAGATATTATCATAAAAACACACTAATTATACTCGGCCTAAATCACATAGAAAAGTAATTGACGTTATTTTTTAAATATTCTGCGCACATATTACATATATTATATTACGATAACTGAGGTAGGGGCGTAGGGCACAACAGGAAATGCAGGAGGCACACTAGGAAGACATCAGTCATTACTTTTATTTTTATTTGGGAAAATTACAATTTTATATTACATTATTATGTTATGACTAATTGCAATAACTGAAATCGGTAAAGGTTCCACTATTAGCTAATACATACAACAGTACTATAACATTGCGTGAAACATATTGTTTGGGAAGAAAAAAAAATTAAACAAATGAAAATTTGATTTTTTTTTTTTTTGTTAAATTTAGTGTAAAAGAAAGGAAAAAAGGAAAAATTGGATAGACTATTTTGTCTGATAACTCTGTGTGATACTTTATTAACAACCAATGGAATACTCAATATGTCATGTTATTAATATGGATGGTACGATAATCTTCATGCGCTCGTTTGAGTTGGCAATTTTAAAACTTTTTAATTACTTTTGTTTTCATGAAAATTTATGAAAATTAGAAGCAAATAAATAATTTCAATATACGCACCTAGACTATGACGTAACTTATCACTTAATTACAAGATAGAGAGGGATTACAATAGAATTTTTAAACGATAATTAAAAAGTACAAGTGCTTATCGCTTAATAATGAAAGGACATTGTGATTTTACACATGGATTATTATTATTAATTATACTAATCCGTTTATCGATACAAAATGATTGAATTTTTTTTTTACAAAACATTCGATTAAAGTTATGTAACGGTTTTTGTATTTTTCTTTAAAAAGTATTCAAATATTATGAATCGTAATGTTTCAGAGGGTTTAGTTTTAAAGAATATTTGACACATAATACTATTCTTGGCCATATAAATGTTTGCCGTGGTCTGGGTTTTTGTGCAGTCCTTGTGGGTCTCCCCACCTTGCATTGGAGAGCACGTTAAGCCGTCGGTCTCGGTTGTTATCATGTACACCTGATAGTGATCGCGCAGCGTGATGGATTAAGCCATGATCCTTCTCCTACATTGGAAAAGAGGCCTATGCGCAGCAGTATTACAGGCTAAAACGCAAATAGTTTTCATAATATTTACGATTTCTATTGTAAAAGAATAATAAGATAATATTAGCGTAGAATTAAATATTTTTATGAGTGTAGACTGTTTGATAAAATTGTTACTTAGGCTATGTTGTTTACTGTTCTGTTCAGTTACTGTTTTTCATTAAACGCTCTTTGTAGACATTTGTGTACTCTTAAAAACAAAAAAAAAAAAAACTCAAATAAATTATACAACATTATACTATAAGTCAAGATGGTGTAATACGTACCATAATTTACATTTACAATACGTCTAATTTTTTTCTCAACATTCGAATCAAAACAAAAATTTTTAGCAAAAAAGCGCTTAACAAATTTCCAACGTGACCTACGTTTGAAATTTGTTAAGCGCTTTTTTCCTGGCAATGAAGATTTGAAGCATCGCTTCAACGATAAGACAATGACCTTTAAGCCGTTCTAATCCAAAAAGTACGCGAAATCCTAAACACCTCGATCTCGAGGTATTAAAGATGAACTGAAATAAAGGAAATGTCAAAGGGATATGGATAGAATACTATACTATATCTTTAAGGTAAAGATGAGGTAAGTTTTGCAAAATTGTAAAATGGAACGTCTCGAAGTAAATTATTTAAAAAAGAATTATACATTACAGAAAGAGACAGTTGCAATCTTTTGAATCAAATTTGTAACAATTTAAGAGTCGATTAAAACTTGAATATGCAGATTTTAAGCAGAGGTATGAACTAAATAAACCGAAACATCTTCCGATACTTCTTAGAAATGTAATATTAGAAGTAGTGTCTTAGCTCCTCTCAGTGACAGCCTTGCAATATCTCCCAAGATTTCCTAAATTCTCTTCCTTCATATTTAAACAATAATTTAGTTGTCAGGCAATTAGTTTTCTAAAGTCAAAAGGTAATTTCTAACTCAGTAGCACTACAAACGATTAAAATCGATGCAACGAAGCGACATAGTCCCATTAAAGTCGGTAGCAATAGCGATAATTTCCCGTTCGAATGTTGGTTCAAATTGTGGTTCCAAACGAATCGAGTTTCCAATCACAATCAAGTAGCAGTCACAGTGTTAGCTGGACCTGACAGAACGGAATGTATCGCCCTTGGAACCAGTCAACTGAGTAATTGCCCGCGCTAAGGAATCAGCGATAAGTCAACAATTGTTAAGGGACATGCTGAGCGCATCGGACAAATCCGTGATGTTTATATCTTACACATGTAACTTCGTTAATCGGTAAAACTTATTAAAGATAAGACAAATGGTTATTTAGCTTATGACTAAGCAATGGATTTGCTTTAAGCAATTAAATATTTGTAATAGAAAACCTTAAATGAATATGGTTGAGTTTAATAATTGAAGGTTATTGAAGATTTGTAGTAATCCTATAAAGATTGTAATATTTTAAATATTTATACGTCGAAAAGAGAATTTTTATGCTTGAAATCACACATAAATTCCATAATTAATACCACATATTCATGTTGGTTGTCAGTATATTATACAATGGACATAAGATATCTGAAATAAAGTTTGTTGACTGTTTTTTGTTATTATTCATTTAACAAATCAGTCACCGATATGAACAAAAATACAAACGATTTTGAATTTATCTGTTCAATGTTTTTCTTCAAAGTAGATGCGGGAGAGTGTTATTAATAAAATGATTCTCCAAACAGTCTCTCAGCTACGTATTTATTATATTGTTTTTAACCGACTTCCAAAAAAAGGAGGAGGTTCTCAATTCGATAGTATTTTTTTAATGTATTTTACTGCAGAATTTTTGACTGGGTGGTTTGAAATTCGATGATTTTTTTTTTATCGAAGGGTCAATCATGTGGTCCCATTTAAATTTCATTGAGATCTGACAAGTATTTTTCGAATTATATGTAATATGCGTACTATATTTTCGTCGACCTAAGTTGTATAAATTTCACTGGGTGTAACGAATTTGATAATTTTTATTTTAAACGAAAGCTGATACCTAAGTTGAGTAATTCTTGATAACGTGTATTTACTTGACTGCTTTTCGTCTACTCCTACTACATTTATTAAAAAAGGATAAAACAATATATTTATTTATTTATTTATTTATTTATTAGTATCACATTAGATACACAATAAACTTAATCTTTAATAAATACTATACAGCTAAGTGTTGCAATTTCTTAAGGTGAACACACAGATCACCATCTGTGGGTGAACACTACATCCAAAAAAGCGTTACATTTCAAAATAAATTCAAATAGTTGTTTAATACTGATAATACTGTTAGTTCTTTTGTGCTAACTCATCAATACCACAATCAATATATGTAGTTATAAAAAATATGTAATCACGCATTACTTCAGTGACAACAAAAGTAGTGAAATAATATAACAGTTTTGAACATGAATGTTTCATCTAAATTCGGTATATTACACGAAAGCAAAAAAAAAGATGCTCGAAATGAAAAATTCGGATAAAACTGAAAGTGCTTTTGCCTCTAGAGTTTGAACACTGCAACATCTGCTCCCTCGAAACAAAATATGTAAAGCAAGTAGGTATATAAAGGGAAATTCAATTTGAAACTCGACTGAGTGAGATCCAAAGAACTCTTCGATTCAATAGAATAATTAATTAAATGACTAAAGCAAGTTCCGCTTGCGGCGCAACGTCCTTCATAGTTTCGAAAGCAATTCATTCACCTGCGCATTTGGCAACCGAACGAACTTGGCAGCCCTGTTTAGTGGCATCGCTAATTTATACCAATGACCTTTCTGAACGCGGTCTAATCTCAAATAATGGATGTGGTGTTGGAGTCTCAGATGATCTAGTTTTAGATAAAGTACAAACATTGCTTCACGATATATTCAGTGTAATCAAGTAATAAAGGATATTTCATAATAATCGCGAATGAATTAATGAATCATCTAACGATAATGCGTGGTGCCTAACTCATGCAGTGTAGATGTCAGATTCACTTCCGGGTAAACGTATCTTTTTCTATGAAAAAAAAAAAACTGTCGAAATTTTGCTACGGTAGAAGAATACAAAACAAGGATGGTTAGCATACGTTATAACAACTAACGTTTCATACAGTAAAAGAAAAGGAAGAACTAATTAGATAACATTAATTACTTGTATTTTAAGATAACGATTTCATTTATTGATATAAAAACAATAATAAATGCCGTTGTTAAAATATTGCCATTTTGCGTAGCGTATATTATCTTCAATACTCGTACGTACGCGTTCATTATTAATTTTTATTTCGAACGCGTTGTAATTTTACGAAAATAATTCCCAACAAGACTCGACGCACAAACGAGGTTAATATAGCTGATTAACACAATTATTTATGTTTTAAATTGCCAGTATACGAACGAACGTTCATTTTAATTGTCACTTATCGCGATTGCGAAGAAAAATAATTTTATTGCAGTCAAATATAATTTAAAGATTATCAATTTCATTATCACGTACACGTTGAAAAACAAAGAATATGAAAACAATAACATTTTATACTTAATTATATGCCGGCTCGTACGATATTGTATTAATAATTTTATCATTATTTATAACAGTGAAAATTATTGGAAATAAACACTATAAAATATGGCAATCGTCATTGAACCTTTTATAATTAAATTACAGTTATATGTGATGGTTAACTGCAATTTTTCACTAATGAGAAATTAGATATGAAGTGTCGGTATCAAACAAGGTGGCCGATGCGTAATGATTTTTTACCTTATTTTATATTTAGATGTTCAGTATCAGATACAGTTTTGCCTTCAGTATATGAATATCCTCCAAAAAAATTTAAAATATCTTTACTACATAGAATTGTATCATGTACAGATTTACTACTATAAGTGATATGCGTATTGTCAGTCATAAAGTAAATGATACAGTTATTGTTTTATTTTCTTTTATGATCTTTTGGTATCTCTTCCTTAATGGTTTGTTTTCGCTTATTTCGTATATGATAAATTTTATTATATTTATTTCATTGTCAGTTAGACGGAAATAAATCACCATTTTGCATTTCGAGATAATGCTCCATATACGCCCTGTTCTACGTCAACGTAAGCAGTTGCTTGGTATAATATATTGCAAATGCCCAAAATCCGTATGCTAAGCGGTGAGCGCATCTGTTGTGAAGCTCCTTCAGCACTTAGTGCATTTATTATACATTATATAGCCGTTGACATGGCACTGACTAATAGTCTATATCTGTCGTCGTGTATTCGAAGAAAAGCCAAATAAATACAATAGCCTATCAATTAGAGTTAAAGTGATTATGATAAAGAAATGACAGCCAATCGAAATCCATTACAAAATATTTTAAAAACTTCGAAGCTGTCGCTTTTACTACTTCGTCATTTATCGACAAAGGGGATGACCTCAACGCGCATATTTTTTTCTTTATTTAGAAGTTAGATTCAATAAAGAATTAATGTTCAATATTATTAGTTAGTTTTCTTTATTAATGTACAGGATATTGTTACGAGAAGCAATATATGTCTAGTATCGGTATAATTAATTATATTAATATAGCAAGCAGCATATTGTTTGTATAAGACATAGGTATTTTTACTGTATCTTATCAGTCATGAGCACAGGGCGTAAGGAATATTTTCTGAATATTCTTAAGTTAATTAATTAATTTATTAATCTTTGATAAGGTCGAAGTATATTTAGCTACAGCCTACAGTGATTACGAGAAAAACGAAAATGTGGATAAGACAGACCGTTAAAGCTAGATGGATGACGTTCCATATGTCTTGTGTCACTCGGCGTCAGTGGGAAGGATCGTTTTAGACTATTCATTGCTGTAATACGATTGATTATACTTTAGAAACATCAAACAAACTTCCTTATATTGTCAACCACATTTCTATAAATACAGTATGTAATTTAAGGTAACATACATAAAAAATTCAGTCGAATCGAGTACCTTTTTCTTTTTTGGAAGTCGGTTTAAAAGGGGGTAGTTCTCAATTCGAGTGTGTTATCTCATAACTTATTACTGGGTGTACCGGTTTTAATGATTCTTTTTGTAATTGAACGCTAATAATGCGTATTTGATTATTTTTTCAATAACCTAAATTTTATTATTATTATTATTTAGAAATTCCAGCTTCTACTGGTGCCAAGACTGCACAGATGATTTCACCAATATCACGTAGAATGTAAAGACATGAAGGAGATACTTCTGTGAATTAGAGTTTACAACCTCAACAGAATTTTGAAGACGAAGAAATAGTAGGTATTTTTGATCAACTCATAGCGTAATATATTACAAACATTTAAAATACTATGTTGTAAGCATGAATGATGTCATACAAATACTTATCTAAAGTTATATCTGTTGTTAAATTAAATTCGATTATGTCAACTCATTGTAAATATTAATTTATATCAAGGTAATTAGATTCTTATTTGAGTAACTGCGCACAGATTTAAAGAACCATTAAAAGAAAAAGAAAAAAACTATATAAAATAACGCTAAATAACTTGAAGTGTTAATTATGCGTAGAATACTACGTAACAGTATCTTGAACGCAGCTAATTTGTTTTTTTTTTTAATGATAAGAGGACAACACATACGCAAGTCTACTGTTGGCTTGACATTTGAAAGTCACACTACCAGTCCATCTCAATTTCAACAATGGATCACTCCATAAAAGCTTGTACAATAGCTTTTAAATTTTAGTACGAAAATATTTTATTACATAAAATGGTATATCAACGATGTACTATTTAATTGTAAGTAATTATTTACCATAGTTATAATAGTAACAGTTAGTATAGTAGAGTTATTATAGTTATTATAGTAGAGTTCAAACTTGTCATTACTTTTGGGTGTGGGATTGCTCTAACGATTACCAATGTTTCCCATTGGCGGTCGTTTCGATACACTCGCAGACGTAAATACTCCGTGACTGAACTAGAAAAGAGTTTCTTACGGGCTCGCTCTTATAACCAAGCGTTTGTATTTTTATTTATTGAACCATTAGCAACTTGGAACGTTTATCTTCGTCCTTATTTATTGTAGAGCTCTTCTATCATTATAATGTTTGAAAATGTTCGTGAATGTTTAGTGCCTATTGACATGGATCTAATAACGTATTAACGTTGTATTATTTGTGGTTTTTATTTTTATTTTTATTGGTATTTTTACCTTCAATTACAGTTTTTATATTTGTGATATTATTTGTGAAAGAAACTATTGCTTGTTAAGGCCACACTATCTGTTGTTTTCACTTGTATTTGTTACTTATAGATATATATATAAAAATAAAAAAAAACTTTGGTCGGTACTAAAACCTAAATAAAATTTTGTTATTTTTGTTTTGCTTATCAAAACAAAGAATGTTTAATCAAAAATATAAAATTCTGAGCTTTAAATGTTAAATTAGTCCCATATTTGTGACTTGTATACATTTTTATAGTGTTTTGCAGTTGAAACATAATCAAAACGAAATAGAGTAGAATAATTTTAATAGTTTATGCAAATTCGTTAAGTTTAGATGAGGCGACGACAGAGCGTTAAGCCGATTAGAGTTAAGCGTCATATCTTTTAGGCCAACGAAGTTTGTCGTCCTTTGAAAACAAAGAAAACACAGTTGGAAGTTCATATAGAAGTGTGTTTTAGATTATTTGACTTTTCTATCTGTTAAATATGTATTTATATATTGCATAAGGTAAATGAAAATAATAATAAAAAAAAAACACTTAGTAAATTATAGTACAATAATGATTTATAAGATAAGAATTATATACAAAATTTACAAACTCAATCTTACAATAATTCCAGCGATCTTTTTAATTCGCAAGAAATAGTAAAGTAAACAAAAATATATGGTACCAGCGAATAATACAAAGGCAGACAAAATGTATGCATTATTAGCCACGGTCATAACGAGGGAAGACGCGATGAATAAACTCATACTAAAAACGTGGAAAATAAGATACCAGAAATGATACTTCGTAACTGGATGCCGTCTTTTAAGAAAACTGAAGATGAGGATGGATGTGGCGACAAACAGTTGAACATAAAGAAGACAGAGAACAAATTCCACTATCACTACGGTTATGTTTTCCAACTCTGAATCCATTTTCTCTGATGCCAGTAATAGGAGAACAGCTGAAAACACGATTATTGGTAATACAGCTGATATTGCTAACATTATGAAGGTTTTCCTCAACTGCGCACAATGAGAACAAGGCTTTTCTCTTTGATCTTCTAGAATAAGAGTCATTTTGAGTGGATAGTTTATTTTGATCGTATCAATGAGAGCCTTTTCATGAAGTTTTGCTTACAGTGACAGTTTACGTATTTGACGTTGAGTTGTAGAAATATATAGCTCAGCAAAGAGTTTTACCTTTTGACATTATATAATCTAATATATAAAATTCTCGTGTCGCGGTGTTTGTAATTAAACTCCTCCAAGACGGCTTGACCGATTCTTATGAAATTCCGTGTGTATATTGGGTAGGTCCGAGAATCGAACAACATCTATTTTTCATACCCTTAAATGTTAAGGGTAGTCCACCCTTAATTTTTTTAATTTTTTGATAAATTATTTATTCTTTATTTTATTATGATTTGACCTTGAAAAATACATACAACCCTATATTTTCACCCTTCTACCACCAACTTCTATTTTTAAATAGCGTTTAGCGGCAAGACAACGTTTGCCGAGTCAGCTAGTCTAATATATAAAATTCTCGTGTCGCGGTGTTTGTAGTTAAACCTCCGAAACAGCTTGACTGATTCTCATGAAATTTTGTGTACATATCGGGTAGGTTTGAGAATCGAACAACATTATTTTTCATACCCCTAAGTTATAAGGGGGGGAGGGTTAAGAGGGTTAATAAAATATTATGAAATTTTGTGTGTATATCGGGTAGGTCAGAGAATTGGCCAACATCTATTTTTCATTCCCCTAAGTTATAAGGGTGGCGGGAGGGATTGAGAAGGTTAAAAAAATATATGGCAAAACAACGTTTGCCGGGTCAGCTAGTACTTTATATTATATTACTACTTTATATAATAGTTTCTACGTGACATTGGCGTAATCATCTGTGCTCATTTGGCACTATTGAAAGACATTTTAACTTGATGAAGAAGAGTTTTTTAAATTTCATTAGGTACCTATCTTTTGTCATTATATAATATTTCAACGAAAAAATAAACCCGCTACCTAAAATAATAATTCTTATATCAAAATCTCAAAACGTTACAAGAATACTTAAGACGTTTGTAGTTAAAGAATATATACTAGATACAAGACAAAGACCGTTTACTATACATGACTGAACTGAAGTGAAAAACGCCTTAAACAATCTCTTCTGAATATCTTGATACTATGAAGGAGTAAATAATAAATAAATAAATATCTTATACACACATGGTCGTCTGTTCGTATGACGTATGGTAAACAACTCAAAACTTTTGTTATTGGTAACAGCCGGCTAATATACCTTTTTTTTTTTTATAAATATACATAGAAATATTGCATATATAAATATACAAATACAATTATTACACCCAGACTCAGGCGGGAATAGAACCCTCAAACCGCGGAGCGGAAAGCAGGGCCACTACAAACTGCGCCAACGAGTGGTCAATTTTTGCCTAACGTTTTTATAATCTTACATAAATTTGTATGAATAAGAAATTGTATGAACAACCTTTTTAACTCTATGCATGCAGGACTATATATCATGCAATTTCATAAAGCAATAGGCATGTGATATGATAACGAAAAATTGTATATCATAATATGTAATTATACCATATGTAAGAGATTATCACTTGAGAATGACTTGTATTATTAATGTTTTTTTTTTGTTATCGAAAAGTCGAAATTCGAATAGTACCTATTACCGAATACTACCGAAATATTACCGATTATTACCGAAAATATTCGAATAGTACTATATAGTAAAATTTACCTATTAATTATCCTATGAAAATTTCAACAATTTTAGTACATGTTTAGTTTCTATTCATGAGTATCACAGACAAAAATAATTTTCGCGTAAAATAAAACCTTATTAAAAATACGCCGCTCAATATTTTATTATAAAATCAGCCCGATCATCTTAAAGTATTATCGTATTCAAAATATAATAACTCTTTATTGATTCAACATATAATTTACAAATAATCAAATCAACGGCAGTATAAGCAGTATTTACTTGAATGTTGTTTAATTGGTAATTATATAATCCATATTTGAACGCTTAATGCCGGATTGATTTATGTATTGGTCCGTAGGCACTGTTGCGTATTGCGATTAAGTAGGAATTAGTAGTCTTAACATTGTATCACTAGACGTCCGACGCGATTTCACCTACGCTAATTCTTACTGTTTATATTCCACGAGTTGCAGCGTTGTTTTATGACTTTTTTATATAAGTGATATGTCCACAGGCTTATAATGCCCGTGCTTTTGTTATTCCTTATTTTTTTATTCGTTTTAAACATGCATTGGTACTTCACTGCAACTTTAGAAACTTTTATTGATCCTAAATATTAGACCCCAATTATTATCAAACGGATTTTTTTCTTAGATCATTCCAGTTACTCCACCCTTTGATTAGTGCGTTATGAACAAACAAATTCTTAAATTTCATAATATAGTAAATATATATATTGTATTTACTATTGTATATATATTGTATAAATCATGCATTTTAAATACAATCACGTTGAGAATTGCATACTTTATTATCATAATCCGACGACAGCAAAATGTAATTCTGAGATGAATATGATTGAGCACTAAATATTTTTTTTTAAGTTTGGGTTATTTATATTAAAGATTAATTTATGTGGTGAAAAATGTGTGTTCTGTCGCGGTTTCAGAAAACATTTACCAAAATATTATATTACATAGCCTTCTTCCGTAAATGAATTATCAATTCAACATTTAAAAAAATTCAATTTGAAAGAGTAGTTCCTGAGATTAAAACTTAAACTCATTTCCTTTATATAATCAGTATAGATTAGAGGTCTTCTACGCACCCTGTGTCAATTTAAAGCATATTCATGAACTAAACATTATTTAAATGTTCAGAGCACATCAACGTCTTAAAACTGTAAGCAATTTGTGGTAGTGAGGATGTAAAGAATAAATTGAATCGTTTCATAATAAGTAATTAAAATTAATCAAAAACAGACTAAAACGATAATTAAAATAATTTAATCGAAAAAATAAATAATTTGCAAAATAAATAAATATTTAAATGATTTCTGAATAATGAGAATGAGAATTTTTGAGCTATCAAAACGCTGTTTTCCAAACCAATAATTTTGGTATTATATTACGTTTAGATCACTGAACAAAATTTATGACCTTCAAGCAATTATTCTGTCTCTATACAGATAGTAACAAAATCAACAATATTGTTATTTTATAATATTAATTTAATAATATTATATTTAATATCTTCTAGCTGAGTCAACGACTTCGTTCGCGTGGAATAGTGACTTTGGATAACATTTTTTGGCTATATCTTTTGGTTTATTCTTAATTGTAAACACCGCCGTTTGGGTATTTACATGTTCAACGTGATTCAACAATATATTTTAATGAAAATCCCATCTAAATCGGATAAGCCTTCTATGAGATTAGCGTGCACCAACATATAAATATTTACATTTTTATTATATGTAATAATGATTTAGGTACAAGAAACTACATTTTTGTTTTATTATTAAAAACGCTTAAATAATATATGTCACTAGCTGACTCGGCAAACGTTGTCTTGCCGTTAAACAATCGCTAAAAAAGGTGAAAATTTAGGGTTGTATGTATTTTTTAACGCCAAATCATAATAAAATAAAAAATAAATAATTAATCTAAAAAAAATAGGGGTGGAGTACCCTTAACATTAAGGGGGATGAAAAATAGATGTTGTTCGATTCTCAGACCTAATCGGTCAAGCCGTTTCGGAGGAGTTTAACTACAAACACCGCGACACGAGAATTTTATATATTAGATAAAAATGACTAAATTAGAAAACCGGTTTATTAAGTATTTGTTTTTATTTAGTTAAGTATTATTAAGTTAAACATTATGGTCTATAAAACAAAACTATTGATAAAATTGGAGTAATAATACCATATCTCAAATCGATGCAAAGCCAGTAGGTATGTAGTTAAGTATAATAATCATTAAGACATAGTTTAGAATTATCGTTCACCAAGTTCAAAGCCTGAAAACAATAAACATTAGTAGAACAAGAAACCTTTTTTATCTAATCTCATTAAATACTTTGATATGAAATTTTACAAGAACGAAGAAAAAAAGATTATTAAGATTAAAATCCGAACGCGTATGTGATATAAACAATAACCGTACAAAACATTTGTATTTTATTTCATATTATAAATACAGTGATACATTTTGCTATTCATCGCCCACAATATTACGGTATTGTAAATTACGGTCCCTATTGACGGGATATGAACTGAAAAGAGCGTGGACCGAAAATTAATTTGTCATTGCTGTGGCATCGATGCTATCCAAAATGTTATCATCAATAAATTTAAATTACGTTAGCTCAAACAACGTACACGATAATGTATAGAGGCCTTTATTTTTTATTTTCGCAACTAATTGCGTTCTATTGATACGAATAATCCGCACTGGAGCAGTGTGGTGGATTAAGCTCTGATCCTTCTCCTACACGGGGAAAGAGGCTTATACCCGCGCTTCAGCCTGTAATATCCTATGCCCAGTAGTGGGATATTACAGGCTGAAGCGTGATACAAATATATTCATATTTAAAAGATAACTTTTGGACCTAACCGGATAATACGTTTACTTTGAATATATGATGTAAAATTTAATACATTCGAATAAATTAATGACACAAATCTCAACTATACTTTTCTTTTAAAGCAGTTGAAGAGAAAATAAGGAAGTACAAAAAAAAAAAAATTGTACACAAATAACAAAAATAACAATCACGGTCTTACAATTTTTTTTTTTCATTTTCAGAAGTTTGTCGCTCTAGTCGAGCATTAAGCCATAAGCAGTTGATTTCGATCCGCATGTTCTAATATATCTATCTATTCACTGTACTATTTCTTTACCAGACTCGCAAGTCCACGAAAGAGTGTTTTTCTCTAATATAAATTTAATATTCTACATACAATTTCGTTTTATTAAGTAAATTTACAGCAGTAATAAAATTGTTAAAACATTCGTGTATTCAAGAGCGTTATGACTAGACGCTCTGAATATTTTAGGGTACTTTCACATTTCGTAAACAACGACCGACGTTCATATCTTTTTACAACCTGTACTTCAGACAACAAAACAAGTCTGACATATTCATAAAACTGAAAGTTCTTTGCACCCAATTTCATACCACGATATTGTGAAAATGTTCCCAGATACAAAAAAAAAACAAGTCTTTTAGCAGATAAGCAACAAAGAAAGTATGCTTACTTTGTTACATTTGTTTATCTATGTTAATTAATATTAATATATATAAGGAGTTAATGAGAAATCGTAAGGTTTGAATATACTTTCATAAACTGAGGAATCAATATTAAAAATGTTTTACTCTTTAGATATTCTACTTATCAAGGATGGTTACAGACAATATGGATAAGATTCGAGTTGTGGAATAATAGATTCGAAAATTTTGCAAAGTATTGAAGATTGGGTTTTAGATTCATTTTTTGAAAATGTACACAACAGTACTGTGTTCCTGTTGGTGAGTAAGGTAACCAGAGCTCCGGGAGGGGGGGGGGGGATTGGGAATTGGGTCGGCAACCCGCTTGCGATGGTTCTGGTGTTGCAGGCGTCTATAGGCTACGGTAATCACTTACCATCAGGTGAGCCGTACGCTTGTATGCCGACCTAGTGACATAAAAAAAAAATAAGATGTTTGCCTCCCTTTTTAGAAAAAAACTCACAATTACTCCTCATAAATTATATATCATTTTGTAGACAATTGCTTGCTCTACCGGCATCCACAACTAAAAGTTTTATTATTGTTTTTATTTTTGTGAATTAATTAATTATTAAAATTAAATATTATATACGAGTATATTATGACAGATTTAATATTAAAACAATGTCAACATGATTGACAATTACTATACTTATTTAGTGCGAATTATTCGCACGGGTATTGCTATTTATTCAATATATGAATAATTTTACACTAGCCCCGTAAAGTTACGATTGTATTATATGACAATAACATACATTCGGAGGACAGGCGATTAATTAACTAATTAACGATTTGATTATTATGAAACATCCGCAGGCTCAGCATTGCTTTTGGTGAAACATCACGCATTGTTAAAGTTTAACCTACAGACGATTGATTACATACATACTTATATTATAATATTTAGATCGGCAGTCCTATTACTGCCTAGTAAATATAGATATACTAGAAATACCAAGTAAAACTCATCAGTTGATTATAAAACATTTAGTTCCAAAAATGGGATTAGTAAGAAGCAGCATCCAAAAGACAACGCATTTGCGCAACGGTAACACCACTAATTTGTGGCTGTTGCGCTAACGGTTGCGAATTCAATCCCTGCACATGACTAATATTTGTATTAGCCATTCAGATGTTGTCTGTGGTCTGGGTGTTTGTGCAGTCCTTGTGGGTCTCCCCACCGTGCCTCGAAAAGCACGTCAAGTCGTCGGTCCCGGTTGTTATCATGTACATCTGTTAGCGATCGTTACTCATAGTACGGAATATATCCGCCAACCTGCACTGGGCAGCGTGGAGGATTAAGCAAAGATCTTTCTCCTATACATAGAAAGAGACCTATGGCTAGCAATCGGATTTTACAGGTTGAAGTGTAGTATCCAATTACTTATTAAAAATTTAAACGATGTCTATTAAAGTTTAGTTCTTAATCACATCTAGTCTTATTTTAATATAATCCTTACTGAGAAAGATCACGTTATTGCAGTTACGTTGTCTGTCTAGAAGACATCGCTGCTAAGCAGTAAGATCTAATGATCTATCGGAGCTGATATTTCTATTAGCACAAACGTTTGTCTCTTGTCAAGGTTATCTATTTTATTCATTTATTTTCTTTGATTTATTTGGAAAACAGACAGTTTACAGAGACTTAGTTTAAAGCTAATTACATTTAAAAAAAACAAATACACCCTTTAAAAGTTTTCACATACGGTTCCTACATAAAAAGCTAAAGCTTGTACAGTAAGTGATGGCTAATATAAAACAATTGCACAACTTTCAATTAAACAAATTTACAAGTTATATAGAAATTACGTTAATCCAGGTATCAAATCTAGATATCAAACGTTCTTAGGACAACGCGCAAAGCCGTCGATCTCTTATTATTATAGAGATATGAGAGCGGTCGTTACACACAATAGAACACTTTTTCTATTCAGTCATTGAAACTGATTTTATGTGCAGTAAAAAATATCACCAAAATAAATGAAAATATTTAAATCGACTAAAGCAAATAATGTCGGTACAATCTGTTTAAAAGCTTGGCAAAGCCTGAAACGTTATATTATGTAGACACCTGTGGCCTTTTTACGCTTGATATGAAACAAGGATGAGTGGAAAGTTAATTCAAATATGCAATTTTATTATTTTATTTTCCATGAACTTTTAAAAATCCGTCACGTAATTTTATTTCTACTAAACCTTCCTCAAACACCATCGATTTATGGTCAATTAATTAAGAATAACTTTCTATCACATTAGGAATTATTATTTATTCTACTGTGACTTGCAAAATTATATGATAAAAATTAATTAAGCTCACAGATACGCTTATGTAATTATCGAAAAACAGCAATTATTAAATAATTAATTTAAACGAGATTATACGATATCTAAAGTTACTAAACACGATTTTAATTATTATTATGTCTTCTGAAACACACTCATAGTAGTGAATAACATAAATGGATCAGGCGCCTGTAACACCAGGAGCATCGTAAGCGTAATCCCGGCCCAACATGCTATGCCACAAGAGCTCAGGTCACCTAACTCACCACTGGAATACAACCTTGTTTGAAAGCAGTATTATTTAGCTGTGATCTTCTGTAAGGCTGAGGTACTTATGGCGTACTGCTCCGCACATACTTTTCTCTAAAGGACGATAAAGCACTCACAATACCCTTAATGTTGCAAATGTCTATGGGCGGTAATAACAATTTAACATCAGATGTTGG
The DNA here is from genome assembly GCF_905220565.1 of Melitaea cinxia. Taxonomy (NCBI): domain Eukaryota; kingdom Metazoa; phylum Arthropoda; class Insecta; order Lepidoptera; family Nymphalidae; genus Melitaea; species Melitaea cinxia. Next base: position 3,568,459 of record NC_059394.1, read on the forward strand.
ATGATGGATCTCCTAAGCGAGCAGACTCCTTTTCATAAAAACTGGTAGTTTTTAAGTAGATGTTTCGATAGTCTTCTTAAGTTTGTTGACAGAATATATAATAACATTTCATAGAGTTCTAATGTATCTTTCTTATGTCCAGAACATATTTTTAGCTAATCGGATTGACGTATCAATTTATATCCAAAAGAGGTTATTGATTTGAATACATTCTGTATTAATATTGTTTGTGGTTCTTTGTTTGAACTTCGCTAATCTCAGACTATGGAACAGATTTTAAAAAAGAATGTTCCTTAAAAAAAATTGTTAAGTTAGGTTTGTCCAGAAAAAATGAACTATCTTGAAATAATCAACAATATATTTGCGGTGTATAGAAAAGTATGAATAAATTGAAATTGAAAATGAAAAATGATGTGAAGCACCTACATAGAATTAGGGATGGAATGGTTTATGGTGACAAAATATTTGTATATTGTTCGTATAGGATTCGTATTGTTAAATATTTTATCGACATCTACAATTTCTGACAGCTGAGATGGATCAGTTGTTATCATAGGACAGAATATCATAGAACAGAATTCATCAAGATAGACCAAAGACTATATAAGTTGAATAGGTAGAGTGGGCTGATCACATGTCGTAGAATCGGCAACCGTTGAAAAAGATGCATTCGGGAAAACCACGCCGTCGTAAGCCTTGCGTAGAACATCTTTCAAAGAAATTCAGAATCGAACATATATCTACAAGCCCTCCATCAGAGGAGCTACATTACATATACAACATTCTCGCGCATTGTTACTATTCCATAAAAATATAGACAAAGATGAGCAAAGAAAAGAAACTAATAAAAAATGTACTATAATTCGTTCTATATTCGTTTATTTCATTAATTTATTTTATATAATTGTTGTTTGAACATTTTAATTTATTTCAATTATAACAATCATTAAGAATTAAGACGAGCGTGCTAATTGTAAAAATTTTAGGCTTTGGGACTCGAGAGACTCCATATTGATTCCGTGACTTATATTTCGTTTTCATTTACACATTCTATTTTAAATGGTATCATGAGAAGGGTCGCTTTTTCAAAGTTTCTATAATATAATAACAATTCATTACTAGCACGGTAACAAATGTTCTGTCACTACATGTTGTGAAATAATAGCTATCAATTTCATCTTTATCGAAGCAGCGAAGTCAATTCCGTTATATTATTTCTGTAACTTACTTAACGTCTGCATAATGTATAGTAGGTATAATAAATGTGCTCGTAGTGGTACCGCAACTTACCTGAAACAGAAAAAATATTATACATTAAATTACAGGTAATAAAAAATATTCAAACTCTACATAGCATAAATCTCAATATAAGGCAACTAGTTATTGCATAAGTTTTATGAAATTTAAAGAAAAAATGTAGTGATTGTAAAGTAATATTAATGTAATGAGAGATAAAAATGAGCGATATAAATTAATCTTTAAGCATACAGCCACAAACGATCGACGAACGGAATAACCTATACAATGTTTTTTTTTTTTTATATATATATCACTAGGTCGGCAAACAAGCGTACGGATCACCTGATGGTAAGAGATTACCGTAGCTTATAGACGCCTACAATACCAGAAGCATCGAAAGCGCGTTGCCGATCCCCCCCAATCCCCCCCAGGAGCTCTGGTCACCTTACTCACCAACGGGAACACAATACTGCTTGAAAACAGTATTATTTAGCTGTGGTCTTCCCCAGTCGGGCTGCTCTATATTTTGAGCAAGAAATTCCTGCTGTGCCCTACCTCAGTTGCTGATATGATGATCAATGATATGTAACATTAAATAGATTATTCACAATAAAAGTATTATTAATTGATCCATTATATCACCATCATTATCATCACTTCAGCCTAATATAGTCCACTGATGGACATAGGCCTCCACAAGTTCGCGCCAAAAATGGAGTGAACTCATGTGTGTTGCCCATAGTCATCACGCTGGGCAGGCGGGTTGGTGACCGCAGGCTGGGTTTAGCATCAATTATAAAGAATAGGTTATTAATATTATTATGTACTTTACATGAAAACTGATTATATGACTTGTAATTAACCATGATATAGTGTCACGTTCACAAAACGATTGCAAATCGCAACAAAACATATTATAACAATATATTATGTATGTCTTCAGCCTCTAGCATGTGGGATGCTGGGCATAGGCTTCTTTTTATCTACCACGTTGCTTCAGTGCAGATTGGCGGATATATTCCCTACTATGAGTAACGAGTGTATATGATAACAACCGGGACTGACAGCTTACCGTGCTTTCCGGAGCATGGTAGGGAGACCCGCAAGGACAGTATCCAAACCGGAAACAAATATTTTACAAATAAAAATATCCGTCCCGATCTATATTATCGGGATATCGAGAATCTATCCCGTAAACCGCCGGTGGTTAGGCGCCCACATGGCATACATATCACTATACATGAGCGGTACGTAAGATAAGCGCGTTGACTATAATAAAATGTAAAAAATCGTACCAGTGTACCAGTGTAAACAACACAAAGCGATAAACAAAGAAGAATTCTTAAGTGAAGTTTTTTAACTTAAATTTAAGAAACAATCAGGTGAATTCTATTTAACAAGGAAAATTATCAAACTCGAAAAGCACAGAGGTTAAATTTTGAAATTAACACCCAATAATTTTCTTACTCTTTTTTTTTTAAATTAATTCATAGGTTTTCGATTTCAATATATATTCAATTCCAATACCTCATTATTTTTTAATCCACACAACGATTTAAAGGTGTTCTATTTTGTAAAGCTTGTTACAACAACAGGGACAGGAAATAAATAATTGTGTTTGCTCGCAAACGAAAAAAAAACCGACTTCAATTACATCGAAGAGTAATACAACGTAGATCGACGAAAAAATAGTAATACTTTGTTCGTATTCCATATAACGCGACATTATAAAATTGTGCAATTATATAATGTTCTACTGTTATTTCTAACATTTTGTTAGCGATTGTAGGCAGAAATTTCATAAAAGGCCCGTCGTCGATTCGCGCGAAGCGCTGACATCGCTTATTACGGCGGGTTTTTTAGTTGAAGCGGATTTATATTGAATTACGGTTTATGTCTTTTTTATTAAAAATATGTACTATTCATGTTTTCACACAGCTCCGATGCACTACTGGAGTTTACCCCTTCAGATCAACTGTCTAAATAGGCACAAAAAGGCTTACTAGTCTAAGAAATATATTATTACTATATCAAATTGTAAATAAATGGATCTATAACGCCATCTATCGGAACCTAATTGCGTTATTAGAAAACGTCTGAAAGCCATCTCTAATAAGGTCATTCGTTCAGTAGATTTTACTGTTCAATTTTTTCATTCCGGGGCCTTAAATGAAAATCGATTCTTAAGGAGAAAACTCCAAAAACAGTCAAGTAAATATGCCATATCAGATATAGCTCAAAAAGTTCGAGTCAAATCTCAATTATATTTAAATGGGACCACATGACAAGCACCACCTATCGAGTAAAAAAAGAATCATCGATATCGGTCCACCCAGTAAAATAGTAATGAGGTTAATATAACGTTGGTCGACGTAAAATAGCCAAGTAAATACCCAGTATTAGCGATAACTCAAAAATTAAAAGCTCAAATATATTTATAACGAATAAACTGCTACTCTCTACTCTAGTGGAATATTGTAATTTGATCGATAGTGAACGACGTAATTTCACAAAATTTTGATAGATGGCGTTGTGGCACAGTATTGAACATGACCGCAGTCGTCTTAACATCGTCATGTAAATACGTGTCATCAAAGATTACTCAAAAATTGCTCATTATATCTCAATCATATTTAAAACGGACGACATGACAAGTATTAGCTTTTGATTTATACAAAAAAGATCAAAATCAGTGCACCCAGTAAAAAGTTATGAGGTATAATACAACGTAAGGTGACGAAAATAATGTCTAGTAAATACGCGTTATCAAAGATTACTCAAAAAGTAGTTATCAGATCTCGATAAAATTTATATGTGACCACATGATAAACATCAGCTTTCGATTAAAGTAAAAATTATCAAAATCGATACACCCAGTAAAAAGTTATTGCGGATTTTCAAGAGTTTCCCTCGATTTCTCTGGGATCCCATCATCAGATCCTGGTTTTCTTATCATGGTACCAAACTAGGGATATCCCCTTTCCAACAAAAAAAAGAATTATCAAAATCGGTACACCCAGTAGAAAGTTATGTGGTATAATACAACGTAGGTCGACGAAAAAAGCGTCAAGTAAAAACGCATTATTAGATATAATTCGAAAAGTAGTTGTTAGATCTCAAATAAATTTAAATGGGACCAATCGGCACACACCACCTTTCGATTAAAACAAAATTTGTCGAAATCGGTCTACCTGGTCAAAAGTTCTGATGTAACATACATAAAAAAAAAAAAAAAAAAAAAAAAAAAAAAAAAAAAAATACAGTCGAATTGAGAACCTCCTCCTTTTTTGGAAGTCGGTTAAAAAGCAGATGATTTCTCTCCTTCGGACATTTTCCTCTTTTTTTACCTTTTGCTTTAACTTTTTCTTCTGACAGAATATCAGACATTGAATGCTATAACTTTTTAGTATTGAAATCTTATAAAATAATAAAATAATTCCATTAAAACCTTTTCACTCGATTCGCGGTCCAATTAATACAGAGACTCCGCTTCAGAGTTTTTAAACGTTATTGAACTATTCGCTACGAATTGCCATTTTCCTCTTTTCTCTACACGTGCTGAAAGTTCCACTGTTACACTCAAACTTTGTTTCGTGCGCCACTTAGCACTTGGTCGCTTTTAAAAGTTATTCATTTAGAAACGTTTTACACCGAATTCAAAAGTGTCAGGTGTATACAATGTTGTACGATGTACGGTGTGATATTCGGGTGTCGTCTAGAGTTGTCACGAAAACAACTTTAGTCCGAGTGGACTTTTAGAAAGACCTTTGAGTCGTTGAATCAAACTAAATACTAAAATGCTTCCTATCTTAATATAATTTGTTATTCTGTTGAACGAATTATTGTAATGGTTGATGTGGATACAACGTAATTTAGATAGATAGGAGGTATGGTATGTTGGGTATTACAGAAGAAAAGGATCAGTACAGTAATATTTATTCAACTACTGAAAAGTTAAAGATTTTTATGTTTACCTTAAAACATTCAGTTTATACTTTGTAGAGTTTACCAAAATTACTTAAAATAATCTTTTTTTTTTAATTTTTAACCGTGTGGCGACACGCTTTGTAGTTTTTTTTAGATCAACTTCGTTATTGACGACATAATACAAAAAAAGTTCGTACATGTTTATATATTTTAATAAAATAGATTTAGATACTTAATAAAATAGATTTTGGATAGGTTATCATTAGACAAACACTCAGATAAAATATTTTTTTTTGTTATCAGAAAACGCTTATTCGATTACATCCTTTGAAGATAATCTATATCTTCTCTATTTTTGCCAATGTTTGTGTTATCTATATATTAGTACGTGAAGCAAAAACTTTGTACTCCTTTTTGCGAAAATTGCGCTGACGGAGGAATATGAAATTTAGCACACTTATAATTTATATAGAGAAAGAGTGCAGAAGTCTATTTTTTTTAATTATGCATAAAAAATACATGAAATCAATAAAAAAACATTACACACACCATGTATTAGACACACGCACGCGTATATACTCTTTTGTTTATTATTATAGAAGTAGTCTTTGACAACAGAACCTTTAAAGAGTGCAAACTTAATTCAAAAATATATCATAAATATATTTGTATGACATAGCTACTAATATTATATAGTAAACGAACGCTAGGAGAATTCTTTATGTAAAACTTTCCACAAGAAGCGCATTACTTTGGTTAATATTTTTACGTATTCCTATATATTTTACAATTTTGTTCACTTGTAAATCTCGAGGGACGTTAATTAGTAACAACATATTACATTTGGTACATTGTAAAAATATAAAAATTATTCGGTGGTATTCTGTTAAAAATAAAACTTGAAAGATGATTAATTTAATTTTCCACAAAATCGGCGGAAGTAGGGATTAGCTAAATACGATGATTTACGAAATAATACACGAATGAATGATAGAGATATAAGCGATTAAAAAAACATAAAAAAGAAACAATTTGTAATCAATAGACGACGATACAACTCTATGAGCGTGATATAAAAGCTTTGACTGCTTTTTACTAAAACTGCTTAAAACGGGATATTTACCATGTTCTTTATTTTCATTTTTTGGAGCTCGATATTTCGACATTACCTACGAATGTCTTGTTCATAAGACTTTCTCGTATATCCCGTTTTAAATAAATTTAGTAATTGAAATAACCATGTTAATTTAAAATCTTTTACTGCTTTTATATTTATTACTAGCGACCCGCCCCGGCTTCGCACGGGTGTCAGTCACGGGTGTCACAAAGTCAGCCATAAAAAATACAGTCGAATTGAGAACCTTCTCCTTTTTTTCAAAAGTTAGTTAAAAAGTATCATAACGTTAAAATGTAAGTAAATGTAAACAAACTTAGTATTTATTAAATTTATACTAATATTATAAAGCTATCATAGTTGTTTTATCATAGTTTGTTTGTTTGTTTTAACGCGTTAATCTCAATAACTACTGGGTCGAATGGAAACATTCTTTTTGTTTTAGATATTCCATTTACCGAGCATGGTTATAATTTTATTAGTTTTTTTCTTCAATTTAAAGCAGATGAAATCGCGGGAGACGTCTAGTAATTAATATAATACAAGAACAATTTATATATTGACTGAGGCTCATTAAGGTTTTTTCTCTTTTTTCATCTTAATCGTGTATAATTTTTATATTATACCTTTCCTTTTCAAGTTTTATTATAAAAATTTTAACATGGATAAAATATATCAGTACTGATAATGGCTAAGTATGAGTTTTATTATGTATTGTTAAAGTACGTATTATCTGTGATTATAATTATTATTTTGTGCTTGAGAATTCGTTCATTCATTAAACTATAGTCTTTACAAAATAAGAGGCCCGTTTGGACATTAAATTTGACAAATGCCCTAGAACGTAACTTGGTACGAAACTGTAAGCAAAAATAAAAGAATTATTAATAACATAGTGTTTTTAAAACATACGTACATTTTTTGACACGTTAAATAATATGATAGAATATATTGGGAGTATTCTTTTCGCGTTTATTTTATAATAGCATGCAATTTCTAATTATTACGAAACGTCTCAAAAACATTTACATTTTTTTTTAACGTGCAACAAACAGTGATGTAACTAATTAATTACTGAATATCACCAGCTTCATTCGATTTTAATTTTAAAAAAAATCGTCGTAAATAAAATTTTATTTGGCTAATAAACCGCGATAAAATCCGAAAAAAATGTTTCATTATAATGATTAAAGTTCGTGTAAACATTAGAAAACGTTATAAAAATATAAAATAAAGACAAATTGACCTTTTGTACAATGTTATTATTTCAAATTACCTACAATATTAAAGTTTAAGTTAAATTTCTGATCAAAATTTTAATAAAAAGGAACTACATTACATAAATCGATTAAATACTCATACAAACTTGAATCGATTTATCGTGAGTATCGAATACCGAGTTGTATGGTTACTTCGCTATTTACGTCCCGATGACATATGTACAAACGGGTCTCTTATTTTGTGACGACTATAAAACTATTATTTTTCAATTGTTTCCATTTTTTTTGCCGGCTTTTAACGATGTGTTATTTAGTGTAAGTAATAAATTTTACTCGTTCCAATTCATAGTAAATAAATACATAAGTTACACTTTTATCACGTATTTTGTAAGAATTAATAATTATACTAACGGTTTATAGGTGGCGAATTAAGAGACATAGGTTTATACTGATCTACTCGTATTATAAATTTGACAATTTATTTATTTTAAGTATTAAATCGTGTAATCTATGCAAAAAGAAAACGAATCATAACCCGCCAAGTAATCTATGGCGGATTAAGATTCAACAAATATTTATCTGCTAATAAAAAAAGTTCATCTACCTTAAATTACCGCGAGCGATATTAATGTTCCAATTCTAATGACGACGGTTTAGCGAACATATTACAGTAATTATTATAGATAGCTGGCTATTGTGTTAGAGGGCGCAGATTCCAAATGTTTATAGAAGTAAAACAGCATTTTACATACAACTAATACATAATTTTAATTTTTTTTATAGGTCATACAATATTTTTCCAAACTTTTCACATTTCTTTAAATGTAAGGTTTAATGTAGGTTAAACAATATTATGTCGTAATATTAGCGTTGTGTGTTTCGGACCTCCGACACAGGATTACATCATATCGAGGGTTGTTGAGTGTGTGATGTTTATGGAAAAAAAGTTGTTGTAGCAATTATATCGATTCGTATCTAGTTTAATATATGTTGTTATTATTTTACGAGACTTTGCGCGCTATTTTACTGATGACTTTAGATTGTTAAGTTGATTAGACTTTTTTTGTTTACTTGCATTATGAGCCATAACATAATTTTTTTTAAATCACTTTTTAATGGTTCTTTATTTACGTTACTATTTTGGAGTTGTATTTCAAATATGTTTCTTGTTCCGTTTGGTGTATTTGCTGTAATAATAAGTTAACTTTTCCTTATCGCTTCAGCCTGTAATATTCCACTACTGGGCATAGGCCTCTTTCCCCGTGTAGGAGAAGGATCAGAGCTTAATCCACCACGCTGCTCCAATGCGGGTTGGCGGATATATTCCCTACTATGAGTAACGATCGCTATCAGGTGTACATGATAACAACCGGGACCGACGGCTTAACGTGCTCTCCGAGACACGGTCAGAAGATCCACAAGGACTGCACAAACACCCAGACCATGGCAAACACCTGTATGGCCAATACAAATGTTTATGTGCGAGGATCGAACCCGCAACCGCCAGCGCAACTTTTACAATCCATGGTTGTGCCCATTGCGCGAACGCAGCGTCAATATAGTTATTCAATTGGTATTTTATATTTGTTAAGCTCCAAATAATCTCGAACATATAGGTACAGAAGAATGTGCGAAGACGGATGGATGAAAGTTTGTTACGCTGTATATTAGCTTAATATTAGCATAATATCTGCTCGATCTTATGTGTGTGTTTTATCCATATCAATTCGTAATAATAACTGATAATATAATTAATAATTATCTAATGTAAAATGTGATCAAGATTTACTTGAGTAAAACAAATACGCTGGTTTACCAGTTTACATATTTAATTCCAGCAAAAATTATTGTATGACAATAAAAGAAAAAAATTATAGGAGCAATTTCAAACAATACCTAATAAGTACGAGAGGTTCCAAAGAAAATATGAGCGAATAAAGATTTGAATAAATGAATCCTTGAATCTCGAACTGATTTCTTTTCCCTTGTAAAATATTACGTCTTTCTTAAAGTTAATGGAGGTAAAACGTCGATCAAGCCGAAAAGGTAATTGGACTTGAAATTGAAATTCGAGATGGTAATGAAAATTGAACGAGTGAATGCCCTTTTCACCTTAGAATTGTAATGAAGTTTTTTAAGTGACATGTTTTATATTTTATTTTTATCTGGGTATTTAACTTTGTTTGGCCAGTCATTAATTACGTAAGATAATTTTGACACTTTTTGATCTCTCTAGCCCCATGTAAAGGTACATAATATTTTTAAAACTACCCCCCTATTCGTAAATAAAAGATTTTTGATCCCTGCAAATTGAAATACGATACCTGTCAAACCACTAGAACGCGCGATTTCTAATATATCAAGTTGGAATATATTACGAAACAATCAGTTAGACCCCTCCCCTCCCCCAAGTAATGGTATGTAGAGATTTTTCCAATCCACTCTCCTCTCAGCACCTTTACATAATTAATAAATGGTCTCTAAAATATTTTTAATAATCTTGAAAGTATTGTCATTTTTTGTTTGTTTAATTATTATTTAATTTGACTGATTGGTTTATGGCTCTCAGTTTTGCCAATTTGACTGATGGTTATAGCATTTCCAAATTATTGAAATTGAAAAATATATTTAATTTAATGTTTAAAGTCCTGTATAATTACTAGCTGACCTCGCAAACGTTGTTTTGCCATATATCTTATTAACCCCCTTAATCCCCCCCCCCCCTAAAACTTAGAGGTATGAAAAATAGATGTTGTTCAATTCTCAGAGCTACCCGATATGCACACAAAATTTCAGGAGAATCGGTCAAGCCGTTTCGTAGGAGTTTAACTGCAAACACCGCGACACGAGAATTTTATATATTAGATGTACTTTGACTTCAATTTCTTTTGTGATATGGTTTTTTTTAATGTTTATTTCTGTTTTGCTTTGTTTCTTCTCTATTTTGAATAATGTTTATCATTGTATGGAAGATCATTTGAAACAAACGTATTATTATTATTTATTCAAGAATATTATAACGGAACTAGATGACCGTCACGGAATTACTTGTTTTTGATGTCCCTTCACAATTTTTATAAAGTGTTCGTTGTAAATCTAAAATTGTATTCTCAAACAAAATTTATGTCAAAGTTATAGTCACCAATGAATTTATTATTATTATTATTTATTGATAGTTAATTAAACCATAAAACAAAAGTATTGTATTATTTAAGCGAAGAATTTTTTATATACTACAAATGTGCCACACGCCACGTACGGTTCGCCCGATCATAAGTGGATACCGTAGCCTATGGACGCCTGTAACACCAGGAGTATAGAAATCGCGTTGCCGACTATACCTCCGAATCTTCCCAGGAGCTCTAGCTACCTTACTCACCACAGGAACACAACCCTCTGAAAGAAGTAGCACCAGCTTTTTTTGCTGTGATCTTTAAAGTTGAACTACTTCCCCCGTCGCGCTGCTTTAAATTTTGAGCAAGATATTTCCTGCGGTACTCTAATAAAACTATAAATGGGACAGCTCAGATATTTCCCCTACGTGGGGAAAGAAGCCTATGTCCAGCAGTACGATATTACAGGCTGAAGCGATATGAAAATCTTCATTATGATAATCTTTATCATCAATAATATATTTTCAAAGTTATAAATATAAAAAAAAATTGAATCAACGATACCTTCACTACAGTGGATAATTAATAACACTAGCATGAAATTTTTAGTGGTGAAGACGCAGTTAATAGTATAAGAGAAAAAATTATGTTGATGTTAATCGAAGATCCATTGGGTAGAATCGAAATGAAAAAGAGAAAACGTGACTATTATGAAAATTGAGATATTGATTATTTAAAAAAGGCGAAATAACTTTACTATCACAATATTTTACTTACACGACAAAGTTAAAATTAATATTATTAATCATCTATAAAGAAGAATAGGAGAGAATGACAAATTGTTATTGCAGAACTGATTCGGCGTTTGACCTGTGGGTTGTCGCTCACGCAAATGAGTTTCGATACTTTTCTATCACACACCATGTCTTTGACTTTACAACACCTCGTAAATTTCATTATATCATGCAATAAAAATCATTATCACTATATTTAAAAAAAATAAACGAAAATAAGAAATTCTAACAACAGGTTTTATACAATATAAGTTTATCTTAACCGTTAATCTATGTAGATAAAGATAAATTTTTCATTATAAAAGTAGAGATGCCCCAAGTTTTGTCATAAAGTTATAGCGATGTTGAAACTAATTACATCAGTTACCCTATTGATTTGTGCCTTTAATGGACTTGCTGCGCAGCTGCAGTACCACATAGTAAGTACAAAATAAATTTTATTTTTTCCTGAAAAAAAATGTTGACTATGCAAAGGCATTTCATATCTAGTTAAACTAACAAGAGGATATCCTCTAATATTATTATCCTATTTTTTTGAGCTAGTGCATATGACAGGATAAGTAGTTTTTCAACCATCGACAACGCGAAACTACAACAAACCTTTAATTCCCAGTGCAAATTTTTAATAATTCTACGTGGAGGATATAACTGGAGGAAACCAAACCATAACGTTTTTTGCAAGTAAATTAAATGTACGCTCTATTCTGATATGTTACAAAAAAAATGTGTGTCATTCTATATGTATATCTTCGTAATAAAATTAGCAAATAAATTTATATTACAGGCAGAGAGAACAGGTCAAGATGGTTACTATTCTGAATCGCACGCTGTGACGACTAGTGATGGGTACATTTTAGATTTACAAAGAATTCCTTTCCGACGTTTTGAAAATGAAGAGAATGCCCCAAAGACTCCCAAACCAGTGGTTTTCTTGATGCATGGTTTACAAAGTAACTCTGTCAGCTACATATTCTTGGGTCCAGACCTCGCCTTAGGTAAACATAATTTATAATTGTGTTTGCTGGCTATGTATGTGTGTGTATGTGTTTATGTTTATCATGTGGTCACATTTAAATTTCGTCGAGATCTGATTACAACTTTTGGAGTAATCTTTGATAATGCATACTTACTTGACTATTTTTTCGTCTACCTACGTTGTATTACTTGTCGATGTAATTGAAGTCAGTTTTTTTTTCGTTTGCCAGCAAACACATTTTTATTATTCTTTATTTAGAAAACCAACAGCTTTATAAACAATGTACCTTACAGCTATGTATATGCTATGCAGTATTGCCAATAACATGTTTCCCTTAAATTACCAAATAACACTGTAAAAATCAAACTTACCACGCCAAAATGAAATAATAAACTAAGAAATTCAGGATACTATCAGCTTAAGCCTATCTATACAAATATATAAAAAAAAAAAAAATAAAAAAAAAAAATTGAAGCGTTCTCTTGTAATATTAAAACAACCGCTTTTCACCTAGTGCGTGTAGATTGCAATTTTTTGTCTGTCTGTCTGTTTGTTCGGCCAATCTCTGAAACGGCTGGATCGATCATGACGAGACTTTCACTGGAAAATATCCGATGTCATAAGGCTTATGCAACTTTTATTTTTGATTTTTCTTTCTTTCTTTCTTTTTTTGTAATTCTGTGAACTAAACAAAAAAGCTAGTCAATATTGTAGTTAGTCAGATAGACCCGTACACCACGCATAACAAATCAAGTGGGAGAAACAGTGAACAAACGGCAGCACATCAAGCCAAATCAAGATCTCGCGGCGTCTTATGCAGTTGTACCAGAGGCGAAGTTGTTACGAGAATGTTGCGGTCAAAAATTTGTGGTTCTAACCGACTTCAAAAAAGGAGGAGGCAACTCATTTTGACTGTAAATACATATATACACGCACATACACACACATACACATATACATACACACATACGTATACACATACACGTATACATATACGTATACACATACACACACATATGTATAGAAATATATATATATATATATATATATATATATATATATACACGAAAATCGTAGTGGCGACCAGTGCGCCTGTCAAATCCGTTCGTACACCCATGCTGCATCGCCTTTTTTGGTTGCCTCCTTTTTTGTTTGCTAACAAACACTATTAATGATGATATCTGTCACCTTCTTCTTAAAACATAACTTGCTTGAGCAAAATAAGTCGACCTCGCTGAACTTTGCGTTATATGTTCGGGGCCACCTAGCCATAACAGTGTTAGATGCGTAGTTATTGCGGCGTAGAGGCACGTTTAAAAGTGGAGTGTGACGTGTTCTACGCCTGGGAACGCAGAATGCCTCTTCATACGGAAAACGCTAGTATTGCTCGCTAGTATTTTCATAAAATTTTATTATGTACCAATGTACATACATGCGTTTGTAGTTTTACATTAATATATATATATATATATATATATTAATGTAAATAAAATAAAATAATAAAATTAAATTATTACTTAAAACGAATAAATAAAAATAATCTTTAAACGGATCACTATTTATATACTAGTCGAAAAACAAAGCCCAACGATAGATTTACGATACTAATAATGTCTTATCTGACATTGAGTCAATGCTGATAAATTTTTATTACTTAATATCAAGCTTTAATAATTCGACTTTTTCATCCACAGCTTACCTCCTCGCGGAAGCTGGGTACGATGTTTGGATGGGTAACGCAAGAGGCGGTCTCAACTCCCGCAGACACGTTCAATTAAACCCCGATGTAGAAAGAAACGCATTTTTCGATTATTCCTTTGAAGACATCGGCACGAAGGACGTACCAGAAATGATTGATTACATTTTGAAAGTTACTGGACAACCGCAGCTTCACTATATTGGACACTCTCAAGGCGGAACTGTTTTTTTGGTTATGAACTCAATCCGAACTGAATACAACCAAAAAATAAAATCGGCTCATTTACTAGCTGGTGTCGGTTATATGGAGCACTTCCCTAACAGGCTTTTAAGAGCACTCGCTATCAGCACTAACCTAATTTATGTAAGAATAACTCAACTTTTATGACATTTTTTTTTTAATTTACCAAATGATTTGTTTGGTTTCATCAATATTATTGTTTTTATTATTATAGTCATTTGCTGTAACTCATGGTATAGTAGAAGTTTTGGGTCCGGCCGAAACGAATGAACCTTCTCCAGAAATAGCTGACACTACTGAGAAAGGACTTTTGGATACTCTTCTGGACGCTATTGTATGTACACTCATGTTAATGACCCCTTTGAGTATAGCGTAATTTTTTAAGCACAAAAAACAAAATCTTACACAATTTGCTTCTTTCTACGCAACAATGTGTTTAAATCATATTTTATAATATTTTCAGACTTCATTATTTGGAGAGAGTGAAATGTTAGCACCAGCATCAATAAAACAGTATGCTCATTTCGGTCAAAACATACGAGCCAAGACATTCAAAAGATGGGATTACGGTCCTATCGGAAATATGCGTACATACGGATCTCTCAGGGCACCATCCTATGACATAAGCAAGATCACCATTAACACCACCATGCATTATACAGTCAGTGATGATCTTTTAGATGAACGGGATGTTATTAAAATGAGCAGTGTGATGCCAAACGCAAGAAATCGTAAAATAGCACGTGAATCTTTTACCCACACTGATTTCGTTGTAGCTCCTGACGCTAAGGAGTTGCTCTACGACTACATTATTGAAGAACTTAATAACTCATCAAAATAAATGTAATATTTCAATAACTAGGCATTCTAAAAATAAAATACTAAAGTGGATACCAATGAGATCGTATGCAATTTGTCGTTTATAACTGTTTACACTTATTTCAGTGAAATATACCATCAATATAATATCTAGTTAATTTGTTTTTAATATTTGTATCATCAAATGTTTCTTAAAATACCTCATTCTCTTCTTAAAATCAAAGTTTGATAAGCTATTTACAAATCTTTAAGATGATGCTCATTATCATTAATTTAAGTTTACGCGGTGATTTATTCCTATCCGCTAATCCCTTCCTTTCGGACCCAATATCAATGCTCAAAACTGAACACATCTAAATGACTTCAACATTTTTTCGTTGGTACTAAACTCTTACTTGCGGAAATAACTGCTAAATGTTACAGGATACAAGCTCCAAGCTGCCAAGCTCATAGATTTTTTTTTACATTTCTTTCGAGAAAGTCTCAAACGAAAATATGCTAACATTTTTATAACGGATATTTGTATAACGGTGAATATTGTAAACGGTATGTGCAGTGTGAAGCCTTTTCTGTAATATTGATGTAAAAGCCTAGAATTTACACAAAAGTTAAAGTATTAAGCACAAATCACCCTATCCCTAATTCTAACGATATACTTGAGTATTAAATGTTGAAACAATAAAAGCAGCACCGCTTATATCTCATCACATGGGTATGTTACCTATATTTTATAACCAAATTATAAATAAACAAAACCATTGTTATTATTAATTATCATTTTAAAATTAATACGGTGTCAATTTATATAATACACGTATATCTCGTCAAATATTAATCTATAGATAAGAATATTTTTTACATTATAAAAGTAGATAAAAGTACCAAATTTTGTCATAAATTCTATAGCGATGTTGAAGACACTAACGTCCGTGATCATACTTATTTTTGCCTTAAATGGACTTACCGCGCAACAGGAGTTCAATATAGTAAGTACACAGCACACTGATTTTATTCCTTTTACACACACACACACACACACCCACACACACACACACACACACACACACACACACACACACACACACTTCAGCCTATCGCACTCCACTGCTGGACATAGGCCTCCCCAAGTTCGCGCCACACATCCCGGTCTTCCGTAATCCTCATCCAGCCTACACCGGCAATCTTACGTAGATCGTCGGTCCCACGGGCTGGAGGACGTCCCACAGTGCGTTTGCCAAGACGCGGTCTCTACTCTAGGATCCGTCTACTCCAACGGCCATCGGTCCTGCGACACAGATGACCAGCCCACTTCCACTTCAACTTGCTAATTCTGTGGGCTATGTCGGTTACTTTCGTTCTCTCGCGGATAGTCTCATTTCTAACCCTGTCTTTGAGAGAGACCCCACGCATAGCCCGTTCCATTGCTCGTTGAGCGACTTTAAGCTTGTGGACCAGTCTCTTCGTTAGTGTCCACGTCTCGGCTCCGTATGTTAACACAGGCAGGACGCATTGCTCGAAAACTTTTGTCTTCAAGCATTGCGGAATCTTCGAAGTGAAGACTCGACGGAGTCTGCCAAACGCCGCCCAGCCCAACCAAATCCTCCTATCGGCCTCCTTCTCGAAGTTGTTGCGGCCTAGTTGGATAGTATGGCCTTAAGTGATTCCTTTCATTATTCCTTTCACGTGCAATAAATTGCCTTAAGTGATCTAATATCGATAGTTTTAATTTACGTGGAAATATT
The DNA here is from genome assembly GCF_905220565.1 of Melitaea cinxia. Lineage (NCBI taxonomy): Eukaryota > Metazoa > Arthropoda > Insecta > Lepidoptera > Nymphalidae > Melitaea > Melitaea cinxia. The sequence goes on from NC_059394.1 coordinate 3,585,342, forward strand.
TTTTTAATCACTACAGAGTTGTTTACAATGGTTTTTACTTTGGAGTGTTAGATACACGGTAAGTTTTTAACAGCTCTTAATTGGATTGTGAACTCTTAGAGTCAATGTGGAAAAAAAACGTTAAATTTCAAATCTATTCTAAAATTATTAAATTCTTAAAATGCGCATTAAAATATATTTTTGTGAGGAGTGGCCCTAAAGTCTAACATTTTTACTTATACGTCTCATATAGGGATTGCAATCCCGCATCTCATTCGTTTCCGTGGAATTGAAACACTCACAAAAAAAAAAATCTCACTTTCCTGTCGATGTCTTTTTTAACATTTCTTTCTCTTGTTAAAACTCTTTCTCTAATTCTTCCCTTAATAGGAGAACAATTTTCATGCCAGTTACAAATGCTCTGGCTATAGGTGTATTTTAAAAAATGTCACTTTCATACACTTCTAGATGTTTCCAACTACAGAGGCTTTATTTTGTTTTATTGGCGTATTACCCAAAAGATTTAGCACTAATTTTTGAATTTGCGGGATCTGCATATCCACGTTTTCGTGAAATTGCAATCCGCAGCTCTAATAGGCTTAACAGGTGACAGGAGCGGATTTGTTTTCTATCAACGTGCAACTGAAAGGGGAAGTACTTTTGTCAGCATTCTTATCATAAGATGCGAAAATATTTTGTTTCGTAATTATATGTTAACAAAAATGCGATTATAAATTATACTGTAAAATTCAGTAATAAATAATAATTACTGCTAAAAGAAGATATAACTTCATTAAGTAAATTCGAAACAAATATATTGAAGCATTATTACAGTGTGTGTTATCTCTCTAAAGTAGGAAATAAGTTACGGAAATTCAAGGAAATGATATAAAACAAAATATTAGAATTATCGTATTATATGGAGTTAATTCTATATCGACATAATTGAACCATATACTTTTTCAATAAAAACCCAATGATTTCAACATTACATTACTAATTTTATACAATTAATGCAGATATAATTTATTACCACAATCCAATTTATCAGTACAAAATTATATGTTTCAAAGGTATCAAAAAATATAAAGACTTCTTAAATATGAACAAAATCTTATCAAAAATTATACATATTTACAATTCACAACTTATGAACAAACTATAATAATAATAATAATATAATATTTTATATGTCTTCTAAATTACTGCTAGGGACAAATACTCAGAAATCTTAGTCGTAGGCTTTTGTTAGAACCACCATTATACTCCATACAAAGGATTTTCATGTTACTATATTATTATTATTATTATTATTCATATTATTATTATTTAATAATTGTGTTTGCTTGGTAATGAAAAAAAAAAACCGACATCAATTTATATCAATCAGTAAAACAACGGATATAGCCGAATAAATTATCCAATTAAATACGCATTATTGAGTGTAACTGTATAGTGTACAAATATATAGGTCACATCTCACTCAAATTAAAATGAGACCACACGACAAGTACCAGCCTTTATTTCAGTTCTCATGTAATTGATAATAATGTCTTAGTGAGAATTTTCTTTAAACATCAATAATTCAGCTTTCGAATAAAAATTTATTTAAATCGGTACACTAAGCAAAAAGTTATAAAGTAATACACGTGAAAAAAAATTAGTGGAATCGATAACCTTTTGTGAAGTCTTTTAAAAATTAACAGGTGTTAGATTAATTTCTATGATTTCACCGATATGGTATGTCAAATAACATTCGCCCCGATTGATACCATAAGCCGATTATGATAGCTATTCTAGAATTATCGCTCAACCCACGAACAGGCAGTGTGATGGAATAAGCCTAACTCTCCTTTCAAAACCACGAGAAGACAGATTTAAAAAACTCCTTTTTGCTCAATAAGTAAAAGTAGGAAAAATAAAATTTAGACAATTTTCGCTTCGCACCTATCAAAAAAAAAAAAAAAAAAAAAAATACAGTCGAATTGAGAACCTCCTCCTTTTTTGGAAATCGGTTAAAAAAATGATTATCATTTAAGTATTAAAATTCAATTTAACGCTTTAAGTTCAGTTTCCAAATGAGTGTAATCTATACAAATAAAAAAAATTGAAGGGTCTGTTTCTAATATTAAAATAACCGCTTTTTACTAAATGCATATGACACACGATACATGTAACAAAATAACATTTTTTACAATTTTTGTATATGTGTCTGTTGAAAAGTCTGGACCGATTTTGACGCTACTTTTATTGGTAGATAGCTGATGTAATAAGAAGTAACTTAGGCTACTTTTATTTTAAAAACTTATTTATTTTATAACTCTGCGAATACCTTTCTTGTTAAATTCCACGCGGACGAAGTCGTAGGCAGAGCTAGTTAAAATAAAAAATAAAACATGTATTAGAAGCAGAAAGGTATTAATCGTATTGACTTTTCAAACACTCACGCCTACGCTACTTCTACTCTTATCTTAATAGCCCAATGAATGAACTAAACAATATAGTTCCGTAAACAAAACATCTAACATTAAAATGGAATTGTTAAAAATAGGAAGTAAAATAACAATTTAAGAAATCAGTTTAATTATTTCATTTACAGAGACTGAGAACAGCTATAGATGGTTACTATTCTGAATCACATAACGTGATTACAAGAGATGGGTACATTTTAGAAGTACATAGAATTCCTTTCCGTCGTTTTCGAATAAAGGAAAATGATTCAAAGAATCCCAAACCAGTGGTATTCTTGATGCACGGCTTACAAGGCTCCTCATTGTCCTATATATATTTGGGTCCAGAACGTGCCTTAGGTAAATATAATTCTTAATACATATAAATTGTTTACAAATTTTGAGACTTACGAAAAAGTAGCCAAATATTTCTGTTGTATTAAAATCCCAAAAATAAACTTTTAAACACACATTGGATTGGACATTGGATTATTACTGGTTACTTTTTATCATTAAATATCTCAACATCCGTTTTTATCCACAGCTTACCTTCTTGCGGAAGCTGGCTACGACGTTTGGATGGGTAACGCAAGAGGCGGTCTCAATTCTCGCAGACACATTTTCTTAAACCCAGATACAAATGCAGAAAGATTCTTCAACTACTCCTATGAGGACATCGCTTTGAAGGATGTAGCAAGCACGATTGACTACATTTTGAAAGTTACAAGACAATCGCAGCTTCACTATGTTGGACATTCTCAAGGCGGAACTGCATTTTTTGTTTTGAACTCATTGCGACCCGAATTCAACACCAAAATTAAATCGGCTCATTTACTGGCTGGTGTTGGTTATATGGAGCACTTTCCTAACAAGATTTTGAATGCAATCGCTTTCGGCACTAACTTGCTTTATGTAAGAACGACTAAATTTCTAAGACTAAAAATTATTGTTATTATTATCATGATTTATCGTTTGTTTTGTCTCACTAATATTAATATTTTTATAGTCCGTCGCCTTAGAGCAAGGTATTGTAGAAGTTCTGGGACCAAGAGACGCTAACAGTCTGAATGAAGAAGAATACAACAAAAGTCCAGCATACAGTCTTCTGCTGACTGTTATAGATGTCATTGTATGTACACAAATGTGCCATATTTAAATTTTTTAAAGCTTAAAAGAAATCAAATTCTTAGACTGATTCATTTGACGTAACAAGATAGTTTTAATAACATAATTAAAATTTCCAGGTTTCAATTCACAAACAACTTGAAATGGTAACACCAGCATCACTGAAACAGTACGCTCATTTTGGTCAGAACATAAGAGCGAAATCATTTAGAAGATTTAGCTACGATCCTCTTGAAAATTTTATTAGGTATGGATCTTTATCCGCTCCCGAATATGATTTAAGCAAAATCAGCGTTAATATCACTATGCATTATACAGTCAACGATCACCTTTTAGATGAAAGGGATGTTCTGAGTATGGCTAGTGTGATACCAAACGCCAAAGCTCGTAAAATAACGCGTGAAACTTATAACCACAATGACTTCGTCCTGGCACCTGATTCTAAGGAGTTGCTCTACGACTACATTCTGGAAGAATTGGATAAGAATCGTTAAAATAAATGAATATCAAAGAAAATTATTGTAACGATTCTGAATGATATTCTATGATCATAATTATGGTTTAGAATATTAAATGATCAATGGCAATCTTAGAATAATCTCATGAAGAGTGTAAATAATAAGATTGCATGTGATTTATTGTACATAACTATGTTTACACATCTCCGCTAAATATATGCTGCGTATTATATTGAGTTAATTTATTGGCCAATAAAGATATTTCTCTTAACTAAAAGCGTTTTAAAAATATTTCTCTTCTATGTAATTTCACTACAATAATAAAAAACAAATATGATGAACATACGAACATGGTTGTCTGTTTTGCAACCTCTATTGCAGGTAACAGCCGATTCAAATACAAAATTTTAATTTTACACCTATAAATATTACACCCAAACTCTAAAGCAGAAAGCAGAGTCACTGCCGATTGCGGTAACGGACAAGTCAAGACTAGTTTCTTGCGCTAAGTTTTAAGTCAGTTCTAAAAACCTTAGGGCACGCACAACCATGTGCATCTCACCCTATTACCCTAGCACCTTAGATATAGAAAAAACTTACAACCGATATTATAAGTTACCTCGAGCCAAACGATTTCAGACTGTATCCCATGATTGTCTGGCTCTAAAACTTTGTGAGCTAGATATATAGCTAGCTGTAATTATATTTTAGAAAAATTAAATAACTCGTCTATAAATGTGAAATGTCAAAAACGTACTTGTAACGATTCTGACGACATTCTAAAATTATATTATTTCGAATATTAAGGTTATCAAAATCATTCTTAAAATCATGGTGGGTGTAACAATAAGATATATATAATTAGCCGTTTATAAATGTATTTAATTATTTCAATGAAATATAGATAGATATTGTGGGTATAGTAAAATTTATTGCGTATTTTTGTTTCATATTATTTACTTTTATCTAGATTTTGCTTTTGCTACTTCTTACACGTTTCACACTTACGTGTACATCCCAGTTTAACTTTCTTGCCCTAGTTTGAGTTTTGTCCCTATGACGCATTAGCAATTTGATCTTGTATTTTATCGAGGGTCATTACAATAAAATAAATTTTACAAGGATTTACCTCATCAAATACACGGGGTTCCCATGAACTCGACCACCGTGTAATTAATATTATCTATTTCTTAAACTCTTTTCCAATCATATAAAAGTTATTTTAGAAGTCAAATATTCTGGGTCTATATTTTTATTGGTCTTAATTTTAAGGTCCAGAAATCAAATCTTACGAAGTAGTTTATAAATGAACGCACTTTAAATTGAGGGCCATTATCTCTCTAGGATCCAGTACTGAAAACCAGAATTAAAAAAGAGTTTGAATAACATATAAGTCAGTGATTCAGAACTTAATTTTTTTATCAAACTTTCCTGCTTATATACAGGCTTGAGAAACCTGTGAGAACAGCTTTAAGCTCTTTTGTACTTGTCGGGGCCATTGTTAGGTTCGAAAAATAAAAATGGCTAATATCTTGAAGTTATAATAATAGCTAATATCTTAAAATCTCTGGACTAGATTGACTGAGGTAGGGCCCAGCAGAAAATAAACTACTCAAAATCTGGAGCATCACCTGTGGTGAGTAAGGTGACCAGAGCTCCTAAGGGGGAGTAGACTTAGGGTCGTCAACACGCTTATGAGGCTTGTATTGTTGCAGGTGTCTAAAGGTACGCTTGTTTGTAGACCCAGTTTTATATATAAAAAAGACATTAAAACAGAAAGGCTTAGCGAAACAACAATAATTCTGCTCATAAGATATCTTAACCGACGATCGCTCTGGTGCGGGGGCCGTGTCGGCGGCGTATAGACACCGGCGGTCGCGAGTTCGCCTCTCGCTCGGAGTGGATATTTGCGTTTATAGAATTTAGTTTGGCTATCTGTTCGCGTGGGTCTCCCCACCATGCCGCGTAGAGCACGTTAAGCTGTCGGACCCGGTCGTTATCATTTTTTACCTGATAGCGATCTACTCATAGTAAGAAATATATCCGCCAACCCACAGTGGAACAGCGTGGTGGATTAAGCTCCGATCCTTCTCCTATATGGGAAAAGAGGCCTATGCCCAGTAGTAGAATTTTACAGACTGAATCGTAGTCTTAAACACAATCTACAATTCTTCCGAGTTACCTAGATAGCACAGATTTCATTTATTATGTATTAAAAATATTATTATATTTATTATGTATTAAAAATAATGGGTCCAAAAAGATAGACTATTTTCAGCCTTTATTTGTAACTTAATGACCTGTTTATCCTTTTGCTCTAATTTTAAATCCATTTCTTGTCTCAAGGACCTTTTTAACTTTGTGGAAGAAAAAAGCGAAAGAATGCCATTTAACAAAATACAGGCCAATATATACTATTGTATACTACGTTATTTATAAAACTCGAGTGTGGGCACTATACATACCACGTATATTTCAAAACCAAGATAATAATTTGAAACGCACATATAAAAAAAAATTGGTGCATTTATCAAGTTACCAGATGTTGCTTTGAATTCATCTTTGAGTTAATCAGCGACTTCTGTAGCAGTTAGCTGATGAACTAAACGTGTGTGTCTACAATTAGAAAGACTTTTTACTATTACGAAGTGACTTAGACCACTTAGCCTTGTGTGTTAGCGTTTGTGCCTACAAATAAATAAGTTTTAATAAGCATATCGAAAATATTTGCAATAAAGCTCGTAAAACTCTTTCACATGTTTTACCTTCTTCACGTAGGAAGCCTATAAGGGAAACATATCTGTGTGACGGATTAATATTATAGCGCAGTGTGGCATATTTTCTGTAAAATTTATGTGATAAGGCTAGAAATCTCCACTAAAACTATGGCACAAACCACGCCGCTACGAGGCTGATACGATTATCCCTAACAATAACGCTCGACTTAAACAGTTTCAAATTTTGAAACAATGAAAGCAGTGCCTGCCTGTGCCTGCTGCGTGCAGTGTTATATGAGTATGTAGGGCATAACATCATCATTATCCCGACTAGAAAAAAAGGTCAGGCTCAACCAGATCATGTATCTGGACCGGATCAGGATAGAATGAGGCATGCCAGATCCGGTAAGCTCTATCAGGACCAGGTCTAGTCCAGACAAGGATAGCCTGATGTAAAATATAATCAAGTATGGTAAGGCATACTAGATCAGCACTCGGTCTAGTCCAGATCAGGATAGCCTGATGTAAAATGTAATCAAGTATGGTAAGACATACTGGATCAGGACCCCATATCAGGATAGCCTGAAAGAAATTACGTGAACTGAGCCTGAATTACGCTATTAATGTTTTTAAGCGCACTTAGTATATATACAGTTATCAGGACAGACTAGCAGGGAGTCCATTTCTACACAGTGGAGCAGTCGTAAGTAATAGGAAATAGTTAATTAGTAGTTAATTATTAGAAGTTAATAGATAAAATTTAATTAATATTAATAATTAATTAATAAGATAAAAATAAATAATAATAATTAATATTTAAAGTAAAAACATAAATAAATAATACATTGGAAAAAATAAACGGAAATAAATATCATAATAATTATGTTAAGTAACATATATATAATATCAATTCGCTTTTTTTTTGTTAAACATTTTTTTCAAGAATATACGTTCGTGTTTTTTAAAAGGACCGGACCGAACCGGCTGATCAGGATGAGATGAGATTTCCTGATCTGGACCCGATCAGGAAAGCTTATCTCATCCTGATCAGGTCCAGACCAATCATCTGCGTTACATGCCTTATCTAGTCCTGATCAGGCATGCCCGGTCCGGTCCTTGTAAGGAAGACGAAAAAATTTCTACTCGAGATGGTTAGCATCCTTAATAAATGAACAATACATAAAAATAAATAAATAAAATCATTATCATTTTTAATTATCATATTAAATTTTACGACTGCATTTGTATACGAGACGAGTATATCTCGTCAAATGTTAATCCGTAGATAAAAGATAATTTTTGCATTATAAAAGAATGCGAAAAGTATGAAAGTTTGTCATAAATTCTATAGCAATGTTGAAGACACTAACGTCCGTGACCATACTTATTTGTGCCTTAAATGGACTTACCGCGCAGCAGGAGTTCAATATAGTAAGTACACGATACACTGATTTTATTCCTTTCACGTGTAAATAAATTGTCTATTTAATCGAACTTAGATCGAAATAGCATGGTTTTTGAGTCAAAATGTGTACTTAAACGGACATTAATCTTCGAAAAAAATACGGAATACTGTAGTTTTTTTCTTTGGACTATTGGTTATGAAGTTTTAATTACAGTACCTGGGTGACCAAGTTTAGCTCGGTATTTTTAGTATATCGTGTTTTTTAGAAATCATATTTAATAATGACAATAATAAAAAATATAAATGAACATAAAAAATCAAAAAAAAAAAAAAATTAATAATGATAAAATATGAATAATATTTTTCGATTTAACCGACATAATAATAAAAAATAAGAACTGGCTATTTAAATTAAAAATAACGGGTGCAATCAGAAAATAAAAGAAAAAATAATAATCGATCTGGAACTTTGAGGATTTGAATCGTGGTCTTTTCGGTCAATCTATACTACGCAACTAAGCAATACTATTACAACTTTATTGACAAGTGCGAAATGTACTTGCGTATTCTAACGATATTGTAGCCATGTTTTCATTGTCTAAAAATTAGGATAAAACGATATTTTCTAAAAATGAATCCTAGCTAGATTTATTTATCTCCCCCGAAATCCCCTGCATACTAAATTTCATGAAAATCGTTGGAGCCGTTTCCAAGATTCAGATTATATACGAGCAATTCTTGTAGAATTGCTCGTTTAATAGTATTAGATTACAATAGAGGTGTAAGTCAATGTGCTTAAAAGTGTGAAGTTTCGAACCGATCGTTAAATTTAAAAAAAAAATATAATTAATATACATACTGGATAAATAAACGTTATTCTGTAAGCAGAGGTACATTCCCAGTCAGGCTACTCCAAATTTCGAGCAAGACATTAAAATATTTCAAGATCTCTTTAATGCGGGTCCAGTGTAATGGCCCTGTCATGTACGAAAAGGCAAGAACGTTCGTAGAGGACTTATAAAAGGACCACTGCGTAATACCTAACATTACGTACTTTGTCGGCAAGAATGCTAGCAGCATTTTTCTGTTGAATCACGATATCTTTTAGAACGAAAATTATCGATAACGCTAGCAGAAAGGCTACACATATTATCTTATATATAAAATTTTCATGTCACAATGTTAGTTAAAATACTCCTTCGAAACGGCTGGACTGATTTTTATATGAAATTTTGTGTCCATATCGGGTAGGTCTGAGAATCGGCTAACATATATTTTTCATATCCCTAAGTTATGAGGGGGGGGGGGATTCAGGGAGTAAGTAACATATATGGCAAAACAACGTTTGCAGGGTCAGCTAGTATATATATCAAATTTTAGTTACCGTTTTGCTTAAAGAATATGGGTCTACGTTCCGCTTAGCTTAAAAAAAAAATTGTAACTATCCTGATTTCATTGTACCGTCAAACGCTAAAATAAGTTCAGTTAATAATTCATTAAGTCAAAAAAATAAGTTCAATAAGTCGTAGGTTCGACCTTCGCTCATAACAGCTTTTTTGTATTCATAAAAATGTTTTCAATGGCTACGAATGTTGAGTATCATTTCTGTTTTTCAAACACGGGATTTTCATTCCAAACTGACAATAGATATTCTAGCTAAGTAAATTATTCATCAACCCGTGTACAACGGAGTACAGAAGCGGTAGAAGTGTAAACTCTCCTTTCTGACCACGAAAAGAAAAATTAAAGAACCTTATTTTAATTGCTTATAAAGTAAGAAAATTAAGATTCAAGCAATTTTTAACTACGTATCAAAACACGATTAACACTTATCTTGAATTAATTTAACGCGTCACAGTGTCCCTGACTCACCTGTGTCAATGTATAAATACTGTATTCATCAACTACTATTGTTGATTGCTATTGTATTACAAACACAATGTCTACATCATTTCAATGTTCCTTATTTTTAACTTTTGTACTATGATATTTAATAGTGGAATTCGCAATTGCGTAATCAAAATGATCATTCCAAGACTCAATCGATGAGCTAAGATCAAATATAGATACAGGTATATCAGGTTTTAAATACATAAACTAATTTTTTCTCAAATTAAACCATTTCTTAAATATTTTATACGTACAGACAGATATCGACTATTTAAAATATTAGTATAGGTACACTAGCTCTACGTAAGACTTCGTTCGCAGTTACACATTATTACTTTCTTTTTTTTCTCCTAAAGGAACGGTACCGAATTTTGAAATAAAAAGTATAAGATTGAAATTTTTTCGGTGCTTTCTATATGATTCGTAGAAAAAATTAGGAAATTTTCTTTAACTAATAATATCAAGTAATAATTATATTTTTAAGATAATAATTATAATAATAATAAACAATTTAACACAAAAATAAATAAATAAAATAACTTATTAAATTAGTTAAATTATTTTTATTACAGCAAAAGAGAACAGCTATAGATGGTTACTATTCAGAAGCGCACGATGTGACGACTAGTGATGGGTACATTTTAGAAGTACATAGAATTCCTTTCCGACGTTTTCAAATAAGTGAAAATGATAAAGAGAATCCCAAACCAGTGGTATTTTTGATGCATGGCTTACAAGGCTCTTCCTTGTCCTATATATATTTGGGTCCCAGACGTGCCTTAGGTAAATATAATTTTAAGTAAAAAAAAACTGTTTTTATTATCAACAATAAACTTGAAACAGAGTACACATTAGTTTGAATAAAAATCCAGTGATAAATATATGATTTCTATATATAGAATATCTTATCTAACGTTAATTTTTTTCTGATTAATTTTTATCATTAAATAACTCGGCTTCCCATTAAATCCAAAGCTTACCTCCTCGCGGAAGCGGGCTACGACGTTTGGATGGGTAACGCAAGAGGCGGTCTCAACTCCCGCAGACACGTTACATTAGACCCAGACGAAGACGCAGAAGACTTTTTCAACTATTCCTATGAGGACATCGCTTTGAACGATATATCAGACATGATTGATTACATTTTGAAAACTACTGGACAGTCACAGCTTCACTATATTGGACACTCTCAAGGAGGAACTGTCTTTTTCGTTATGAGCTACATGCGACCAGAATACAACGATAAAATAAAATCGGCTCATTTACTGGCTGGTGTCGGTTATATGGAGCACTTCCCAAACAGACTCTTGAATGCACTCGCCTTTAGTACTGACATAATTTACGTAAGAATAAACTTTCAACACTTATATATTTAATGGTTAACCATTTGTTTTACCAAACTAATACATTTGTTTTGTTCTTTTTTTATATAGTCACTTGCCGTAGATCAAGGTATACTAGAAGTTCTGGGACCAAGAAATCCCAACAATTTTGACGAAGAAGTGTATAGAACTAATCCAGTGCTTAGCCTTCTGAGGATTCTTATAGATGTAATTGTAGGTACATACATACATATAAAAAATACATTTTAAGTAGAACATAACTTTAAAAGTATAAAAATCAATTTTTTGACGATTTCTTTGTATGATTCTAAAATTCAAAAAATTTTCAGGTTTCAATTCACAAACAACTTGAAATTTTAGCACCAGCATCGATGAAACAGTACGCTCATTTTGGCCAGAACATAAGAACCAAATCATTTAAAAGATGGAACTATGGGCCTCTTAAGAATCTGATTAAGTATGGATCTTTGTCCGCTCCCGAATATGATCTAAGCAAGATCACAATAAATACCACAATGCATTACACAGTCAACGATGATCTTTTAGATGAACGGGACGTTTTGAGTATGGCTAGTGTGATACCAAACGCCAAAGTTCGTAAAATAGCGCGTGAAACTTATAACCACAATGACTTCGTCCTGGCACCTGATTCTAAGGAGTTGTTGTACGACTACATTCTGGAAGAATTGGATAAGAATCGTTAAAATAAATGTATGTAAAAAAAATATTGTATCGATTCTGAATGATATTCTATGATCATGCGGTTTAGAATACTAAATGATCAGTGGCAAACCTAGTATAATTTCATTAGGAGCGTAATAATAAGACTACGTGTGATTTATTGTTCGTAACTAGGTTAACACATCTCTGTAAAATATATGATACCTATTATATCAAGTTAAATTATTGCCCAATAAAGATATTTCTGTTTATTTAGTGTTTTAGGAACACTTTTATTCCAAGTAATTCTTTTACATTAGTAAATAAACAAATATGATGAACATACGCATATGGGTGTCTGTTAAGTTTTAAACGGCAGGCTCTTAGTAAAAACCTCATTGCATACAAAACAATGTGTTTCTCTAGCAACCTACCATTGACTCACTGATATAGTTAATGTTTCTATCGATATTATCAGTTATCTCAAGCCAAACGATTTAAGACCGAATCAGAATTGTAGTCAAGCTCTAAAATACATTCATCATTACATCATCATTACAGCCTATACAGTCCACTGCTGGACATAGGCTAAAATACATTACACTATTCGATTCCATCATGATAGAAGATCCGAACCTCAGTCGATCTTCACCGAGCTGATAATAGAATGAAACATACTTTATAATAAATGTAGTATATCAGATGATATATTAAAAATGAGTTGCCTAAAAAATCCTGAAATGACTGTTATTAATTAACCTTCACTCTAATTTTTCGGCCTAATTTGACAGGACTATGTAAGTATATATGGGATTTACCCAAAAATTTATCTCTTTAACACCCTAGCGTCGACTCGCGGAGACACAGTTAAGCATTCAAGCAACATTATCATAGTTAACTCGAGCCAAACTACCTCAGACTGTACCCGAGCTATTGTCTAGCACTAATATACATTGCCCCAGACGCCCTTTACTATTTTTCTTATTTGTTCTTTCAATATCTGACTGGATTTTAAAAACAAAAAATATAAAAGAATGAATTCATTTTATAGCAAAGAGTAATGAAGTAAAGCTAGTAGTTATAGGTTGACACTTCCAAAGGAAACGTATCGTATTTTATATATTTAAAACCTTTAAAGTGAGGGAATTAAAGAAAGTAAATAACTCAAATCTTGTTAAAAATACAATGATATTTTCTGTTACATTTTATTTAATTCTATGATTGGTGTAGATAAAGGGCAATCAAATGAACGTATTTATCTAATACTATTAAACAAGCAATTCTTGTATATATAATCTGAGTCTCGGAAATGACTCCAACGATTTTTATGAAATTTAGTATACAGGAGACTTCGGAGACGATAAATCGATATTGCTAGGATTCATTTTTAGAAGATGTCGTTTTATTCCTGTTTTTAGGCAATTAAAAAATAATTGCAATATTGTTAGAATACGAAGGTAAATTTCGCAATTGTCAATAAAGTGGTAATGGCTCAGGTGGCAAATCAGCCGGCCGGAGTCGACCGAGAAGACCACGGTTCAAATCCCCATGTCTTGGAGATCGATTATTTTTTTCCTTTTTTTCATAATTGCGCTCAAGATTTTTTTATTTAAATAACCAGCTCATATTTTTTATTATTATGTCGGCAAAATCGGAAAGTATTATTCCTATTTTATCAATATGTAATCGTATTTAAATATGATTTCAAAAAACACGGTTTACTAAAAATACCGAGCTAAGTCATCCAGGTACTAAGTATTTAACTGACGTCCATTTAAAATATTTTAACATTGGCTAAAATCATAATCCAAATTAATTTAAATACAAATAAAAATACAACTAAATATAATCAATGTTAGATGACAAAAAAATCAACTTTTATTATTCGACTTTGCTAGTTGCAACAATGAATTAATGATGTTTTCCTTTACCGATATCAACAAGGTACTCTGATTGTATGAGATAAGTAGACAAAAAGAAATTGAAATAATTAATAATAGTAACGATTGATATTCTAATGTTGTCTAGTGCTTCTGTTAGCTATTTTAGATTTGATTGTAGACATGTGAAGTCGTCGGTTAGTAGGTAGTTTACAAATAAATGAGTTATAGGATGAGGGCCGTTATCATTTATTTAAATCTGCTCAGTGATTTATGCCTATCCGCTGACCCTTTCCTTTCGTAGGGAATATCAAAGTTCGATATTGAATACACCTAAATGACTTGTATACTTTTTCGTTGGTCATAACTCTTACCTATTGAAATCCAATTTTTAGTTTTAAACGAATCTGGTATACATAGATCGATCCATTTTCTTTAACACACTCGAAGCAATATAATTATTGTGTATACTTATTCATAGGTATGTTTTTTTTTGTTAGTTACGTGGTATTCTTTTCAGACCACAGATAGGTAATTGTAAATTTCAACATCCTTGGGAATGGCATCAAGCACCAAGATGACTTTAAACCAAGAATCAAGATGATTTTAAACTTTATGTATTACTTGTCTTTTGTTGGTAGGTAATCTAACATTTTTATAAATATATTGTTGAGACGTCCCGATTGTAAAATAAAGCTAATCAAAACTAACTTGTTATAGTCAAAAACATTTATTTCCTAGTAACTGTGTTTTCTAGTAAACGACGAAGTTTGCTAGTACACGACCCATTGGCGCAACGATACTCACACTACGATTTTCGAAGTTTCCCTTCGATTTCTCTGGGATACCATCATCAGATCTTGGTTCATCATCAAAATCAATTAGTAAACGACGAAGTTATCCGCGAACACACATAAAAAATATATATAGGGCGAATTGACAAACCTCCTTTTTTGACGTCGGTTAATAACAAAATATCAGCAGGTACGATAGTTTTGTGCCTCGTTCTGATAAAATTACTAACGAGATAATAATAATAATAATCGACATGCAAGAGTATTTCAATAATATTTTGCCAAATATTATTGCGATACTCTTGCATGCCGACTTACTATTGTTAGTATCAAAAATTTTAAATCTTGCAATTAATTCGTATAGTTATATACTAGGACATATCGATATTGTTTGGTATCATTAGGTCAATATATAAGGCCGACTTTAAACGACTCTTAATCATTAAATATTACGTCACTTGCATAAATTTGGGCGATTAAAAAATAATATTTTATTTAGAAAAATCTATTCTGATCTCTAAACAATTAAATCTTACGGAATACAATCCATGTGACATCCATGAATCAAAAGACCATTCACGTGTTTTCAGCCAAACTAGTATATCATACTGCAGACTTCTCCAATGTTCCAAAGTTAACTGGAAACTGTTAACGACCATTTCGAATTCCCATTGCTATTTTATTTGCTACCGCCTATCCTCTGAACCATCTCTCAAAGGACAATATTGTGTCAATTCCTGCATTCACAAAGCTGTATATTTTTTTGCAGAAGCAAAGCAGGTCCGTTCAAATGGAAATAGAACGAATACAGGAGGAAACGCTTAAAATGTTCAAATAGAACTCATTTTGAGAATATTGTATTAGATATCTTTAAGTTTAACGGATTCGATTGGCATACCGGACGTATAACGGATAAAAGCGATTGAATAGATTTTCTGCGGATATTTCTTTTATTCTAATCTTGTAGAAGAAATTACGACTTATATCATTTATTTAATTGTCAATAGACAACACGCTATATATTATTATTTCAATTAGGTTACTATCTTAACCTTACAGTAATAAAAATTAAAAAACATGTGTATATATTTATTACATTTTTCGTTTTCCTGTGCCGAATAAAATGGTATTATATCTAGGACCATAAGATGTTTTGATTTATGTTACAGCTTTGTTCAGATGTTGTCCAAGTTACATTACTTAAAACGGGCACGTGCGTCCGTCTGTCCTAAAGTATATCGAATATCGTCTAGACAAATAACTCATTAATTTATTACTTTATTTATTCTACTATTTTTACTTTCACTAAATCAAGGTAAACATTTCATTTGTTGGGTTAAATAGTTAAATACTGACACTATTATTTTGAATTTTTAGCTAATGATTTAAAGTTTCAAATCATTTTTGCGCGCGGTTTATGTGAGGCTTGTATTACACGATGTAACAGCTTTTGAGGCACATTCACAGTGTTTCCAATAATTTATAGACAAAATCTGTAACAACTATGTCTTCCAAAATTAACATAATAAAAAATGTTTGCATCAAAATGTCAAATTTAGCTGCTGTTGAGTTTAATCGCACAATATAGTGATGAAAGAAACCACGTGTTTCTCGGACGGAAACTGATATTTTACGGTCACATAAACCAATTACGTTTAATTACAAAATTGCAAACAGACACAATGATAGTGACATGATTGTTCACGCACGCAAGTCCGCACGCACGCAGACACACATACACACACACGCACACAAACACACACACACACACACACACACACACACAGACACACACACAAAGTGTGTTAAACCGAACTCGTTGATAGGTAGATATATCCATCTACTTACTTAATTACTTACATAGTTACGAAAGTAAGTGAATTGGTAAAAAGCGCATAATTATACCATGCATCAATGGTGTAGAATACTCGTCATTATAATTAATTTTGAGCCTTTTTAATGACCACGTCAAGCTCAGTGTTATAGAAGAACTTAGTAATGTCTATTCGTAAGGCTGCATTAAGTTCTCGAGAAAAACAGCTTATCTTCAGTTCCATCTGTCTAAGTGGATACTTGGCTTTAGCTATTCATGAAAAAGTTCTAGTAATAAATCTTAATTAAAATACTTAGATAAAAAAAAAAGTGTTAAATGATAATATGATGAATACAATCAAACATAACTTTACATTTTATAATATTAGCAATTATATATTTAATTGATTTAAAAGATAAAAATAGAAAAAAAGCAAGGTAATAAAAAAGTTATGTGAAATTTAATACTGGCCGAATTAAAGCACGAAAAGCAACAAATATTTAAACAACAATTGCCATTAGCGCGTAGCAGCGTCATAATGGAGCAATAAAGAGTGTCAACAGAAGGTTATGAAGCACCAGCTTATAAAGATCTCTGGGGGTGCCCTGTAAAGAATATTTTAAGCGAAGAGGGTTAATTAAAAGTGTTACATAGCTCTTATTACGTGGTCGTGTTAAAATGCTCGTAGCCGCTATCGGGGACATTAAACGGATAAATACCGACGTTCAGTGAGGCGCGTAGACCCTAATGAAGGAAGTCGTATTAAGAGGAAGTCTTTAGTGCAAAGCGTCGAAGAATCGGGCGTCAGCGCTTCGAACGTTTTAAGAAAAATTCTATACGTTAATTCGCGAAAATAACGTAAATTGTACATTATATATACAAATAAATAAAATTGGAGTGTCTGTTTGTAATGTTAAAATAACCGCTTTTTACTTAATGCATATGGATGTATACACAAAGTATACAAAAACAATATTTTTAACAAATTTTTGTCTGTCTGTCTGTTTGTTCCGACAAATCTCTGAAGCGGCTGCACCTATTTTGACGGGACTTTCACTGCAGATAGCTGATGTAATAAAGAGTAGCTTAGGCTACTTTTATTTTAGAAACTTATTTATTTTATAAGTCTGCAAGCTGAATAATAACTTTTTTGTCAAAATTTCACGCGGACGAAGTCACGGGCACCGCTAAAAGTTAACATTTCACTAGCGATCAGTAATGAAACCAAAATTCAAACAAAATATTACATATATCTACTTCACAATCGGAACTCAGAAGTGTCGACTTGAAAATCATTTAAATTTATTTGAAATGACTGAAAATAGAGTTGAATTTACGGTTGTTACGGAACAAACGGTACAGGAGGTGTATTCACATGTTCGTATTTATTTGAACGCGTCCGAGTGCGGCGTTTCCTCTGCAGCAATGCGTTAAAAATTAAGTCAGACGGCTGTTGGGCTTTTGTTGCGAATTTTATTACACGACAACGGGGTATATTTGTTTTTTCATAAAATACTCTTAGCTTCCGACTAATATACGATATGTGATATAAAAATAGTGATTGTTTAGTTTTATTCGTATTTTACTCTTTTATGCGTGATTAACAATACCTTTAGGACACCTACCTACCTAAAGGCAAAAATCACCTTTCTCATTGAAGAGTTAGAATTTCTTCTAATAAGAAGAAGGATTAGGCCACGCGTTGGCGCAACGGTCACAGCACTGGTTTATACCTGTTACGCTGGCGGGTGCGGGTTCGGTCTCCGCACATTTGTATTGGCCATACAGGTGTTTGCCGTGGTCTGTGTGTTTGTGCAGTCCTTGTGGGTTTCCCCACAGTGCCTCGGAGAGCACGTTAAGCCGTCGGTCCCGGTTGCTATCATGTACACCTGATAGCGATCGTTACTCATAGTAGGGAATACATCCACCAACCCGCATTGGAGCAGCGTGGTGGTTTAAGCTCTGATTTTTTTCATACATGGGAAAGGGCCTATGTCCAGTAGTGGGATATTACAGACTGAAGCGTAAGCATAAGAAGGAGGATGTGGGCGTTGTAGAATTTCTTCTAGGTTATAAATATCATTAATTTGAATCTTAAAGAGTTTTCATTTCCAGCCGTATTGGTGAGGATTTCAACGTCGCGATCGTACACTACTCTATTCATTAACTCAGCATATCTCGACTTTTTAGGAGTGATTCGACTAAGCTATGTTACTTTCAATAATTGTGTTTGCTGGCAAACGAAAAAAAAAACTGACTTCAATTACATCAACAAGTAATACAACGTAGGTAGACAAAAAAATGGTCAAGTAAATACGCGTCATCAAAGATTACTCAAAAAGTAGTCAACAGATCACAATAATTGTGTTTGCAGGCAAACAAAGAAAAACCGACTTCAATTATATCGACAAATAATACAACGTAGGTAGACAAAAAAAAATGTAAAGTAAATACGTATTATCAAAGATTACTCCAAAAGTTGTAATCAGATCTCGATGAAATTTAAATACGACCACATGATAAAAATTGGCTTTCGATTAATTTAAAAATCATCAAAATCGGTACACCCAGTAAATAGTTATGCGGATTTTCGAGAGTTTCCGGCGATTTCTCTGGGATCCCATCATCAGATCCTGATTTCCTTATCATGGTACCAAACTAGGGATATCACCTTTCCAACAAAAAAAGAATTATCGAAATCGGTCTATAAACGACGGAGTTATCCCCGAACATACATATAAAAAAAAACGTTGTATTACTTATCGAAGTAATTGAAGTCGGTTTTTTTTGCTTGCGATCATACAATTCATAATATGTGATATTCTTTTTATTAGAATTTATAAATTTAAATTTGTATCTTTTATTAGTTCGCGATGTCTTTATAATTTCTGTTTTAAATCAACAGTTACAACTGCCTTTTTATTGGATTAAAGCCCGACAAGGGCTTGTACTAACTACATCGATTTCAGAATATTCCGGAGTAACAAAGTGAATTTTTTAAGTGTTATTTAAATTAAAAAAAATATATAAAGAAATAAACAAGGCAGTTTTTAGTATTTTATTAGCAAGCATGTAACTGACAGTCAATGTTGACAGTCTTTCTTTTTCAATTAAATATAGGTATATTATTGCTTAACCGACTTAAAAAAGGAGAAGGTTCTCCTTTCGATAACATTTTTGTATGTTACCTTATAACTTTTTACTTCGTTTATCGATTTTAATGACTCTTTTTATATTCTAAAGCTGGTGCTTGTGGTGTCAATTTACGTCCTATTTGAACGAGATCTGACGAGTACTTTTAAATTCTTAGAGTAGTCGCTAATAATGCGTATTTACTTTATTATTTTCTCGCCTGTCTACGTTGTATTATTTGTTGATATAAATAGAAATCAGTTTTGTCGTTTACGAGCAAACACAACGAACGATAAAATAATATATATTACATTTTTTTATAATTTTTACCTTTAAATGGGCTGTATTATTTTTAGCGCCCTATATAAGTAGACAGCGACTTGTGTCCGTTGTCCCGTATAGAAAAAGTTCTTTAGAATATGATACAAATTCGTAAAATTGATAATAGTAAAAATAACGTAACAATCGTAAAAAGAAAATCTTCAAACTGTATTTTATTTAACGTGTATGGCACTCCCTGCGCTCAATTCCTTCCGATATAACCGTAGCTAACGAACTAGGCATTGTCTAATATTTCTGTTTCCTACGTGACACGGATTCGTTAACCATTGATACGGAAGTATCATACAGTGATCGCTATCATTTTTTTTTAAATAATTCATCATTTCGTATTTACAATAAACACAGAAAATTTAAAAAAATAAAATGTTAAGTTTTCGTTGCTATAGAATCATTAGCAAAGATTGACCCAGTATTTTATATTTGAGGAGGTAAAATATGGTTAAATGAATAAAAAAATAATAATAATATAAATATAATATAAAGCTCTAAATACGTTGATACGCCATTCAATGTTACACGAATAAAAATGATGGCTATTATACAATAATAAATGAAAAATAGTAAAGTATTATTATGAACGTCATATAAGAACTTTTTGTTTCCAAACTCATTCTTTTTAATGAAAAATATTTTTAATCGGCTATAACGCAACAGTAACTAAAGCAATGAATTCAATTAACGCTCAGTGTAATCAAAATAATCGGAAAATCGAATTAATAGCGGAAACCGGTGAATGGCTTGTTAATTACGTATCCTAAGAGCACTCCTCCCGCGGACCACAATTACACGATGGTGAAACGAGATGTGACGTGTAGGATCCGGCATTAATTAAATTGCAAGTACGCCACTGTATACGTTATTTTGTTAATGAATTTATGTTTTATTGGTTACTTGGGCCGCTACCAGTACTAGTAATAATAACTCGGTCTACTGATCACTACTTTGAATGCTTTAAAACAATTATATGGACGTAGGTATAGGATAAAACATGCAACAAATGTGATACCACAGTGAGAAGTGCAATCTCCGGGTAAAGTAATTTATGTGGTTCTCTAACCCTTAATTAAAAAGCAAAGTTATGGCAAGCTTTATTTCGTTTCTGTCCTCTATAGTGACTCTAAACGCATCATTGTATCCTTTAATGTCGACCATATTCTAAATATTTTTGCTGTAACCATGTATAATTTGAATTGTAATCTAGGAATGATTCTTTTTAAGAATATAAAAGCTATTCGTTAGGTTATTGTTTTTTATTTATTTATTAAGAAAATCAAATTAAAAATAAATTTTAGAGATTTGAAATAATAATGTAGATTTAAACATTATATTAATTAATTAATATTAATAGTTAAAATCATTATTTCATTAATAATCTCATTATTGTATTGCATGTAAAATCAAAAAATGAAGATATATTGAAGAATGAAATCATATCAGATTAAATTAAATACAACCAAAAAAAAACTAAAATAATTTAAATAAAAATTTTACTAAATAAATTCATAGTTAATAATAATTAAAATACATATTTTAGTTCTTAATTTCTCATCCATGTTGAATAAATTTTTAACAGAATAGTCATCGACGTATTTGATAAGTTAGCTTAATGTAACAACAAAAACTTTGGGCTAGGATCACGGTAGGATCTATATTATTCCCATTAATATTTTCTCACGTCTGAGAAAGCAATTAATTGCGTTTGTCGCAAGGCAAAAGTATCATGAGGAAATTTGTAACACATAATAATGTATAAGGGTGAAAAATTCATCTTACCTGGCATAAGACGTTATATAGTTTCGCTTTATTAGTTGAATTATATTTCATTTTCGTGTTATTTTGCAAAATATTGGGTTTCTTGTTAAAAGCTATTGTTCTTTGTTTAAATCAACTTTTATAAACATAAACGCCTCACAATCAACGACTTCAGTAGATGATAATTTCAGCGCTTAATATTTGACATCCCTATCGAGAATCCCGTCACAAAAAAAAACAAACGCCCAGACCATAAAAAAACGTCTGTTATCTGCACAAAAAATTGTCATGTTTGATCACATGCGACAAACGGTCACTTGCAATAAGTGTACATATTGTTGGCAATATTTTTAAAGATGTATAATATGTGTAATATAAATTCAAAGTACGCAACTGACATCACTTAGCTCGGAGCTACCGCAGTCACCCTACTGTATCTTTGGTATAAATTTGCGAGGCAGTATCAATGGTTCCCGATGATCGAGAACGTGATGTGCGTATCAAAGGCAGAGAATATTTTATGTTACCGATATCGATAAATTGCTTCACTATACGCTTTTATATTGCGACCGTCTAATTCAAATGACATATTTGGCATCGTGAATATTTCGCGCAAGAGTTCTGGTGGAGATTTTATTATAGACTTTTTTTCTGTAAATGTTTTCTTTTATACTTGACATGGAGGTAATAAAAAGTTCGTTTCTGTGTGACGATAATTTTTGCAGTCAATTCTATTTTTTTTTAACACTTTACATTAGGATGAAAATCCTGTGAGGTTCATTGACTGTGTTACGGAGTCACACTGCACAATACGCTACATAAATATTATTAAACTTTTACTATACATACATGCAAAATATATTTTTTCTATCAAGTAGCCAACGACTAGACACCACCACTTGATGTTAAATAGCTATTGCCACACGGACAATCAACAGTAGGGGCTGGCTTAAAAATTAACTAATGAAGTAAAAAAAATCACAAAAACTTATTTACAAACTATAGAAACTAAATAGAATAGAAACTAGGTAGGAATTAGGGTTGTTGCGTAGCTTTCTTTTCACGTCATGATTTACTTCATATCCACATCCGCAAAAAATCCGCATTAATTTTCAGTAAATTGACTTCTACAATCTAAGAGCCGTGAAATAAAAAAGAGTTCATATTATTAGAAATAAATAAAAACTTATTGACTATATAGTCAAGATAGCCAATATACTAATATTTCGCTTTATTTTCTTATACTATTAGTAGATTCGAATATTTTAATGTTGCAATATACAACATTTTATTAAACTGGCGTCCTTACATTTAACTGCAATATCAAAATCGATTTTATAACTTAAAAAGCAACTTACTTGCTATGACGCTTTCATACAAACAATAAAATTATTTATTTTTAATAAAATTACCGTCGTGTGTACGTTAGTCAATCAATGACCGAGTCACCTGAGTTTTACAGTTAAGTTGGTTTTTTATAGCTAATTTTTTCATGTCTTCGAAACATTTTCTTTTCAAATTTGTCGATTATAAATTAATGTAGTAATGAGCTGCATTTACTACTGCTTCATTTTTGTTCAAGTATAATTTCGGCTATGGTATGCTGTACCTCTATATGACAGGACGCCAGATTAACAACACGGTGTATATGCGATCCAATACTCTATGTCCTCATGTTAACATTGATGAACATTAGGCGCATTTGTACCAACATTTAAAATTTAGTTTCCTTTTCACTTTGTTACTATGACGCTATGATTATATAGCCTATAAAACCTTCTTTAATAATCGTATAGTACTAATCTGCTTTAAAAGGTACATTTCATATAATACTGGTGACTTCATCATTCGTTTATTACACTAAGTTAAGACAAGAAAAATAAATTACCTTCAAATTCGCAAACGAAAAAGGTAAGAATCGCATAACTTGATCTCCAAAAGTATTAGACGAATTTTCCCAAAATACGTTCGTGTAAAGATACGTAATTCTTAAGCAAGGGTTCCACACCGGAGTTATACAGGGCTGACGAAAGTAAAATAATTATTTACATCATCTAGCGATACATACATAATAAAACTGGACAAATTTTATTTAACTTTATTTAACTCAAATAATAATTATTATAACGTTTAAAAAAATCAAGGCATCACACTCGACTAGGGTTTAGATTCTGTGTCAGAGTTCCGGAAACAAGCAAAGGTACGACCCAAATGTACTAACCAAGACAAATTTCTGAATCTCATTTTCAAACTTAGGCCCATATTTGTTTTTGACATGAGCAGAAACCGAACCTGTGACCACTTCCGCAGTTGTTTTCTCCCATAAAAACATAAATATATCCTACTATACAAAATTACAAATACTAAAAATATAAATACTTATACAAATTTTTTGACATAATTAATGTCAGTTTAGAAAAAGTAAATAACTGGAAACAGTACACTATCATATAGGTATATTTAATACGCTAAGGTTAAGATGTTTGCCTCCCTTTTTAGAAAGAAACCGTACAATTACTCCACATAAATTATATATCATTTTATAGATAATTGCTTGCTCTACCGGCATCCAAAACTAAAAAAATTATTATTGCTATTGATTGTGTGCTGTGTGGCTACCGCACTAAAGAATTTAGCGACCCCCTCTCTTCTCGTGGGTGTCGTAAGAGGCGACTAAGGGATAACAAGGTTCCACAACCACCTTGGAACTTAAGAAGCCGACCGATGGCGGAATAACCATCCAACTGCTGGCTTTGAAATACACAGGTCGAAGACGGGCAGCAGCGTCTTCGGTGCGACAAAGCCAGTACTGCGGTCACCAACCCGCCTGCCCAGCGTGGTGACTATGGGCAAAACACATGAGCTCACGTTATTTTTGGCGTAAACTTGTGGAGGCCTATGTCCAGCAGTGGACTGTATAGGCTGTAATAATGATGATTGATTTTGTAAATTAATTAATTATTAAAAATATATATATGACGGCTTTAATTTTGAAAAAATGTCAACATGATTGTTCAATTGCAAATCAACTCACGTATAAATACTTTTTTTTTGTAATTTTATAAAGTGATAATTATTATACTTATTTCATTCGAACCATTCGCACGGGTATAGTTTACATAAATATTATAATTATTAATAAAATGAAGCCAATTTAGCGTTTAAACTCGGACCTTAACAATTTTCCACACAATACAACACAAGGGATATAATTATATTTCACATTTGTTTCCTTTCGATGCGTATTTAATTTGAAAATTCCTGTTTTTGTATGATTGTCGTAGTAATGAATTAATATAAAAATATTTGATACTTTCTATTTAATTTACTACCATCTAACTTCAAACCAGGTAACTGCGTACTAACATTGTTATTTTATACCAATTTTTGACATATTTTCTTTTTTTTTTTTCTTTTTCTTGTTTTTTTTCTTTTTTTTTCTTTTCTTTTTTTTTACCTTGTCCTGAGAATAACGAACAAAAAAAAAGAGTCCAGGTGAATTGCTTTTGTTGGTGCGTGCTATTCCATTACATATAATGTAACACGTAAAAGTAATTTTGTTTCCAACATGGAATTAATAATTGCATTATATGACTCTATGATACTAAAATCTTAGAAAGGACAAAATTCTCTAAATAACTTATTCCATTAAATAGTTTTAACGAAATAAAATTACTACCTATATAATACTAACTTTATTAAATTTTGGAAAAAAATTATCAAATAAAAATATATTACTTATAATCGTTCATAAATATCACCAACCCTACACTACCTGCACGGTTCGAGCTTATCCCGCTCGGTGAGGTGGAATTCAGATAAAAAGTTCCATTGACGCTTGAAGTCTCTTTAAAAATAACAACATCCTTCGCCAGCAGCCTACTGAGTGATCATCGATTTCTCCTCCACATATTAAGTTAACTAGCTCTCCCTCGTAGATTTACGTGTTCATGTTTATAAATAATGTTTTTTTAAGCGACTTCCGAAAAAGAAGGATTTTCTTAATTCGATTGTTATTTATTTTTATGTACCTATCTTACCTCAGAACTTTTGACATGATGAATCGATTTCGATCATTTTTTTTTTAAATCGAAAGGTGGTGCGTGTCATTTGGTACCATTTAAATTTAAGTGAGATTTGACAAGTATTCTTCGAGTTACATCTAATAATGCATTACATACGACTTTACTACGATACTTGACTATTTTTCGATGATCGACGTTGTATTTATTATACCGCATAACTTTTCACGCAATATCGTATTCTATCGTAGCAAAAAATTGTTTATAATATTAATATTTGCTCAATCTGTAATCTGAATATATAACGTATAATTGTGTTTGCTGGCAATTGAAAAAAACCGACTTCAATTACATCGACAAGTAATACAACGTAAGTAGACGAAAAAATAATCAAGTAAATACGCATTATCAAAGATTACTCCAAAAGTTGTAACATCTCGATAAAATTTAAATGTGACCTCATAATAAACATCGGCTTTCGATTAAATTAAAAATCATCAAAATCTCTACACCCAATAAAAAGTTATGCGGATTTTCGAGGGCTTCTCTAGATTTCTCTGGGATCCCATCATCAGATCCTAGTTTCCTTATCATGATACCAGACTTAGGATGTCTCCTTTACAATAAAAAAAAAAGAATCATAAAAATCGGTTCATAAACGACGAACTTATCCTCGAACATACATTTATATATATACGGTCGAATTGAGTAACCTCCTCCTTTTTTGAAATCGGTTAAAAATGTTATTGAACGTCCCATGAGGTGACAATCATCGCGATAATACTTTTTTTGTATTAAAATATAAAGGTGATAAATAATCTGACCTCGTTTCAGTTGCATTAAATTTAAACTGTTTATCAATGGTACCAAAAATTACAACGAATAAGCGTAAACCAACAAAACCATTAGACGGGTAAACGACCATTTAATTCAATAAAGTCTGACATTAATCAGCCTTAATGCGGGGAGATAATTATTTGCGTGGACGATCACGTGACCGCGTTTTTTAACTGTTCCGCGGACACCTAATTGCTTTTCAGTATTTTACTTGAAAAATCAAATATTTATGTAAATTCAGAAAAGCAAATTTGAATTTGAAAATTAAATTAGTTCTAGAAATTTTACATTTTCTAAACTACGAATGACGCCGCGTTGGCGCAACGGTCACAGCTATGGATTGTGCCTCTTGTGCTGGCGGTTGCGGGTTCGATCTCCGCACATGACAAACATTTGTATTGGCCATACAGTTGTTTGCCGTGGTCTGGGTATTAGTGCAGTCCTTGTGGGTCTCCTCACCGTGCCTCGGAGAGCACGTTAAGCCGTCGGTCCCGGTTGTTATCATCTACACCTGATAGCGATCGTTACTCATAGTAGGGAATATATCCGCCAACGCGCATTGGAGCAGCGTGGTGGATTAAGCTCTGATCCTTCTCCTACATGGGGAAAGAGGCCTATGCCCAGTAGTGGGATATTACAGGCTGAAGCATGAAGCGTGAAACTACGAATGTATACTTGATTTTTAACCGTATTATATATGTATTAATTAGTAATATGTATTTATTATTATGTATTTATATGTCCTATATAAATCTTTAAATAAATTACCTTCAAATAAATGGTATGATAAAAATCAATTCATAATAATTAACACGTCAAAGTTAAAATTAAATATAGGTATTGTTTATTTAGTTAAAAGCTTTAGTTAAAATATAAGTCGTCAATTTATACGTAAATGGTCAAATAGAGCTTCGCCTTTTATTTATCAAAATTTTCGACAGATTTATAAATCTTTAATATATGAAATATAAATATTTACTCTTGGCAAAAATATCAAGGAAAATCATGGCATTCTGAATAAATAGTAGTATAGTCGACATTGACATTTGTTTGTACATATAAACGTATGTAGTAAATGTAGAGTACTAGGATAACATAAAACCAAGCAGCTCAAAACTTCAAAATGACACCCTATACTTGGTGTATACGCAAGAAGAGAAAAAAAAATCCTGATAGACCAGGGATACAGCACTGGAGAGCAATCGCGCGTCATGACCATTCATTAAGCACAAGGGCAAACCTATGGCGAGGTCATCATCGTCCAGACAAAGACCGAGAGGCTACAAATCCACGACAGTGTGCCTCATGCCGTAGTAGCGTTGACAAGACACACTAACACCTGTGTCTACTACACTGACGACAGTGATGACGCAATCGGCAGGTTCGTTAGCCGAGCGCTGGGTGCCTCGATGAAAACAATCTTGGAGCACAACCTTAAAAGAACTATCTACAAGCAAGATATGTCGTTGGCAAGGGCTCTGCTCAAGATGCTGGGGGCAGGCGTGCTAAGTGTACGTATATTGTAAGTAGAACATAAGTGTAGATATAGATATAAATAAGAAAATGAATAAAATGTTCAGAAATTATGAATGAATGAATAATGAGTGATCAATGAGTATTTGTAAGGGAAAAAACCGACAGCGTCGGACCACGTCCTAGTTTTACTAGGCAGTCACGGGACTGTCGATTTGTAGTTTGTATGACAAATTGCCTGTGATATTAATATAATTATAATGCATGTTTAACAAAATGCATGGGCATTTCGAGCCCGTGGATGTAAATTTTTAAATAGAAAAAAAAAAAACCAAGCAGCTTTTATAGTTACTTATTTCCAAACTTCGCAGTCTTCTGTCTATAGCTTTAATTACCTGTAACAAAAAAAAAATGAAGTATATTTATTATAGCAAAAAATACACATCGAAGTATGATTTAACGTTACTATTAAATAAAGAACTATTCACAGCAGTGGAAAATGAAGAGTACAGGTCACATTACTTATGATACCTTGGTACACAATATTAAATATAAATTACAACGCAAACATTTCATTGGAACTAATGATACAAAATATTAATTTTTACAACAAACAATGAATATTAGTATAAGCTAGCTACCTCCGAGAACAAAAATAAAGGCTCTGCTTTCTTATTGTAACAATAAGCTTCCGTATTTTCGTTTAAACAATAACCAGCTAACGAAACAGGTCTTGTTTAGTGTACCAAATTACTCGGAAAACATTGATAACAAAAAGAGGCACAATATCTAATACATTTACAACGAAGTAAGGCAGGGCGTGCCCCCGTCAAAAGCACGCGGCCATTATGCCCCCGGCCAAAAGAGGCCTGGCGCAAGTTATAAGAGATATTAAGAGGTGCGGCAACGTCTTTGTAGGTGACATCATGATGTACGCTTTGTAAATGTGTTACTGTAATGTGAAAAATATTACAAAACACATTAATTTTATGGAAACGTTACATTTTTAATGAAACCTTGCAATTGTATATCCTAAATGTCATTGTCTCAGTGAAAGGGTTCTTTATTGAAATTGAGTAAAGCAATATTTTCGGAAATATTTTAAATACGCTTATTATTATTTTTTTATCAATAAAATATCACAAAATTGTTTGAAGATACACCAAATACACTCGCACAGTTTTTACGCTACCTAGCGTCCCTCGAGTCACCCCCAAAGTAATGCCTTACTAATGACTGTGTGTCGAGATTTTTCCCCCCACTCATAAATATGCATTAATGACAGGCTTTTCGCCGGAAAGTGTAATTTAAATTTAAGCCTACGTTTCGGCCACTTCAAGCCTAAGTAGAAAATAAGCTAGATACAGGGTATTCGGACATAATTCGTTTTAATAATTGTAATTAATTAATAATTAAATGAAGATTTCGATATTTCGAACTAATCTTTTGTAAGTGAAGCGCCTACCAAAAAATCGATAGCAAATACTCAGAACCCAACATAAGTATATAAAATAGCTTGGAAACTACATTAAGATGTTTTAACGAATAGTGTCCGAACGAAACTTGTTTTTCAGCCAAAACCGAAACCGGGACTCCCGCGGACAATGTGGCAAGTGTATTTTTTCACATTAATTTGTTTTTAGGGGTCATTCAAGTATTACGTAAGGAAAATTTGAGTAATTTTTAACCCCTTCCCTCTCCCTTGTTAGCGAAAGTCAGCACAACCCTACCCCCTCCCCCCTATACCTACGTAAACATTCGTATATTTTTAATCTATTCAGAAATAATAAATAAATATTGCTGACGTTACAACTATCAAGACCCCCGGCACCCATGTTATCAAAATAAGCAAAACAAAGATCCCCTACAACCCTTTGCTGTTTACGTAATACTTAAATGACCCCATAAAACGTAGACCTCTTTGTGACTAATAAAATTACTTTTTTAAATTTAGAAATCATTAATACAATACCACACAATAATATACACTTGATATTAATTGTGACGACGCGTTGGCACAACGGTCACATCACTGGTTTGTGGCTGTTGCGCTGGCGGTTGCGGGTTTAATCCCCGCACATGACAAACATTTGTATTGGTCATATAGATGTTTACCGTGGTCTGGGTGTTTGTGCAGTCCTTGTGGGTACCTCCACCGTGCCTCGGAGAGCACGATAAGCCGTCGGTCCCAGTTGTTATCATGTACCCCTGATAGCGATCGTTACTTACAGTAGAGAATATATCCGTCAACCCGTATTGAAACAGCGTTAACGCAGATTAATCTCTGATCCTTCTCCTAAATGGGAAAAGAAGGCTAAGCCCAGCAGTGGCATATTACAGGCTAAAGCAAAGTTTTCTAAACTTATCATTCTCAATGTACATATTTGAAGCAAACAGCTAAAATTAATAGCTAAGTAAACTATCGTTTATTACCCGAAGCTATACAACCACTGTTTATTTTATATACAATATCGAGTTGTAACTTCATCCATAGAAGCTATAGAAAATAATTGTTAGCGACGAACTCAAATCGAAACCCATTACAATAAAGCAGGATGGAGCACGATTTCTGATAAAATCTTTATTACAACATCGGTTCATGCTTAGTGTGAATGGAATATAAAGTGTATTACATATTTAAACATGCTAAAGAAAATTAAACTGTATTATAATGGTCGAAATGTCTAATTTATTTCCAATGAGATACAATATCTGGAATATATATGGATAGTCAATATCAATAGATAGTATCATGCAAAGATAGAACTATTTTCTTCTGTTACAAGTATCGTTAAATCACTTATACGTGTAATGTTATAGTATCATTAGCCCTAATTTGAAGCACGTGTTATTCATCGTAATTATAACTAGAACTGCTAAGGCTATGAACATAATACAAAACGAAAACGAAACATTATTAATTGAGAAGATTTTTAATAACAAACATATTACAATGTGCGTATGTTTTTATAAATAAAATAAAAAAATAACACACGTAAAAAAATTGGATCAATCAAAAATTCGTTACTCAACCCACGCTTCTCAATATTCCAGAATGTTCAAAACGATTCTTATAACAGAACTATATAATGTATGGAACATTTAATTTGAATAATCAAATAATTTGGAACAAATCATAGACAATAGACGTTAAATCAACTCAATACGAAGCTATTTGTAATGGTTAACAACTGTTAACAAACAATAAAAGCAATTTTAACGGTGTCTTTAGTTCAAGAATAAGATTTTGTATACATTATAATGAAATAATTTTTTAAGAGATTTATTAAGTTTTTTAGATGCCTGTCGTTTCGGATACTTTACAGCAACCACGGTCACGGAAGGATTGATTAAACGGCGATAAAATATGAAAAAGTTGTACAATGTGTGCAATTTGCGTAAACATTAGAAAACAATATTTGTATATATTTATTTACACAAATAATTGAAATTAACGTTAACGTAAAAACAATTAACAAAAAATTCAAACTCATCAATCAGTCAAAAATTGTATAATTATTCGACGTTCCAAGCGCATTTTTGGGTGCATGCGAATGAATTATAATTAATTATAGTTATTGTAAAACTAAAACGAATTCGAAATGTATATTCTGCTGAGATAAACAAACAATAACCTGAACAGTTACTCTTTTAAGTATTTACGAATAGGTATAAAATTTTCGACTCAACCATTACAATTTCAGTCACACGTTCAACATAAAACTCAGCGTTACTGAACCCACAAATATCGGATTTACATGACCTTGTACCGAATATTATAAGGCTAATAAATATTTTTCATTACAAACTTTAAACTTATTTATGGGTAATCATAAAGTTGTTTGTGGGGTTTGTGGGACATCTACTTCATTATAGTTGGAGGTTCAATTCTTATTAACTGTATTCGACATCTTTATATGTAAAGTTAAGTTCAAACGTAACATGACAAAAATATGTTCTCAACAACAGAAAGAAGAACATCTACTGTTTTTTACAATTTTGTAATTGTTTGTTGATTTTAATCGGGTCATGAACGCTCATATGTTTAAAAATAATCACATAATAAAGAGAATAGCTGTGTACAGCTGTTTGTAGAATAAACGTAATAAAAACAAATGATCTCCATAACAATAAAGTGTAAGCTTTAAATGATATTGCTGGAATTAATTAAATTGAGTACTTAATTCAATCAACAAATATTAACTTTATTTCGCACGAATAATAATTAGAGCATATATTTGTTGTTTTATGTCTTGTTGATTTCATTTTTTGATAATATTAGTGTCTGACTAAATTTTGGAATGAAATTTATCACTATTATTTCAAATTATTGTGAAGGAAATAAAAAGCAACTACTTTGTTATAAGCCTTGGCAACCATTACACGTATTAATGATTTAGGCTATGAAAAAATAATTTAATTGGATGTTGTTGTACAAATAAATACCATTGTCAACACATATAGAGGTAGCGAAATATAAATCTAATTATATTATAAGTTGTAAGCGTTAATTAAGCGTTAATATTAAGTATAGGTATAGGCCTCCCACGATTAGAATTTCGTAGGAGGTAAATGGATTTATGTTTAAATACCAACTGCGCAACTACTAAACTTCGTATAAATATATAATTGTTTCAATTTTTTAGATGTTACTAATGAGCTGGCAGCAAACTCTAATGGCAATTAATTTAGGCAAAGGCATTTAATCACAAAGGCATGCAATTTAGCAGTTGAAACTAATCAATTCCAACCCGAAAACTGCAAACGTTTTGTATCGATTCGTATATGCACCTAGTATACACAGGGTCATCTTCGCTAGTATAATGATAATGTTTGTAAATGGTAAAATGTTGTAGATTAGAATGAGGCTTGAATTACCGAATCTACTAATATTTCTTTAAATACAAGACATCCTTTGTGGTTACAATCGCGATGAGATTGAATAATTTTTAGATTTGTGGAAATTTAAGATTACCGCCCCATTCCGTCGAGATGCCAAGTTGTTTTCTAGCTCGATAAGTAAGCTGTATAAAGCAAAAAAAATAGTTTACGAATTACATAAATAACTCTCGAGATTAACTCGCGTAAAAAGGTCAGTATTACAACTTTGTTACATTAAATAAAGTACAATGTCTAGAGAGCTAATCTTTTAGCAATACACTAGATATTTATACATGTGCACATTTCTTATCTAGGTACTATTATTTAGGGACTTTTATACATATGTACATAACAGTCCAATACTAAACTTATCTATATAGCACTAACAAATTGGAACATTTTTTAAATAAAATAAATTATAATACTAAATTATTAATATATCTTAATACTACTAAATACAAATTCTAGTACAGTTTTGGCATACTGGGATATCGGTTAAGAAACATCTGATTAAACAAGCCGACTTCCAATAAATTCGACCTAACTTGGACATCAAATCTCATCTACTCCATTAAATGTCCAGTACAAATTTTGTACCGGACATATTCTTTCAAAACATGTACATCTTCTTTATAATTACATACTTCACATGTGCACATTAAGACAAGAAATCGAATTTTAAACCAAAACACTCAAATAACTACAAACAATAACATATATTTAACATTGAGATAAAGAGAAAGAGTAAAACAAAAGTCGTTTTAAGAAGACGTTAAGGACACTAGATGCATGTGAGCTGTGAATGGTAGACCACGCTCACACATCTCATTAGTAGACAAAGTGTTTGTGTCGTCGTCCTTGAGGATTCTTTTCTTAATTGCACTACTTTTGTGAGTTAAAGGAGGGATGAGTGACGGGCTTTATGTTGGTCATGGGAAGGTAGCAGTATTTTCAACAGAAACTAAAGTACAAATGAGAAATTTTTAGTCAAAACTTTGGGTAAGGTGTACAAGACATAATAAATTGAAGTTTAATAATAACGGGAATCGAACCTGCACGTGTAACGCTTACACCTGCAGGTTCTTTTGCTCCTGTATAAAACTGAGGTAGGGCACAGCAGGAATTTCCTACTCAAATTATGGAGCAGCCCGACTAGGGTAGTACCTCGACCTTACAGAAGATCACAGTAAAATAATACTGTTTTCAAGCAGTATTGTGTTCCTGTTGGTGAGTAAGGTGACCAGAGCTCTTGGGGGGATTGGGGATTGGGTCGGCAACGCGCTTGCGATGCTTCTGGTGTTGAAGGTGTCTATAAGCTACGGTAATCGCTTACCATCAGGTGAGCCGTACGCTTGTTTGCCGACATAGTGACATAAAAAAAATAGCTTAAGAATTCGGTAGAAAAAAAAGGAGTTACCAACGAGAGACTGCAGTTTTTATTAGTCCGTATACCTACTATTACATACTTTAAATAATACCATCTATAATTTCGTAATAAAAATTAGAACTACATAAAAATATTTTTAATAAAATAGCGAATAAAGTTCACCTATAACTAATATTTCTCCATTCCACCAGTGTAAATGAGAAGTTTTTCGGCTGACACCACATCCCTTGGTATTTCCCGCAAATGAATTCGAAGGGTGTTAAGTTCGAGAAACGTGGATGGAATTCGGCAGTATCCTTTCGTTTACGTCCCGACGATCATGTGATAACAGTAACATAAAAATACACAATGAAATAGAAATGTTACATTCTCGTATACAACATTTTCATGAGGAGCATATTATATTTTTCTTGCCGAATTTTGTTTTTTATATACATATATGTACTAGCTGCGGGTGATATTTAAATGTAATGTTTTAGATACTAAATACAGATAACAACATAGTATTATTTCAATTGTAAATGTATAAATTATCTGTACTCGTATATTCTAATAAAGTTCAATTGATCTCGAGAGGCTAATGGATAATACTGCAAGAATCCTCAATAGGATTTTAGTTTATACCGTAATTGTCTTGATCATCGTCAAAATTCACTTGAATACATAACTTATATTTATACTAATATTATAAAGCTGAACAATTCGTTTATTTGTTTGTTTGAACGCGCAAATTTCAGGAACTATTTGTTCGAGTTGAGAAGTTATTTTTGTATTGGATAGTCCATTTTCCATATAAGGCTATAAACAATAACGGGGGTGAAGCCGCTTGGCACAGCTTATGAGAAGCAATAAATGATATAACCTTCAATTATTTAATTCAATTTACATTGAAAAAAAGGGAAAGGATTTTAAGAAGTTTCAAATTTGCAGACGTTCAAAAGATATAACGACCGTTTTGAAAATAATGGAATAGCTGATTATCAGTATTATTATACCTACTTCTTAAAGAAAGAAGAGAGATTTCGTAAGAAACACGCAATTCACAACGGCGACCATAATACTGCATTAGTATCCTGCGAGCGTTGCCCGAATTCTTTGTTACCTTTATTGTTTGACGAGTTTCGTCGAGAATCTCGCTTTATTTTTTTTATTTATTTTTTTTTAACTCGCCGTCTACTTTAATGGCTTTCATTCAGCTCCGCGGTTTATTTTGTAATAAATCGTACACTTCTTGATGTTTTGCGGTGTTTAGCGAATTTGTCAAACGTAACGTTATAAATGTTTAGTCTTAACGTAAAGATAAATATTTTTTATTATTTTTTTAATTAGAGATTTTACAATTTTTTACAAAAAACACTTTAAGCTTTAAATGAGTTAGGCACAGTAGGATGTATCCTGCTCAAAATCTGGAGCATACCGACTGAGCAAGTACCTCGACCTCACGAAAGGACACAGCTATAAATAATAACGCTTTCAAGCAGTGTTCAGAGCACCTGGGGGGAAAATTAGGGGTAGGGTCGGCAACGCGCTTGTGATGCTTGTAGTATTGCAGGCGTCTATAGGCTACGGTAATCGCTTACCATCAGGTGAGCCGTACGCTTGTTTGCCGACCTAGTTATATAAGTTATATAAGAAAAAAACTTCTTTAAAATCTCGACGTAACATCATATAATGAGACCGACAGACAGTTCCCGACTGAAGTATTATTGATATTAATAGTAATAATGAACATCAGCAAACAAAATATACATTTTATATTAATAAACAAGAAAATTCATGCAGTTTCAGTTTACTTTGACCCATTATTTGTGATAGCAAACTGTTTTATAGCCTACACAAACGTTAGCGCCTACAAACAAACTTTCGCTTTATTATTTTAATATACGCACAAGTTTTTCCATACTTTGTATGATATTCGGCGTCGATTTTAATAAAAGAACTTTTCCCGGACTTCCTACAACTATTATTACGTACGTCTTGGGGATCAAACTTCACTAATGACTTTGAAACTGATCTTTTGCACCCTTACGTTATTCGTCTGAGACATCGTCAGTGACTTAATATTACAAGACCTTCAAAGGCATACAAAACTCATAACGAGCGAGAAAATGTATAGTGGTGAGGTTATTTAACAATTACCAGTTTCATTAATTTTCATCAAAACCTATACAATGTTTTTATTATGAGGGAGCGGGTTGTTATTGTTACATTTTAAGCCGACTTCAAAACAGGAGGAGGCTCTCAATTGTCTGGTATACCGATTTTGATGATTCTTTTTTTTAAATCGAAACCTGTTGTAAAAACTGCTCGTAATGTGGCTCTATTTAAATGTTATCGAGATTTAACAAGTATTTTTGAAGTTATCGTTATTAATGGGTATTTGCTTGAAAATTTTTTCGTCTACCTACTTTGTAGGTAGGCATAGGTATAGGTGTTTTTCGTTTGTCGATGTAATTCAAGTCGGTTTTTTTCCGTTTGCAAGTAAACACAATTATTAATGATAGCTGTAGGAAATAAGACATTTTTCCTGACAATAATAGAAGTTACAAAAGAAAACTATGGCTACCTGATTCAATAGGATATATTATGTACCGTAGATCTTTTAATGATTACAATGCTAATACTACTAAAACATCGATTATGAAGCAAATTATTTATTCATATTTACAGGAATGTAATAGTAAGTTTGGTTTCAAGTAAAATTTAAATGTAAACAACATTTGTTTGAGTAATAAAGTCATAATGAGGTCAACCTTATATCGTACCTTCAACCTTAAAAAAATAGATTTTGCTACCTTATAAACTAGATTTATTCGTCAATAGTATGCTACAGGTATGCTTTTTATCTTTTGCAGAAAGTATTATTAAATAATGCGCGACAATGAAACTTCGTGGCCAACCGTTTCTTTATTCGAAAATTTTTATCATCATCATTACAGCTTATACAGTCCACTGCTGGACATAGGCCTCCACAAGTTTACGCCAAAAATAACGTGAACTCATGTGTTTTGTCCATAGTCACCACGCTGGGCAGACGGGTTGGTGACCGCAGTACTGATTTTGTCGCACCGAAGACGCTGCTGCCCGTCTTCGGCCTTTGTATTTCAAAGCCAGCAGTTGGATGGTTACCCCACCACCGGTTGGCTTTTTAAGTTCCAAGGTGGTAGCGGAACTGTGTTATCCCTTAGTCGCCTCTTACGACACCCACGAAAAGAGAGGGGGTGGCTATATTCTTTAGTACCGTAGCCACACAGTACGAAAATTTTATCCTCTAAGAATTCGATTACTAAATTGAGCATAGTCTACAAACAAGGTCCATCAAACTGATCGTTCCATTCACTTTGACATACGCCGTCAATAACTTCTGGGTCAATAAGATAGCATACGAGATAAATTAATCTCTTAATTCCAGTCATTAGATACAATCGCATGTTATGTTAGCCTTTGACTTTCTCATTATCTACTGGGTAAATACGTATCTCGAAACATGGAGAGTTTCAGAAGCTTGATAGTTTTTTCCTTGTTCCATATTTACATATCAATATTACAATTACGAAAAGTTTGTTTGTTTTAACTACATTATTTTTAAATTGGGGAACTTTTTAAAATTATAATATGTTTTTATAGAACACAAGCGGATACGGCAGCTTATGAACATCTGTAATAGCAGCATCGCGCGCGTTGCTGACCCTAAACCCAACCCTCCGAGAGGCCTCGTTTCACTACAGGAATATAACACTACTTGAGAATCACATCAACCTATCCCAGTCCACCACTGGACATAGGCCTACACTAGTTCGAGCCAAAAATGGCGTGAACTCATGTGCTTTGCCCATAGTCACTACTTGAGAATGGTATTATTTAACTGAGATCTTCTCAAAAGTGATGTTATGGTGAGGTACTTCCCTAATCGGGCTGCTTCAGATTTGAGCAAAATGTTCCTTTTATTGACACCTCAATAAATAAGGCTAATATCAGTCAAGGAATCTAGAACAGTAAACAATAAAAGTGGACAAATTGCAATCACGTTACAACAGCATGATCCAGAAGTAGCTAAGTTTTCTATTTCCAAATGAAATTTTGCGGCTACGAGCAACCGAAGTAATATTATCTGATGTTCAAAGCCCATCGGAAAGACTGAGGAATAATTTAAAAAAGTTTAACCTTTTGCAAAATACGTTTAACATAAAATAATTTTAGTGTTTCGTTAAGCATTACATTTACATCAGCGTTTCGCGGATTATATATAATAAAGAGCTTTAATGCAGCCGTCTGTTCATTCTTGGTATGCGTAAAAGCCCATTAACTAAAGCAAATATTGTTTCAGGTGTGCTGCGCCGCGGATGGTTCTTTGTACTTTTTTCTTTAAAAAAACGTTTAATTTGCAGGGCTCTGCGGTGTGCCACTGTTTTACATATACCACGCTTTCATGCTTTCTCTATGGAGCGAGTACCTGAATGAGACGTTCTTAAAAATACTTTTTTATTTTTATCATTCCGAGTAAATTTTTTGGTATTCATTGAAGTTGTAAATATGCCCATGGCGTATGTGGATTTACTTGAATTTTCGAGTATGCGGGTTTAGATATAATAACTATTTGAAAGAGCATGATAATGACATCTTGCATTACAAATATATTCTGGGTAAAGTTATTTTAAATTATCAAACAGACCTACTCAGTATGTAGATGATAATTTAAAAAAATAATAGAGTAGTAATATATTCGTAATCTATACAAATAAATAAAATTGAAGTGTGTTTTTGTAATAATTATTAAAATAACCGCTTTTTGCTTAATGCATATACATTGCATATAATAGGTATACGCGTTACATATACCCAAATAACATTGTTAACAAATTTTGTCTGTCTGTCTGTTTTTTCCGGCTAATTTCTGAAACGGCTGGGTTGATTTTGATGGGACTTTTACTGACAGATAGTTGATGTAATAAGGAGTAACTTAGGCTAATTTAATTTTAGAAATCTATTTAACTCTGCAAACTGAACAATAACAATTTTGTTAAATTCCACGCGGACGAAGTTGCGGGCACAGCTAGTAATATCTATGTGTGTAACAATATTATGTCAGTTGTAATTGGGCTAGAATTTACCGATACTAATATATTAAGCTTCGATTTTATTGTCTATCAACATTTTCTTTTACATAGTCAGTCAGTCAGTCAGTTTTCAGCCTATTGTAGTCTGCTGCTGGACATAGGCCTACCCAAGTTCGCACCAGACATCCCGGTTTTCAATGTATAAATAATAACTCTCGTTAAATAAACTCATAATTTTTTAGAAAAGTACAGTGTTGTTATCAATTAACATAAATCTTAGGAACAAAGTGACAATGTTCTCAACAGGGGATACAACATATAACTTTGCTTGCGAAACTCGGCGAAACGTCACAGCAAATTAGAACTGAACCGGTGACGTTAGTATCACACTGAACACATCTGTACACAAAAGGAAGCAATTTTACGCAAATTGAAAATGTCTCTCAATATTATTAAATACGTCAGAAAACAAAGCTTTTGTTATCTATCGTTACCCGTTTTCTAGGTATTTTGTAGGCTTTTTTCACATCAGATTGATTGCTATTTGACCTTCGTATCTTCGCTCTTCGAAATTTAATAGCACTACTATTCATTATCATTTATCAAGCTCTTTTTAAAATTAAAGAACTATAATATTAATCATAATAAAGCTCTGTTGCTACGGCAGTAAAGAATATAGCCACCCCCTCTTCCCGTGGGTGTCGTAAGAGGCGACTAAGAGATAACACAGTTCCACTACTACCTTAGAACTTATAAAATCGACTGATGGCGGGATAACCATCCAATGGCTGGCTTTGAAATACACAGGCCGAAGACGGGCAGCGGCGTCTTCGGTGCGACAAAGCCAGCCCTGCGGTCACCAACCCACCTACCCAGCGTGGTGACTATGGCCAACACACACGAGTTCACGCCATTTTTGGTGCAAACTTGTGGAGGCCTATGTTCAGCAGTGGACTGCGATAGGCTGAGGTGATGAATATTAATCATTGTTGTTTTATATTTTATTTTTATAGTTGGAGGCGGTGTAAACATAAAGTTTGTGTCTTGTTTATAGTATAGGAAGTTAACTGCTTCGTGATATTACTCCTTGAACTTTACTACTTGAGTTTATACTCATTTTAAACAATTTATGCAAGGTCATGTCCGTACATAACTTGATCATATTTAAATTCAGTGAAGTGATATTTTTAGTAGATACATACGTATTGAACAGTGTTTTTAGTGCGATGTATTAAATATTTCGTGATATAATATAATTCGGTTAAGTCAATGTTAATAAAATGTAGAGATTTTTATTCTTACGACGAATATGTTAAATATGTAAAACTATAGTTAATTAATTATTATTTTTTTAAACACCAATACTTACCTTTCGCAGTTTTCAATTGAGCTAAGGTATCATTGAGTTTATTACAAAATACAAATATATAAATTTGTTTTAATATACGCACCACGGTCGTATATGCCTAAGGTAGGCAACTTAATGCATATGTTTTAGATAACAGCCTATTTGTATAATTAATATAATTAATAGTTAAATTTCTTCATCATTAACGCAATATTAAAACGATTGAAGTTGATTACGTTACGTTGATTATTCTACTTTCAAGTAGAAAGTTAGACTAAATTTTACAAATTATTTAATGATCAGCTTTTATGTGACAATTAAAAGCTACTCTGAATAATTGTCATTTAGCTACACAATTGGATATTGAAGGTGAAGTCAATCGAACAAATGGTCAATCAATTTTAGCGCTAATCCATCATTTGAATGATTATAGTACAAATTGAAGTGTCGTATTCACCTAAACATTTTTATTACTTGATTCTTTGTTGTTTTTTTTTTGTCACCATCATATGATTTTAAAGATATGATTAAGATGTAATTATCATTGATTGATTTGGTTTACTAGCTTCCAAAGTGAAAATTGCACAGAAGATTTAAAGTCACGGTGTGCGGTAAAGATAACGTTCGTTAAACTATTAAGTTGCAATGAAATTGTAAAATATATATACGAAATAGATGTAAATATCTTTAATTCTCGCGTTATAATATTTTTTTAATATAGTCAGAGATGATCAGAAGAAGAAGATGTCAGTAGTGACGTTATTGGCTTGTAAAGGCAAGTTGGTCGGACATCAGAAAATTCAAATATTTTTTGACCAATATGTAGAATTTATACGAAATATTTGTACTCTCTCGAGGTGTGCGATCTACAATAAAGTATAAAATGAATAATAAAAAATATATGCCTATAAAATGTAGGTATAAAATGAATAATTAAAACACTACATACGTATTACGTACATTCGTTACATACAAAAGCATTTTAATGTATTTATAGTAAGCAACTTAATCAGTGTTATAATATTGATAACCTTGAATAGGCCAAGTCTTGAAGTGTCGAAATATGTCGTTACGATTATTAAAAATAAATATTAATACATAGTTATATTTTATATTAAATAATAATAAATTCCGTATAACGAACGTTTTAGTGCAATGGCGCGAGCAGTCGATTTTACGCAAGCAGTCACAGGCTTGTACTTACACAAATATTTGTTTGTGTGAGTATCGTGCTTCGAAGAGTACGTAAACCTAACGGTTCTAATCATAGACACCTGATAGCGTAATTACTCATAGAAATCATACGCTGACTCGCATTGGAGCAGCGTAATGCGTTAAGTTGCAACTCTTCTCCTTAGAAATGAGGTATCTGTCCAGCATTGGGATTTTTACAACCTGATTTCGCACATCACATCAACCAATCACTGTTCACTGTTGGAAGTAGGCTTCTCTAAGTTTGCGCCAAACATCCCGGTTTTTCGCTTTTCTCATCCAACCTTCACCAGCAATCTCAGGTAAAACGTCGGTCCAGCGGGCCGGAGGACCACATTGCGTTTGCCAATACGCGATTTCCACTCCTGAATATGTCCGCTCGCCATCGATCCTGCGAAACAAATGACCAGCACACTCCCACTTCAACTTGTTAATTCTGTGGGTTATGTCGGTTACGTTCGTTCTCTCGAGGATAGTCTCATTTCTGATCCTATATTTGAGAGATACCCCAAGCATAGCCCGTCCATTGCACGTTGGGTGACTTGAAACTTGTGGACTGGTCCCTTCGTCAGTGTACACTTCTCGGCACCGTATGTTAAAACAGGCAGGACGCAATGCTCGAATACTTTTGTCTTCAGGCACAGTGGAATCTTCGAAGTGAAGACTTCACAAAGCCTGCCAAACGCCGCCCAAAGAGCTAGTGTTATGATCGACGATATAAAGATATTTTCCTACATCTTTATATGAAGATATTTTAAATGTTTAATAGAATTTAAACAATTTTGTGGACTTCTTATAATATAGTAAAATATCAAACAAGCGTACGATTCACTCTACGGTTAGCATACCGTTCGTCATGGACGCCTGCCACTTTCCGAGCATCAAAAACGCATGGTCATCAAATAGAAACTTACCCTTTGCATTGCTTTTTTATGCCCCTTGTCATTACCAGTCATAATCATAAATATGCAAGATTAAACATATCGTAGCTTTTTTTACTTCTGGCCAATTTTCAAAATCGAATAATTTCTAAATTATTATTTTTAATTAAAAGAAAGTAACGAACAAAATCTTCTTTACATGTTGGTGTAGATAGAAAAGTCACCTCGTACCTACAGGACTCAATTCGCGGGGACGACGACAGTAAACTTTTCTCTTTTTCGCAATCTCTTGGGAAAGGATTCATTTTTGAGGATAAAAAGTTACCCCTTACAGTGACCCGGGGCGATAACTGACACCTTGCTTACTTTTAGACAGCAAGATGTTTTCAACAAATAAAGGATTCGATAAGTATTTAGGTTGGGATTTT
This sequence comes from Melitaea cinxia, assembly GCF_905220565.1. NCBI lineage: Eukaryota > Metazoa > Arthropoda > Insecta > Lepidoptera > Nymphalidae > Melitaea > Melitaea cinxia. The sequence continues at coordinate 3,628,608 of NC_059394.1, forward strand.
TTTCTCTTTCAAATATTTTTATGTGTGCGACACAAATTAATAAAATAGATAATGTTAATGTCTCATTTGAAATTCTCATTAACTGTCTCTTGATTTAGTTTATAATTTAAATTTGTAAAAAAACCAGCGCTCGAGAACGCTTGAAAATTCGCAATTATTAACAAATATAAACAAATAATAATAAAATTAATAACTTAACACAACTTTGTAATGCGATTTCATTAATCTGTTAGTGAATGAAGTGACAAAAACGGGTAATTTATTATTTCTAGTTGGTAATACCTGTGATTTTTTTTTATATTTATAATCTATACTTACAATAAAAACTTTCATAGGTCCAATTCTATTAGGTCCAAGTCTGACAGTGATTACAACCTTTTTTTTTTGTTTTTCCGTAACTTTGCACCACGCTAAATATGTTGAGTGAAAATGAGCATGATTCGAGTTCATACTACGAGCTAGGACACAGAATACGTTTTATCGAGAAATTCAGCAAGCTTTCGTTGGAAGAGAATGAAAATCTAAATATGTAACTAAGTTGTCTATGTTGTATTTCACTACCATAAATAGCCTCAATTCGTGTTTTTTTTTTAACAGAATATATAATAATAACAGAATATATTCTCTTCATTGAAATCTACCAATAGCCCAATTTTATATCAAAGGTTATTATAGTTAGTTTTACTGAGTCAATTAAAACAAATCTCCATCCACATGAATCTTTTCGTAAAACTTTTCCAGTAAAAACAGATATTGAAAGTAACGTTATAGTTATATGGATCATCATGAAAACGTAAGCCATTTTCCAAACAAAAGGAATGTTGTCTCCGAGGGATTCGGGGCGAAATTGCATTTTATTAGAGTGCAGTCTTTCAGCGGTGTCCGGGTGTTCTGTTTGAGGGCGCTTTGGGGTGCACTGACGCAGATAATTGCATTGCTAATCCTAAAAATAGGTAGTATTTGATTGTTTTGTTATTGTTGCATTCTTCATTAATTCGCTTTTGTACGTTTCGAAGATAGATAGATATAATATACTTTATTGCATATCACTGAGTAAGTATTAACTTCAAACATTAATTTGAACACAGAGGCAGTAATGGAGGCACATTGGCGGTCTTATTGTTAAGTGGCGATCTCTTCCAGAATAACTTTAGATATGTTGCTGTCCTAAGGTACCTCAGTGGTACAAAGGGCCCTCGTGAGACGTCTCCATCCGCTCCTGTCCTGTGCCTCTCGCTCCACGTCCCTCCAACTAAGCCCGGCCGCTCGCAGCTCGGCGTCGATAGTCCGCTGCCACGTGTGCGCCGGCCGGCCCCGCCTCCTACTCCCGCGCGGCCTCCACGTGAACGCGACCCTGGCGGCGCTGTCCTCTGGTCTTCGGAGGGTGTGTCATATCCACTTCCACTTCCGCTGAGCAATTTCTTGCTTGATCGGGATTTGGTGGCATCGATTCCAAAGATCCTCGTTGCTGATAGTGTTCGGCCAGAATCTGCGCAGGATGAACCTAAGGCATTTGTTGACGAACACTTGTAGCTTGTGCGTCAGACCCTTTGTCTCTTTCCATGTCTCGCAGCCGAAGAGCAAGACAGACTTCACTAAGGAATCGAAAAGGGAAATCTTGATCCGCCGGGTGAGCACGTTCGAATCCCAGACCGGTTTTAATTGGGCAAATGTGGCTTTCGCTTTTTTGATTCGCGCGTCGACGTCGTCATCAGAGCCCCCGCTGTTGGTCACGGTGCTGCCGAGATATACAAATTTCGTGACAGTTTCCAGTGGTGCACCGTTGAGTGTGATGGAGCGATTGTCGCATGACTGAACACGCATTTCGACGGTCTTCCCAGTATTGATTCGTAGCCCCTTATCTTGAGCTACCTCTCGTAATGAGTTCAGCTTCATTTGTAGATCGGGCAGTGAAGACGAGATCAACACTATGTCGTCCGCGTACTCGAGGTCCTCCAGGTGCGAGCCATCGCTCCATGCGATGCCTCTAGGTGTCTCGGTTACCTTCCGCATGACGTCGTCGAGCAGGATGACGAAGAGCAGCGGCGACAGGAGGCAGCCCTGTTTGACTCCTGCAGTCATCGAAATTGGTTCCCCTAGGGCTTGGTCGTGCACTACTCTGCAAGTACTGCTATTATATAGGGACTGGATTATACCTATATACTTGCTCGGTATTTCTCTTCGCCTGAGGCTGGACCACAGTGCGCTCCACTTCACGGAGTCGAAGGCTTTTTCGAAGTCGACGAAAGCCAGGAAAAGTTCGGCTCGCCACTCCACGCACGACTCGATGAGTACGCGCAAGGTGTTCGTGTGGTCAGTGCATGAACGCCCAGAACGGAACCCGGCCTGCTCCTCCCGAAGTGTTTTCATAATCTCTGGGGCCATACGGTTGAGAAGTACTTTTGCCAGTACTTTAGTAGCAGTTGGTAAGAGCGTTATGCCTCTCCAGTTATCGCTGACTGACAAGTCACCTTTCTTCGGTACCTTCACGAGCAAACCTTGCTTCCATTCACAGGGGACACGCTCCGTCTCCCAAACGCGCTGCAAGAGGGGACAGAGTATCTCGGCTGACCTAGCCGGGTCCGCCTTAAAGAGCTCCACGTTGATGTTGTCCACTCCTGGCGCCTTTCCTGCCTTGAGCTGTTTGATGGCAGCGACTACTTCTGCGTATGTAGGTGGAGTCGTTGGCAGATTCAGGAGTGGTCCTGGGCTGTTCGGAACAGTCGTCGGTTGAGTTTGGCATTGGGTCAATAGCTTGGAGAAGTGCTCGGTCCATCGTTTAAGTTGCTCCTCTGTAGTACAAAGCAGCTGTCCCGTGGCGTCCTTCAGCGGCTTTTTGGAGGGACGTGACTTGTTGCACAAACGCTTAGTGACGTCGTACAACTCCCTCATGTTTGATACCTTGGCTGCTGCGTTGGCCCGGTCGGCTAGCTCGTCGGCGGCGCGTCGTATGTCGCGTCTAGCCAATTTACGAATTTGGAGACGTATGGCTGCGTATTCTTCATCGAGGGTCTTTTTGGTGGTAAAGTTATTAGCGGTCAGCAGGTCTAGCTTTATACTCTGCCTTTTCTCTATTGCAGACCACAGCTCCTGGGACATCCAAGGTTCTTGTTTGGAGTGTTTATAGCCTAGGGCTTTTTCGCCGGCTTTAGTGAAGGCAGTACGCATACGCTCCCAAGCTTCGTCCATGTCCTCGTCTTCCAGGTCTTTCAAAAGTTCAAATTGGTTGCGAAGGCAAATACTAAACTCCTTTCTTCCCTCTTCGCTCCTCAGGATCTGCAAATTGAACTTTTTGGATGCCTTCTCAACCTTACGTCGAGCTGCTGCCATCCTGAGACGTACATCAGCAACAATAAGATGGTGATCGCTATCCGCATCCGCGCCGCGACGGTTCCTAACATCGAGTAGCGATGTTCTCCATGCTCTGCTTATCGCAATATGATCGATCTGGTTTCGGGTAACACCATCAGGAGAAATCCAAGTGATTTTGTGGCACTCCTTGTGCTTGAACAGGGTTCCTCCGATCACCAGATCGTGTGAAGAGCACAGGTCGCCGAAGAGTTCTCCGTTTTCGTTTATTACTCCGGCGGCCCCTTCGCGTCCCATGTAATGCTCTCGGTCCTCGTTGTCTGAGCCCATCTTGGCATTCAGGTGATGGGATGGGAGCATCAGGATTACTATATCCTGCTTCTTTGTGCTCTTCAAGGTCGACTCCAGCTGCTCGTAAAAACTCTCCTTTTCATCCGGCAATGCCGAGTTAGTTGGGGCGTAACATTGGATCACAGTGATTTTTCTGACTCTAGATGAGAACCGAGCTGTGATGATTCGTTCCGATATCGGATTCCAGGACAGAAGGCTGTTCTTCGCGCTACGGCTTAGAAGCAGCCCCACGCCGTACTCCCGAGTTGCGTTCTCATCCTCTTTTCCACTGTACAGAAGGGTCGAGTCAAAATCAGATGTTATTTCACCAAATCCGTTCCATCTCGTTTCGCTTAATCCTAGGATATGAATGCTGTAGTCCCGCATGATTTTGGCTACCTGCGGAAGCCTTTCAGGTTGAGTCATGGTTCTGACATTCCAACATCCAATCCGTGTCCGTAATTTCGCGCTAAAGGTCATCGGTAATAAGGGGGATCGGTCTTTCTTTCTCTTTGAGGGTTTCACAATCTGTTACTTTAAGAATGTGCAGGTGATTAGCCCACAGCATCCCGATCACGGTGACGGGGCTGCCATCTTTGCAACCGTGCTCACAGGGCCAGTCTTTTTAGGGAGACCTAAGGCTTCTGGTAGCCTAAACCGCTGGTTTTTACCAGTGAGTGGTTCTTCTCACGAACCCTCCTCCTTTCACATCCGGGCTTGGGACCGGCAACGGCGGAGTTGCCGGTCCCAAGCCCGGTTGCGGAGGCGGCAACTTTAGATATGGTAAAATAAATTAAATTTTTGTATGTAGCCTGTATTTATAACAAAACTAAGTCTTGTCCGCGATTTTACACGGAAACTTTTGTCCGGGATAAGAGGTGAACATGAGTTACATACAACTGTGCAGACAAAAAATTCTTTGGTCTCAAATCAAAATCGAAAACCTCTGTAGGTTTTTGTATCATTCGGTATCCGTTCAGCTATTCTGGCGTAACTGAATAAATATTCTGGCGTGACTGAATAATAATGACAGTAAGAAATAGTAGACAGACATACGATTCAGCAAAAGCCCTTTTTAGGATGTTAGTAGTAACATTTTTCTTTTATTAATACTTTTCAAAGCTTTTTAGAGGTTAACAAAGCAAAGACCAGTTGGTACGGTTAAACCGTTGTAGTAACATTGAAATCAAAAAGTTGTGTTTTTCAAAATGTTTGTAATTTTTTGTGTCTATCTTAAACTTAGACATATATATATATATATATATATTTATGTGGTTCTATAAAACTCTCTCATACAACTGCCAATAGCTTGTACATAGCGACATACCAGAATAGTGAAGGAAACTGTTATTCTTATCGGTGAAGAGGTTTCAGGGATAGGTAATTCAAGAATTAAATTTCAATGAATTTTCAAATGTAATATAATTGTAAATAAAATAAATTAAAAATACTTAAATTAAAAAAATTGTATATTCATTCGTTAAATTTAAATTAAATATGAACTACGCTAAAAACCCATTTTCGCCTTTAGTTATTGTTTTTTCCTCTCTTTATAAATTTTTTTGACAGTTGACGTTTTGTTTGTATGTCTTTACTTACAGATTATCATAACGCTCGCAATGTATTTCAAATAATGTAATTTATGTTCTCATATTTATTTGATAATAGAAGTTTCTTAAACCTGAAGATACGTAAACGCCGATAGTTGTTACGAAGGCAGCAGATAATTTATGGGAGCATCTGTAAAAATTTTCGTGTCGTACATCAATCACGTGTGTCCGGCCGTCGCGACAGCTGACGACCGTCTGATCGAGATTCGATGTATTTCAGTGATGAAGGGTATCATTATATATCTCCCCTATATGTTGGGGATATTGATGTAATCAATATTCCAGAAAGAATGACGCTAATGTTTGTGAGAAATAATATATCAACAATAGAAAATTTTTGACCAAAGTTTAGTTCTAAAATGAATACTGTTTAAAAATAAACATATGATATTTTAATAAATATAACATATTAATGCCCCATACGACCTCCTGAAAGACAAAAATTGTGTACTGAGAGTCTGAAAACACATACAACACAAAACAACCAGACAAGACGAATGTTATTGTCTAATAGTATGTGTAAGTATACCCTATTTGTCATGAGTCAGAATAGGACCCGAAACCGTTAGCTCAAAAGCCACTTTGCTAACCTCTCATCGTATTTTTTTATTCTATAGAAACAGCCTCTAACAAACAAGACTCACCTGGGGACCGATTCTACCATTTTTATCGTATACCAATTCTCCATCCGTGATTTAACAATTCGGCACGACTCACTTATCATTGTACCAAAAGCTGGTACCCATGACACTAAATTTACAACGGTCGAACATTGACATCCTATCTGGCCTGTGTTAATATAGATCGATTGGTTTGTGGATTTTAGTTACACTACTAATTTTGTTAATGTCACGGAAGATCGTGGAGACACGAAAATCAGTCTGTAAACTCAACTCAAATTATTGCACATAAGTTTTTGCACAAACAATTTTACCGTAATCCACTCCAAAGTAGAACAATGATTCTACAATTTTATATATATTATAAAAGAAGTGTGAAATTAGTTTTGTAACGTAGATTTCATTTACAGCCCATTAAAATAGCTGGTATGAAGAAATGAAAAAGAAGTATTTAAATGCATCTCATTAGTTTTAGACCTAAAATCTATTCTACTACAAAACTGAATATAGTAAACTAAACCCAATAATGAATCAACAATAATATTTAGGTCATCATCGTTTCTTGAAACCATTTTGTTTCTGTGTGTTTGGATGATGTGTCGTTATGAATGAATTGACATGAATATGTACAGATACTTGCCAATAAATTACAATAATTTTATATATTATACGAAATTGATTATCAAAGAAGAGCGACCTATTTTTGTATTACTAAAATACAATTTCTAAATTTGATACAATTCACTGAAGTGAGAAAAGATATATGAAAAGCTTTGAAACAAATACTGAACGTGAGCGATATTACGGTCCGTTTTCTAGCTTATCTCGATAGAATTGTAATATTTTCATTGCGGAGATGCTTTCTAGCAAATATTAACCCATTTCCGATAGCTTTCGAGCTATTGGTGTTATTAAATCGATGTTTGTTCTACTTAAAAGCGAAGTACACTAGCGACTGCAGACTTTTTAATACGACTATATAGATTTCATATTCATTCTGATATAATATTAAGTTTTTTTAATATAATTGTGTTTGCTCGTAATCGAAAAAAAAAACCAACTTCAATTACATCGGCAAGTAATACAACGTATCAAAGATTATTCAAAAAGTTGTAATAAGATTTCAATGAAATTTAAGTGTGACCACGTGATAAACATAAGCTTTCGATTAAATTAAAAATCATCAAAATCGGTACATCCCGTAAAAAGTTATGCGGTTATAATACAACGTAGGTAGATAAAAAAATAGTCAAGTAAAAACAAACGTTAGATATAACTCGAAAAGTAGTTGTTAGATCTTAAATAAATTTAAATGACACGCACGACTTTTCGATTATTTTTTTTATCGAAATCAGTCCACCCAGTCAAAAGTTCTGAATACATACATAAAAAAAAATACAATTGAATTGAGAATTTCCTCATTTTTTGGAAGTCGCTTAAAAATGCAGCTTTCTTATGATTTGCATAAAACTTTAGATCAGCAATCTGAAGGCAGACAGGACGCCGTCTAGGACGTTGCACTGCTCAAACGTTTCCTAAAGCTTTCTGATATAGTTTTTTATTAGTTAGACAATATAAGTTAAGTAGTATGTGTACCAACTAGATACATCCCAAAAAGTTACTTCGTGACCTGTAGGTAAACTAAGGCCTTTGGACCGCTTCACGATACACGAATTTGCGTCCAGTGGGCGAAGCCACTTAATTCCCTAATAGTATGCAGTTTTTGTCGTGTAGGCGTTAAGATTTTATCGCTGTTATTTACTGCTTGCGGAAAGCTATTTCGTACTTTAATTAAAATAACTTAATAATGATTTAGTTGTAATAGAATTTCTAAACTTCTATATAAACACTGGATTTAGTTTAAGTTTAGGTTTTAGTTCTGCCTTATTTATATAATATAATGAAAGATAAGATAGCAATCCAAGGAAATACGTACTAGATGGGTAGTTAACTACCGTAGTTAGGCGTTCATATAGTTTACTTTACATTACATTTCGTATAAGACGACTTAAACATGCCCATTAATATATTTATGTAAATATTTTAGCTTACACACACAAATACATACAAGTAGTTAAGACTAATGCGTCGCAAGTACACATGTACATGTAAATAGGCATAATCCTATTATATTAACCACACACTCAACTACATTTCCTTTCCAAACCGAAGCATCTGTTTTAAGTGCTCGTACTGTCACTAAGATTATTTAACTCTAAAACAAATATTATACGCTAGGTTTTAATACTTTCAAATATTAAGTATAGTGATATTAAAAATAGAATCAATAGTCATTGATTTGAAAAAATAAGGCGGCTATGACTCATAAAAACAAAATAGTGAAAATCATAATAATATTACAACACAATTATTTGAAATCATCATACATTATAAATAAATAATTATTGCGTAAAAATCATCAAATCATGAGTCACAAATACACATGAAACGAACCTACACTTTCAGATGTTTAGACATCACTACGCTAATAAGTTTAACTTGTTCAGTAAGAATTTTATTTTCAAAAACAAAATCGGTTTTTTTGGTTTTTTAAATACTTTATTGATGAAAGATGTTAAACACACAACTCTATTTCTAGAAGCAAAGCAGTAACGACATAAGTTTATCTGACCTAAATATAAAAGGGGCTTTACTCGTATTATGTTACAAAATTCATTTTTTTGTCAAGATTATAATTGTTTCAATAAAAATTTAACTTTAAATAATATCATAACGTTTTTAAAATTATACAGTAATAGAAAACTTTAAAAGGCTATGTATACATATTTTATGAGACTAGTTCCGAGTAAACAAGATGCTAGTACTGAATTGAAATGATACGCAAGTGCCTTACATCTTCTGATGCTTGAAACAAATTGAAAACGCATGTCGTTTTATAAAACGAGTGTAAGGGCTTGTTACTAGATGACGATTATTTCTACGTTCAGATTCCAAAATCAGAAATTCGTAAAATATTCGTTACTAAAAATGAGCCTCTTCGAAATGTTCGACGTCTCAAAATCCTTATTGTTTTTGTATTTTTAAACCAAAATTACAATCAATCTATAGCTCAATCGTTTGTAAAATTTCGCGGTCGTTTCGTGAAAAAATACCAAACCAATAGAGTGAACTGTTGCTGTTGTAGAATTTTTATAAGTAACATAACTATCACTACATAGTATAAAACAAAGTCTGTATGTATGCTTAGATCTTTAAAAGTACGCAACGGGTTTGATGCGGTTTTCTTTAGTAAATAGAGTGAATCCAAAGGAAGGTTATATTTGTAATACTTGCGTAATATAGTAGAGGAATACTGATAGTTTTAGATGTTTCTAATGTGATGTCATAAATAAATTCTTTTTTTTCGCACATTTTATAGTACAAATATATTTTAAATTTTTATGTCGTTCTATTTCAAGTATTAACAATAAACCATCTACATTTTTTCCGGTATTCAAAATAATTACTAAGGTTAAAATCTCGATTGTCCTCTTGACCAATGTTCGTGTCGCTCCATTCTACATGATATTGGTACAATTATCACAGCTATTTTGGTATTATTAGAAGCATTAAACCAAATGGATGAACGAGTACATTAAACACGAGATAATCATTAAATTATCAATGATACATACACTAAGTAAGCTTCGTTTGTGTTGTGTTATGTGCTTATGTATTAATTTGTGACGTAATTTGCGCATGATGTGCGTAAAACACATTCACGTGTGTACACGCCCTTATAGATGCAAAGAAAAAAGTAATCATGGATATTACTCGAGTACATGTTTGAAATAAGCTAAGAAAATAAAGTTTAAGAGATATTAAACTCTTGTGATGTTTTTCTCTGTTGTTGTGTAAGAACACATTAAACAGCTTTACGTTACTTACACCGACTAAATAGTTACAGAAAGGTGAGTGAATGAAATATTGAAACAGTTTTGTTGATAAGAAACGGAATTTCAACGATCCACAGTGTACGCATTCAGCCTCTAACACACCACTGCTGGGCATAGGCCACTTCTCCATTTAGGAGACGGACCCAGAAAGTTACAAATATAGTTATCATGTTTAAGCTTAAGGGTTCGGATAATACAGTAAATTTTTATATAACTATTAATCATTAAACTATTTATATGTGTATCCGCAAAGAAGTAAGTATTCCTAAATTATTTCACTGCAGTGACGAGGAAACTTAAACTTAAACAATCTAAATTTATTTAACGTCAATTTTCAGTAATATATATATATAAGCCTCCCAAATAAAGTAACTACTGAGTAAAGGTAAATGTAATAAACGAAATAGAGTAGGTTTACCTCACTAACGACACGTGCAAACCAACCAGGAATCTACCTAGCTAACAAAAAGCATCCTTCGCTACCTATCTATGTCAACATCTTCGAGGCCGGTTATCAATGCATGACCTAGATGCATAAATTACTAAACCCTGGTAAGTTTATTTTAACCAGAGCTACTATATCCGGGTATTGAACTCTATCAGTTAAGATGTTCACGCTATTTTTAAAACTACAGACCAGGCCATGATTGGTAGCGTAATATATGACTAAAGTTTATTACGGCCATAAGTGATGCCCTTAACAGTAGCGTATCAACCGCGTTGCTAATGTAAGTTAAACAAGTTCCATAAATACAACTCACTAAATGTAAATATAGACTAGAAATATATCATTAATATGTAAGTTTAACACATATGCTTAATTTCCTAATTAAACCGCTGAAAACATAAGGAAGACTAGAATAGACTCTAGTCTCCTTAATGAGAGAGAGTAATTCACTGTCAGGGCAATTTTAGAAATATGTAGGTTGTTAACCGTACGAATAGTCGTCCAGTGTTAGAATTGGATAGTAACAATTAATTTTAAAACGAAAAATTCGCAGCTAAAGATACGCGCGAAATTTTCTATGCAGTCCAGTAGCTTTTATCACACACAAAAAAGTCCACATAACAAAAAAACTAAAAAAAATCGATATTTCCCCGAATATCCTGTGCTAAAAAACAAAAACATATTTTTTATTTTACTATTAACACGACGTTTGTAAATAACGATATGGTTAACGATGTATTTATCGTAGGTGACGGATAGCGATCTTTACAACCATAAAACCATAATCTCTGAGCACTCAAGGCTTTTGTTCGATAAACAATAGTAATCTTAGCGCCGCAGTCACTCCGAAGACACACAACGTCGCCGTAAATCAATCTATTTGACGGGCCTGTATAAAACTTTTACATTGCCTTTCAGAGTACGGTGACAAATACTACGAACATCTATTTTGATTCGCGAAAGTAAATGGGAAGTTGTTAGTATCTGTGAATTATTATTGTATTAATATTTTAATATTTTGAGTAATATTCAGTATAATACGTACCTATGAGCTTAATATATTATTAGGTACTAGCATCCCGCCCCGGCTTCGCACGAGTATTTTACAAAAATTTAATTAATATTTTTTTTTTTAATATAATATAGTCTATGTCACATGCTCAGTAGTTTCGGAGCCTATTCAATGCAAACAAAGAAACATTCAAATCTTTCCTCTTTATAACATTAGTATAGATAAACCTATGGAAAATTATATCGCATACTAACGATTAGGTAATTGTAGTCTAACAATAGTAACAGTTTTGTATGTTTAAATGCGCAATTCTAACTGATTTAAAACTATATCAAAGAAATATAAAACCTATAAATATTAGTATATTTATAGGTATATATTATTACAAATATTAGTATATTTACAGCATATAGAAAGACTTGACCGTAAACATTTAACATTGCTATACGATTGTGATAGCGGAACCACTCCCTTCGTCTTTACGTAAGGTTCAATCAATTACCTACAGCAATAGTAATCTGGCCTCAGTTGTGTTGCTGGCTTTAAACTACTTTAAAGATACACAGTGTCGCAGTAAATCAATCAAACCGACTCGTTGTACTTTAAATTGGCTTTTGTAGAACGAGGAAATAAAATACCGAGAAGTTCCGCCGTTATTCTTCTAAAATCTATAAATAACATACCACGAACGACTGACAATCCAATTAGTTTCTTTGGTCTGAATAGTACGAGTACAAACACTATAACTCGCTTGGATGCATGCATGCATGCACAGAGACGCAAAAGCACGCTACATTAGCATGAGTAAGAAGGCATTATTATTATTATTATAAAGGAAATGTAAGTGTGCCATGTGGGCCTGTGAAATTACTATAAAACCTTATTTAACAATTATAACCTTTTTGGATATACACTGTCTTTTTCATATTAAAGGTGAACTTAGCTACATAAATTTAAAAGTTTACACTTTTTTTTAATCGAGTCCTTGATATATTTACTTAACAAACAAATAGCATTAAGTTGCTTACCATAGGAACAGACGACCGTGTGGTGTATATATCATAAAAGTTAAATAGAATTTTTTGTTCAGATAATATAAATACTTAAGTGTGTAGCAATTTTAAAACTTATTTTTATATTAAAATTTAAGCGAGTGAAAATATTTAGTTTATTAAATTGAAAATACTAAAATGAAATTACTTATTGACGTAAAACATAGAAATCTCGATACCTGAAAAATCTAATTTTATCTTTATTGGCAAAACATGACAAGATGAACTCTTCTTACAATTTAAAGTTTTTAAATTAAAATATAGTAATATTAAAAATTACTAAAAAAAGTCGCAATTAAGAAATAGGTAAAAAAATTCTATTGACTAGTTAAAATTTCCATTTAGAACTTAGTCATTGGAATTACAATAGTCATAACATTGAGTTCCACTGTTATGAATAATAATTATTACCTTGATGGGTTCTGCATAGATAAAAGTGAATAAATGAAGCTGCTAATATTGTAGAACTTTACATTGAAGCAGTTCTAAATTAAGAACTAATAACTATTGAACTTAATACAAGATTTTTTTAATTTTAATTATTGTCATTGTGACTAAAGATTTCATACGAAAAAGTAAATGAAAGATTTTAAAGGACGAATATTATTGGAATAGCCCTTTCGATCTTAATGTCTTTTAAAGATACACTAACATTTAGAGGTACTAGAACTTTTTTTTTTAGAAGATATCACTTAAATTTACACAAATTTTATTTACGAGTAACACAATATTTTAAGTTAAGGAATTCCTTATATTTGCCAAACACATTTGGACTGAAACTGGTATCAACTTGCCGGTTTTTCCTGTAATTAGATGAAACTTCTCTATTATCACACCCAGGAAGATAATCTAATTCTCCCGTACAATCCTCAAGAGCACCCTTTCAGTGGTTATACGTGTATTAGCAGGTTATTATAAAAACTCGAAAATTATACCTTAAAAACAGTTGGTTTTGTGGAAATGCTTACCTGAAATTAAACAAATTTAATTAAAAATTAATCACATCATCTCGTTACTGCTTAGTAGGTACTTTTATGATTTCTGCAATTAAAAATAAAGTTCAAATTGAAACACAAACAACTGTAGGACAAGTTTGTCAAGCCACAGCGTTGATAGGGCTGTCATTTTTAGAAAACTAACTTCAATTTCGTGTTACCGTAATTTAATTTAAGTGAAAATTTACCAGTGGAACATAAGCGAAACCACAAGAGGATAAAACTAGACTAGCAGTCACTATTAGTATGTTCAGTGGAGAAGGAAACTTCTTTAGAAAATATGTTTGTACATATAGAAAACCAGAAATAAATATATATATAAATCTACCAATCGGCAGTAGAATAATCTCGAATAGTTTCCAATTATTATTGTTCATTTAAATTAGATTATATTCTGGAAAATTCCCATACTCACAGACGAGATTTATATCTAAGTCAACACAACCTAAGTAGTGCATTAGGAAATATTACGTAACAGGGTGTCGAAAAATTGGAGATACCTATTATCTACAACCTACATAGTAGATTCAAACATTTCGAAAACATCTTCTCATCTAAATGGAATGAAAGCTACTTATAATCTAGATCCGTTTGAATATCTTCCATTAAACAATAAGCGTAAATTACAAGTGTTGATGATAACGAAACTCGAATCGTCAAGTCGCTGGCAGCCCTGTCGTGGAATATTTGGAAAGCGCAGACTTCCCAGACGCTCTTTGTAAAAGGCTAGTAACCTCAGATCCCTTATTGATACACAGTCAAAATGATGTAGACACAAAGCCGAGACAGTGAAACAATTTAGACATTTTGACGTCAAAATTGAAAGTCAGAAAGTTTTCTAGTTCCAACTTTTTTGCGTGGGTTACAATCAAGATTCACGAGTTTTCTGATGAATTTCCAGTTAACATAGAAACATCAAAGGAAAAATTAGGACTTAAACTAATTTACTTAGGCTTTAAACTAATTTCTAGGAATTTTGTCTTGCGATAGTTTGAAAGTTTTGTCACTTACGCCTAACTCATCTACCTTGTTTTTAATGAATCAATTATAATCTAAATTCCGTTTCAAATCTTCGGAAACGACGAACTTTTATTTCCATTTCCATTGAAATCAAAATTTATCCTTTACCTAAGCTCTTAATTTATTAAATCTCCTTAATTTATTAAGCCCTTAGAGTTCATCTTGTCTTGTACAAAGAGCTCCTGCTTCAGAATTCCTTTGGATATTTTTCATAATAAAGCAACGGCAAACAGTAGGCTCCAATTCTTCTAAATAATTTTAGAAAGGGTCTTTGTACAGCAGTAACGGTAAAGTATAACATTATAATATAAACTTTTTCAGTAATTTTAAAAGAGTTTTTAGTTCATAATTAGTAAGTTAGTAAAATAGATTAGATAATCCTCTATCTTGATCGAAGGAAAAAGTAACAAATTTGAAGCAAACTAGCCAGACTATTAAATAATAAGCATATAAGCTTTAATATAATAATAAGCATATAAGCTTTAAATTCGGTTGCTTATTAAAACTTTCTAAGTTACAGTTTCAGTTTTCACCGACGGATTAAAACTCGCTGTAGACTGTTCATATATAGAATATATAAAATATACGTAAGTTAGAGAATAAAAATTAAACATCCTTTTTAAAAAATATACAGCGTAACTGTCTAAGTTTCGTGTTACAAAAAAGACACAATTTGCTTTGATTTGTAATTTAGGATTTCGATTGTTGTAAGTTTACCTATATTCTTTAAATTGTATTCAAATATAAACACGAGACAAAATTCCAACCATCGTTAGCGCTAGGAGATAATAAAATACTTTGAAAGTATTATAATGACATTGTTAGTGTTTGTTGTTTACTGGAAGTATTTTAATGTATCTTGGTGACAAGACTATCTTGTCTTAAATAATAAATATTTTAAATTTATCTAATTTTTTTGATGTATTAATACAATCTTATATGTATTTGTATTAGATAAGTTTTAAGGATATTCCACAATAAACAAATTTAGGTCTATTGACACAGTTATCAAAACTTACTCAAAAGGTCTGTCACTTAAACGAACTCATTTTCCTAACATATATTTACACGTCCTTATAAATTATTTTACTAATCAAGGAACAAACCAACGAATAAAAGCAGAAGAAATATATATGTCATATTATGAATTGTCAGATGCATGATGCATATCGAAATACTGGTGAATGAAAAAAATATTAAAATCTCGAGGGATCGATTGTAAGCGCTTCTTTGTGCTCGTTATCTTACCTTTGATCCTTTGCAAAAAAACATTTTTCTTACACTTTCCTGTGTTATTCAGAGAATCTGTTTTACTCTGCTGTTGAATATTTAGTATTGTTTTCGAGAAAATCAAAAGAAGACAAGGAAAGAATTTTAAGAGTTCAGAAAAATTTATTATATTTATACTTTGTGTTTATTTTACGTTATATTTTTTTTTAATTATGAGGATAAAAATTGCTGATAGATATGTAGATAAAATTGCTGCGTCTTGCATAGCAATTAAAATATAAGTGATAGGAAAAGAAGGTTTCGTAACTAATTAAGCATTAGTTTAAGCGGACTTTTTACAACCAAATGCCTAAAATACCTCATGAGACTCCACTAGGCTATTTTTACGTGGGGAAAATCCATCATGGATACCCTCCGGTGCGGGGGCGCCAGAGGTTTATGTCAGATTCCTACTGACTAAAAAAACCACCACGTATGAGCAGTCGTCCACCTGGGTGGGGCAAGATGGGATCGCGCTAGTATTCGCCACCTCGCCCCGGATACACTAAGCTACCTAGGCTAGCCTATTTTACAAATACGCAAAAGGTAAGATTTATTTGAAACATTTTTCACGTTCGAAATTTGAAATTTATATATATATAACTGTTATATTCTTTACACAATAATTTAAAAAAAAACATTTCAAACTCAAAACGTTCTCCAGTTCATTTTGTTTCAAGTTACTAGGCACTGAAGTAAATTAGGACATAGACGGCGCGAGGACAATTTAACGTAGACATTATTCCATTCTAGATAACGGCCCGGAATTTCGTAATTTGTTCCAACACTTCAACAACTCCATACATATCTTATGTGGATTTCGACGCTAAGTAACTTTTCTGTGTCGCTTCGAAAGCGAAGCAGATAGACTTATATCTATAAGATATTAGATAGCCATCTACTTATACGTACATATGTAACGAGGTTGTAATAGGGTTGGATATAACCATGACATATTTAAGACGTTACTTAAACTATTAATTGATTCTAATGTTTAAGGGATTGTTTGTAAATCTGTTACTTTTAATTTTAGAAGTATTTTTATTTCATTGTCTTTGGTAAAAAACTATTTAGATTCAATAGTTTGACTACTTTCGTTTCTAAAAAGTAAAGTTGTTTAAATCTTTTGGAATAAGAAAGAAAAAGAATGCACATGAAATTCAAAAATAGAAAGTTTTTTTGAGCCATTCACTGAAAAACTACAAATACACATTCTAATAATCAGAAATTTTAGATCTGAAATGCATAAGCGATACTTTTATCATATGTTAGAGATCTACTTCTGCCATAATAATAGTAGGTATAACAAAGATAACTTTTTCAACTACATATTAAATACCTAGTAACTTTTGATGAATGTAAACTTAAGTCCACCCAAGTTTGAACATTTCCAAATATGAGCACACACGCACTTTCTTGAACATCAAATTTAGAATTCTTAGATTATTTGATTACTTACCTGACAACATTACCAGTTTTTTCATTTATGCCCGAGTTTCTTTATAAATAAAACTTATAAATATGTTTTAATCAAGTCAGTGAAGTAGAATATACATTGTTTAAAAGTTGGAGCAGTCAGAATATGAAAGTACCTCATCCTTACAGAAGATCCCGGCCAAATAATATTGCTCACTAATGTTGTGTTCCTGTGGTGAGTGAGATAGCTAGAGCTCCTAGAGATATACTACTACGTCCTATGTAGTACCTAACAAACCATTATAATACAATGCAAATAACTGTATATGTTACACGAATAAGAAAAAATGTCGTAAACAACCCCTAAAACCCACACATTGTACTTTATTCTAAATATCCTATATCATTATACGCGTTACATTTTCTTGTATTCATAGCACAATAAAATTCATTGAGTTCACATATGTGTGCGTAAATAAAACACCGATATTAAACACCCAACAATAAACGTGTGGGCGTAAAAGTCTTTATGACCGCATACGTTCTTATGACATGTATGGCTGTAAAATAGAAAAATAAATGTAACTTTATTTGATTTAGTCTTATTTTATGCAATTAAGTCTCAACAAACATATGTTTCATGAACTTTTGCAATACCAGAGGCACATGTGCGTTATTGACTAATCAGATAGGAAGGAGCTTAAGACCGGGCCGTTACTGTAGTAACTCATTCGTACTTCTTTTCTGCGAGAGTCTCGTACTCCGAACGCCAAAAACTTCATTTCTTCCTACCTACCATAGATTCCTTTCCAAATTTTAGTTTTTTTTTTTCATTTAGTGGTAACATTGTCATAGACAAAAATAAACTGACGGAATTTTGCAAAAGCTTTCTTTTGCAAAGTACGTATGAGATTAACCAAAAAATAATAATAATAATAATAATACCTAATCAAAGGAATTTAATATCGAAATAGAATAATTTATATAAAACAAAACTTTAAAGCAGCGGATATTAGAAAATCATTACAGTAGTTAATCTCTACCCAGAGGAACTTCCGTTTTTAATTAATCTCTCAACACTGAGAATATTTTATTAAATTTATCATCCGCAGCTAAAATGCACAGATGTTCGGGCACAAATGTTCTATATTTTGTTACGAGTTAAAAATTTTGCATTTTCAATTAAATAAGTTAGCTGCAATTAATTTGGCGAGGATTCCGCTGTTAAGCACAAAACTACTTGGTTTCTGAAACAAAACGTACAAACGGTGACAGGGTTAATTAATGGCCGTTGGTTACAAATGATGAAAGTTTTTGATTAATAAATTAAATAAGTTTTATTATTGAACAATGGTTACGGATTTTATATAAAATTAATTGCCAAATAGTTGTGGTGAAGGTGTTACGAGTGATCACAGATCTTAAATAAATGTGGAACCGCATGGATCAACTCGTAATAAATAAAATTTAGTTACCATAGATACAATGACAAAATGTGTTATATAGTTTTTTTTTTTTATATTAACATTGACATATGTGATTAAACAAATAAATATTTCAGACTCATAGTAGCAAATATACATCTATATATAAAAATATATACCTACTAGAACAATGAACCTATAACTAAAAACCTTAAAAATATATAATACAATAACTAATATAAACTATACATATAGTTTTTTTTTCTTTCCATAGAAAAACCTTTTTTAAAATTGTTGTTACGTAAATTATTGTACATAAGAAAAGAGGACCGAAATTTACTTTGTGTAAAAGTTCTTCGGAAATCTTCACAAAAATCTCAAAATGAATAGTCATAATATCATTTTAAGACTTTAAAAATGGCAGAACCTTGAGTCCAATTTATTTTTACTATCACTCCTTTTTAATGGAATACGGAGCCCACAGAAAATTATCATTAGAAAAAAAAAACATTACTTGAAGCGAACGTGGGCCGAATCTTTATTATACACCGCATTTAAACGTGGATATAAATTTTTACACACGTCTGAAGATGGCTACACATCAACAGGAGAAATTGCGTAGGTTGAAAACACCTACGCGTTGTGCCTTTATTTCGATTTTTTTACAGAATACATATTACAGATTACGCTTAAGAACTTGACAACCTGTATCTTCCTTCATCTCTCTACTACAGCCTTCTGTATAACACATATAAACGTTATGCATCTAGGTTACTTAAAGGAGGAGAGTCTCTTTTCAGAACGCTTACTAGCTCATCCAGCATGACTGTAATAAACACGGGCAAAATTTGTCAACTTTAATTGTTATCGTCTGTTAGTAATCAGTACATTTAATATTCGTTAATACAAAGAATTCGTATTTATTTTTTTTATGTTACTAGTTCGGCAAACAAGCGTACGGCTCACCTGATGGTAAGCGATTACCGTAGCTTATAGACGCCTGCAATACCGGAATCATTGCAAGCGCGTTGCCGACCAAATCCCCAATCCCCCCAGGAGCTCTGGTCACCTTACTCACCAACAGGAACACAATACTGCTTGAAAACAGTATTATTTTGCTGTGATCTTCTGTAAGGTCGAGGTACTACCCCAGTCGGGCTGCTCCATATTTTGAGCAGGAAATTCCTGCTGTGCCCTACCTCAGTTTTGTCACCACTGCGAGAGTAATATTAAGTTTTTCATTTGCTAGAGTGTTATATAAATAGAATTTCGTTTAAAGCACGTTAGGGGGCATCCATTAATTACGTGAGCTATTTTTCGATCAGTTTACGTGAGATTGACGCTAATAACATTTTAAACTAAATATATTTTTATTATTCAGGAAAATATTAAACTGTTCAGGTATACTATAGTTAATTTATTTAAATTGAATAAAATTCAAAGCAAAAACTAAATGATTTTATAAGCCATGATATTTATTTTAGTGGGCAAAATGAACATTCAATTTTTTATATATATATTTATTTTATATATTTTGAAGTTGAGGTGAGATTTTCGACAACCCCCCCTAGGTTTAAATGAGATTTGGTAGGATTTCATTAGACCCCTCCCCCGATTCTGAACTCACGTAATTAATGGATATTCCCTTATAATCAAAAAAATATATTTTAATGTGATTGAATTGAATCAAGTATGAAATTAACATACTTGATTTTGGCAATATCAATCAACAATATCAAATCGTCCCCATATGCCCTGATATTTTTATACAAATGTCTAAGTGTTATAATATCTAGATGCCACTCATGACGTCTTTTACCGATGTTAATGTTTATGGCTACTTTTCCGGTACTTTGAGGGGTAGCTTTACGTTTTTATAACCCACTTACTATGTTTCTTTTGAAGATTTATAACAGGGGAATTTAATATTTAAAAAAAATGACTTTATCTGAACTTACCTCTAAATAAGTGATACTTAAATCTATATATTAAAATAGTGCGGTGTATATTCGTAAAGTAGATTCTGTAGGGAATAATCATTAAGAAACTTAGCAGTCAAACTTAGCCTTTAAAGATTTTTTTTTTATTCTTAATAAAAAATAGGTTTGTCACACAGTGACCACGTCACCTCCATCGTTCTTAACTAAATCAACAACGCCTCTTTAAATATATTAGGACTGATTTATAGCAATTTCTAGCTTCTTCAGAAGTTGGTGAAGCCAAGATACTTATATATTTTAAAAATTGTCAATCATTATAAATTTAGTAAAATCTTGCAAGAAATTAAGCCCCACTTATCCATACTCATCTTTATTATGAATAATCTGAGGGTAATTTTAAAATAAAAGTAACATTAAATATTTTAGTATGAGTCAATTTATCTTTTAAATTAATATTATATTTTGATATAGGTACGGCCACCCGCGGCACGCGCCAGACGCCCTATTAAACATGTAAAACCACTCACTCGTCTGCACCTGGGCTTCTCTTCTGAACAAGAATTAATTACTTTTGTTCACGTTCGTAAATAAATTGTTCCCAACGTAACAAACTGGGAACTAATCCGATCTGGTGTCAGTTACGCTGATTACTGTGACCGTTCCAATAGAAACGTAAAAAGTAGTAATTAGGTACAGGTACAATTAGGTACACACATTTATTTATTTTGTGATCACATAACCAAAGTTCTCACTGAGCTCTACGAATACTTCAAAGATTGATACCAAAACCAGTCTAATAAAAGCATGGTAAAAAGTAGATTTAATAACATCACTATTACATCGGTGACTTAACATCAAAAACTCTGGAGGAAATCTGACTCGTAAAGCGTCTACTTAGCGATAAGACCACCTTTGTAGATTATTATTTGCATGTTTGAATTACTTATTGATGTACATCCTTTGAATAGGAACAAACTTTGAATAGGTACAACAAAGAATATCCGATACGGTCTGTTAAGACCAAAGTAAAAAAAAAAAAAACTCGTCGCTAAAGGAACATAATATCAATCATATTCTATATTTATATAAAACCATATTTAAGAATAAAACACGAAAGTACTGTATTTCATACATACATATATTTCATAAATTACTAGTTATTCGTAAATATTTCATATTAGGTACATCTTTGACATTTTGTACGCAAATTCTATTGCCTATAAATATACTCGTACATGACGAGTGTGAGTGATATTCAAATATTGTAGTATAAAATACCGACAGTAATCCATAATAGTCTGTAACTAGAATGAGAGTTTTCAAGCTTGGAAATAGACTGTAATTCTATTTCCTAGTCTAAAAAGGAAAGACGATGAATTTAAAACGTAACTAACAACTTTAAGATAACAATATATAGAAAACAAAAAGTTACATAAAAAAATCTATATTATACATATAATAATTTTTGACATTATCCGTGTTGGTATTCGAGCGCTTTAATTAAAATTGTTAGGGAAAAACTCAAATATCACAGAAAGTGGAAAATCTACGGACGGATTAGTGATTATGATACTTTCAGATTATTAAGGGATAGACAAAAAAGGGCACAAGTATACTGCTATGATACTTATATTAATAACTCAGAAGAAAAAATATTACGACACAGTAAACATTTTTGGTCATTCGTAAAGTCTAAAAAAAACTGTAATGAATTACCTGGCACGATGTTTTTGAATCATTTGTCTGCGTCAAATGGTATAGAGATTAGTTCTCTTTTCAACAATTATTTTAAATCAGTCTTTCGATCTAATACGCCCAACACAGATTACGATGTAAATAACTTTAACACGTCTCAAAATTGTCATGATAGTGTTTCAATTGGAACTGTCGATATATCGCGTGGGATTGTATCAAGATATTTAAGGAAACTTGACGTTAATAAGGGTTGTGGCCCTGACCTTATACCTCCATATTTTCTAAAAATGTGTAGTGACAGTCTTGCGCTTCCAATATCTCTGCTTTTTGATAAGTCCCTGAAAACCGGAGTTATGCCGCTGTTATGGAAACAGTCATTTGTGGTGCCCGTTTTTAAGTCTGGTAATAAACATAATATTCAGAATTACAGACCTATTTCTAAATTGTGTGTTATCGCTAAATTATTTGAAAAAATTATATATGACAGCATTTTTCCAATTTTTAGGCCTATAATTATTGAACAGCAACACGGTTTTATGAATAATAAATCTACAGAGTCTAATTTGAATGAATTTTTACACCGAATATTGTCTCATATGGATAGTGGTTGTCAGGTTGACGTCGTGTATACCGACTTCTCAAAAGCATTTGATAAAATTTCGCATTATTTATTAATTCGTAGGCTTATAGAAGTTGGTATACATGGCGATCTCCTACGTTGGATGATTTCGTATCTTAGGGAGCGGAGTCAGGCTGTGACAGTTAAAGGCTTTTGCTCATCTTTTGTACCCGTTACCTCAGGTGTGCCTCAGGGTTCTCATCTCGGCCCTCTACTTTTTATTCTATTCATAAATAACATAAATAAGGTATTTAAGAACTCGGAAATATTATTATATGCTGACGACATGAAAATTTTTAAGCCAATTAATACACCTACTGATTGTGCATTGTTGCAGGATGATTTGAACCGTTTATTTGATTACTGTCAGTGCAATGGTCTTATCTTGAACATCGAAAAATGCAATGTCATTACTTTTTCGCGTAAACGTAATACAGTGGAGTACAATTACTGTTTTAACAATGAACCAATCAAGAGGGTTACTGAGGTGAGAGACCTGGGAGTGTACCTTGACTGTAAACTTTTATTTAACTGTCATATTGACTACATTGTTGGCAGGGCGTTTCGAATGCTGGGGTTTATTCTTAGGATTGGAAAAGATTTTCGTAACAGTGCCACACTCTTTACTTTGTACAATGCCTACGTTCGCTCAGTTCTCGAATATGCTTCAACTGTGTGGAACCCAATATACAATGTATACATTGATAGAATTGAGAATGTTCAAAAGAAATTTAGCAAACATATTAGTTTTAAAACTAACTACCTGTTCGCGAAGCCATCCGCTCTGATCTCTTTAAAGGACCGTCGAATGGTTAGGGACGAGCATTTGCTTTATAAAATACTAACCGGTTATGTTGATACCCCTTATCTTTTGAGTAATATTAGTTTGAGATGTCCTCGTTTACAAGCTCGTAAAAAATTACAATTTTTTGTACCTGTAATTAGAACGAAATATGCTCGGAATATTTTTCTTTATCGTGCATGCAACTCTCATAACAATGTGTTTGGTGACATTGACATGTTTAATGTTAACTTAAATAGATTTAAATCTATCACGATGAATGTCATTTCTCGATAATATTTTAATTTTAATTAATAATTTTAATTGTAATCTTAATATCTGATATTGTTAGAATTCTGTCACTTTTTTTTTGTTGTCATTTTTTTTTTTGTTTTCAATCATATTTTATTGGCATTTTAATTTGGTATAAGAAAATATATATCTAAATTTAGACCCTTAGAGTTGAAATTAGTATGCCTTTTTTATTAATGTACTAATTGCTATTATTTGTGCTATTATTATGTGAAGACTTAACTGGAAAATGTATGTCATTTAAATTTTATTTTTAATGTATATCAAACTGTATGTCTTCCTAATAAACATAAATAAATAAATAAATAAATAAATAAAATGGTAGAAAAGTCAAAACTGTACATTGAATATTTTTTTTTAAGAATACTAAGACAGAAATATAGTTTTTAGAATTTTCGTCTGTATGTATGTCCGTAATAAACTCAAATAGTACTGCATGGATTTACTTCAAATTTGGCACGAATATTATTAAGAAGTCGGGTCAACATATAGGCTACATATTACCACGCTACCACCTACGGGGAACGAGCAATGAACCTTTATTTCTTCAACGCATTCTGTAACAACGTGTAATCTAACGACCCATATTTGTTGTTGTTATTATGTTAATAACCATGCTATAAGCTAGCTTCACACTTCACACTATAAATAAAGACATTCTGTAGTATATTTAGTATCAACATTGCACCCGTGCGAAGCCGGGGCGGGTCGCTGGTATATAATAATTTTAAAGTCTCAAAAACAAAATAACTTAATTGACCTACCTCCAACAGTCATTTCTATATATATATATATATATATATATATATATATATATATACACACACAAATAGTATATATAGATATATATCGAAATGTATACTGTATAATCATCGTTCAATAAGTCCCGAGACTAACCTGGAAATGGCGCATATATTAAAAACTCTTTTGATTTTTAAAAAGTACTGGCTATCAATACAAGAATATGTGTCAAATTTTTAAAAATGGAACTATAAAATTATTGATTTTGAAACATATAAGTGACGCTACGGTTGTAATTTCGATACAATGGAAAAAAACGAGTTTCGCGTGTTGATAAAACATTGTTTTTTAATGGGAAAAAATACCGTCGAAGCACAGCAATGGCTTATAAAATGTTATGCAGGATCAGCTCCCTCTAAAGCAACCATTTGTCGGTGGTATGCCGACTTCAAACGCGGTCGCATGGACACCAATGATGGGGAACGCTCGGGTCGTCCAAATGAAGCAGTGACTCAACAAAATATTAACCAAGTCCTTAAAATCGTATTGGAAGATCGGAAGGTAAAAGTTAAAGATGTTTGGCGCTGATGAATCATAATAAAAAGGATTTTTTACATCAGTATGTAACAATGGATGAAACCTGGATATACCATTTCACTCCGGAATCCAATCGGCAGGCAGCGGAGTGGAGAGCGGCTGGTGAAAGCCGCCCGAAGCGTCCAAAGACTCAGAAATCGGCCGGTAAGGTTATGGCGTCTATATTTTGGGATGCGCATGGAATACTTTTCATCGACTACCTTGAAAAGGGGCAAAATATAAATAGTGACTATTACATGTGCTTATTGGAGCGATTGAAGTACGAAATTGCGGATAAACGGCCTCACATGAACAAAAAGAAAGTGGTGTTTCACCAGGACAACGCGCCTTGTCACAAGTCCGTGAGAACGATGGCCAAAATTAACGAATCGGGCTTCGAATTGCTTCCTCATCCCCCTTATTCGCCAGACTTGGCCCCCAGCGATTACTGGCTGTTTGCAGACCTCAAAAAAATGCTTCAGGGTAAGAAATTTGACTCAAATAGTGAAGTTATTGCAGCAACGGAGGCTTATTTTGAAGCCAAAGACAAATCGTTCTACACACATGGGATAGAAAAGTTAGAAAAGCGTTGGAGGGACTGTATCGCTCTTGGAGGAGACTATGTTGATGAATAAAAATTAATTTTATAAAAAAGACCTTTTTTTAGTACTTAGTCTCGGGACTTATTGAACCACGTGTTAACAATATAATTTTAACCATAATTTTGACCTATTTTCTTACAAAATGGGTCAAGATTGACTATTCACCCAGTATATAATTACTTCCTAACTGGCTAGCGTTATTTTACTACGCACAACTTTAAACTGGGTTATCGGATTTAGAAGAGTTTTTATTTTTATTTTTTTATTTTTATTGAAAATGATACTCATATATGAAGGATATTTATAAGTTGATGGCATTTAAATTTAACAAGGTATCTCTAATCGTACAACAATAATGGATAGTTAATTGTTTACTATAACCTTACATATTTAAAATTATTCTGCCTAATTAAGCAACGGGAGATAACTCTAACTGATCGTAAGCTGATATCATAGCAGGTGGACGCTAGTAGCCGGTATCCCCAGCAACTCAAGTTACCTTACTTGGCTGTGTTCATTTTGTAAGGTTGAGTTAGTCGGTTTTTCCTAGTCAGGCATCTCCAAAAATTTAAGCAGGATATTCCTTCTAATAATGCGAATTATATCAAAAGAAACAATACAAGGGAAATGCGTAAAGTAGCAGCGGTCTACGCGCAAGCGTTAAGCATTCTGTAACTGAATTCTATACGCTTTTGCCGTTTATCAGCTTTTGTTTGTTTTTAATCTGGCGCCAACTCAAAATTTGTTTTAATTACTTTAGTCTTTTATTTATATTTTCACTTGTTGATTGTTTTTTGTTAGGCTTTGTTTTGCTAAATATTTTTTTACGTACATGCGACGTGCTATGTCAAAAACGCAGCCACAACTCAATCAATCGAAAATTGGATCGTTTCACGTTATGTTTTGGATTTTATATAAAAATATTCAGTTCATTGTATTTTTTTTTAATGTATACAAACCATCGATTGAATAAATTAACCTAATTTACCTACTTATCAAGTGAAGATTGTTTTTGTTGAGTCTGTTCAAAGCCTGTTCATTCATGCGTATCTAATATAAAATAGCTTTTCTTATTTCCCTTTGTTTTACAAACTCCCTTTTCACCTACGCCGCGTTAGGTTTCGTATAAATTTATAAAGAAAATATATTTTGCCGGGATTTTCTAATAGATAAGCCGTTATCTGAGATACTTTAGGTATGGGTTGATTGATAGAGGATACGTAGAGTAAATAATTTTATCACGAGCCTAATAGCAATTTATAGCCGAGGGTTGGGTTTAAGTTTATCGATGTCCCTTGTAATAAAAACTTTAGGTAACGTATAGAGATTATTGTTGGACATGACTTTGGATAGTACTTTATACAAATCAATAATCTTGGAAACTTTATGATATAGTATGTTGGTAAGGTTAATGTATGTTTATAAATGTTCCCACCGCTGAATACCCCAGATCCTCTAGCGGAAACAATCATCAACATTTTTTTTTTGATAAATATTATACATTTTTCAGTCCTACTTTTAATTTAGATCTGCATCTCAACAAGACCATCAAGATTCAAGCTCGTTTGTTGGGGCTTAAAATACTTGCTTATTATATATAAAATATTTTATTCGGGAAGTACGAAACTCTGTAGAGTTGATTTAATATTCTCATAACTGTTTTAATTTTAAGTACCAAATGTTTGAACAATAAATCTAACAAATGACATAAGATACGAAGGTGTTGAAACAATGTGCAGTGTTCAAATATTTGTTTAAAAAGAGATTAACACCGAAACAGATCCATGATAATGTGACGGAATTCTTCAAGGGAATCTGCTTCATCGGATAACACTGTAAAAATGACTTGCAGTATTTAATCGTTGACGAGAAAGCGTTGAAGATGACCCTTGCTCTAGCCGGTCTACTACGTCTACGACTGAAGAAAACATCCACAAAGTTTGGGATATCAAATTGGGAATCCGCAGATTGACTATAAGGGAAATTGTAGACACTGTAGTCATTTCATATTAGTGAACACAAAACATCATTTATCAATGAACTCAGATTTCCTAGAGTATCCGCTAGGTGGATCGTTAGACTGCTTTCAGTCGAGCAAAAATGAATTCGTCTAACAATTACTCGCGACTGTTTGAAGATCTTTGAAACTGGCCGCTTTTTCATAATGGACGAAACCTGGGTTCATCGCTTTACGCAATAGTCCAAACAACAGTCCAAGCAATGGACAAAATCTGATGAACTGACCCCACAGAAAGGCAATATAATCTGACAAGGTGATGGCACCTGTTTTTGGGATGCTCGTGGAGTCATAACCTTCAAAAAACTAAAAAATAAACTCAGCATACTATTGCACTTTCGTGGCCTGAAATTTTTGTCAAATGAAGAGGTTGAAGCCGTAGTGAACTAGTATTTTGCAGAACTTCAAAAATTATTCTTTAAAGCAGATATAGAAGTTTTACAAACTAGATGAAAGAAATACACTGAATTAGGTGTAATCTGAGAAATAAAAATATTTTTGTATGTAATTTATCTTGTTTTCTGTTGAGAGCAAAAAAAAATTCGATCCAACTGCGTATTAAATAAATATATTTTTAACAACTCAAAGATAAATTTAATAAAAATATAAAACGTGCTGAAACTGCTATATCAAACTTTCATTTTCCACTTTTAACCTGTGTGAAATTTGCAAAATATTTACTTATTTTTAATCACAAACTTAATATTCATTGCTACTACTTTCTTTTGAAAATAAACGGATAATGACTGCATTTGTCTATTTAACTTCAACATGCATAAAAAACTATTCCAACATTGCGAAAGCTGTGTGGTTACGGCAATAAAGAATATAGCCACCCCTTCTTCTTCCCGTGGGTGTCGTATGACGCGACAAAGGGATGACACAGTTCCACTACCATCTTGGAACTTATAAAGCCGACCGATGGCGGGATAACCACCCAACTGCTGGGTTTGAAATACACAGGCCGAATACGGGCAGCAGCCGTCGTCTGTGCGACAAAGCCAGCCCTGCGGTCACCAAACCGCCTGCCCAGCGTGGTGACTATGGGCAACACACATGAGTCCACGCCATTTTTTGACGCGAACTTGTGGAGGCCTATGTCCAACAGTAGACTGCGATAGGCTGAAGTGAGTGAGTGAAAGATACCTTCAAAATTCATACGGCTAGTTTCAATACTATTTATTTTTTAATAATTATATCATCATGTTTTTGTAAGCCACATTTAAAAAATTAAAGGTGTGTTAACATTTTTCGACAACATCCGTTTCGCCGATATTTATTTTTGTTTAAGCATCTACAAAAAAAAAAATGTGAAAGATTGCGTTTGTATCTTCAAAATTACTGAGTCATTTTCCGAAATACGTTTTTCGTTGTTTTTAGACATCTATATGTCTGTGTGATATATGATGTCTGTATGATGATCTATGTATGATAAGATAAGAGTAGGTATATCTGAAGGTATAACATAGAACCTTTTGATGATCTGATGATGCTATCAGTAAAACAAAATCTTGTAAGCTGTTTTCTCTGAAATTGGCTTTTTATTAGTAAATATTAGGTAATTGTATTTTACCTATATACATTGTGACGCACATGTAATTCCAACAGTGTCTATATTTCCTTTATAGCATATTTACCGATATATTACCGAGTCTCATAACACTTTCTCTCCGTGTTGTTAGGTAAACAATCCTAAAAAGACCTTGTAACATTCTCACAAATATGTAGCGTCTTATACTGTTCCCTAAGACAATGTAAACAGAAATAGGCGATAAGCTCGCGTTTTCATACGAGATTAGAAGTGCAAACATACGCCTTTTATTATTATCATCGTAATCATATCCTCTAGAGACTGTTTCCTTATGTGAGAAATTTTGGAAGTTATTGGCACTTTCAGATATAGTTCACGTTTTTATACTACTAGAATGGAAATAGCGTACGGTCTGCCTGGTGGTAAGTGGTTACCGTAGCGTGCGTAATCTATGGATGCCCAAATAGATGATACCATGTGCAACACTATTGCGTTTCTGAACCTACCACTAACAGTCCCCAAGCGCTCTATTTGGCTAGTCAAAGGTACACAACATTCTCTAATAGCAGTATAATTTTGATATGATAATCTGTAAGGTTGAGGTACTTCATCAGATGGGCTACTCCAGACTTCGAGAATATTTCCTGCTTTGCCCTTACCTCAATTATACGTTCAGAATTGTTTTAAATGAAATATTATAACAATGTCGTAAATACAAGTGAAATATTACCTAAACTTGGAGGTAATATAGTATTATACATTTATTATGATTGTCGTAATCATTTCCTCGGGTGGCAATTTCCAATGATGAATGAGTATATTTTGAAGTTACGAGTATGTTTCAAAGTACTCATATATCCGCAATTAGGTATTAGATATATCTATAATATAAAAATGAGTCACTGAATGTGTTGCTAAGCGCAAAACTCGAGAACGGTTGGACCGATTTCGCTAATTCTTTTTTTAAAATATTCCTTGAAGTACGAGGATGGTTCTTACGGAGAGAAAAATTCTAAAAAAAAAATATTAATAATAATAATTAAAATTAAGGAATCGACTGTTAGGCGATACGAAGTTCGCCGGGTCAGCTAGTATATATATAATAGTAACAAAGAACAATAATATATCAAAAACTTTTATCTGTTGGATACCGTTATCCGTCAAATAGCGTTATGCACAAGCGGACTCAGGGTCCTTACTATCGGAAATTTAATACAACTTCGTGAACCATTATTAAATCAAAGATCTGTCTTTTATCAAGAAAGTACAGTAGCATCGGTCTTCTAGAAAGTTGAAAAATTTTTTTAGCATGGTACCGAATTTTCTAACGACATTTTGATATTGTCATTTAAAAATTTCCTATAACTCTCAATCGACACTTCTTCTTCTTTTTTAACAAAATAATAAAAAAAATTAACTTCTTGATATTTGTTTCATACAAAGTTAGAAATACCGTTGGTTGTGCAAGTACTTGTCATTTGCAACAAATAATTCCACGTATCTGATTGTAGCCAGTATTAAATTTCAAACGAGAAGTCATTGAAATAAGAAAGCAAAAACGTTACATGCCTTTTCCATTAAACTATATGTACATAGTATAGAGACGTCCCTTTACCAGTCGTACATCTGCGGTTTTCCACACAATATCCTCGCCTGCGTTTAAAATGATTGGTGACGTATTGACGACAGAACTTATGAGGAAAAATAATTGTGTTCGCTTTTGGCGTTTTATAAGTTATGAAAGAGAGTTTTATTACGTCACACGTTAAATGGGAGGGTGGAGCAATAAAATGTGACGTTGAACAAGTTTAGTTGTGACAAGGAAAATAAGTTACACGTTAAAGTGTAGTCACATTTAAGTTTCAACTCTAAAAAGTCTTTCTTAAAACCAAAATGAATCACCAAATGTGTCGCTAAGCGCTAAACTTAAGCGGGACAAGCCGATATTATCAGTTTCCAATACTTTTAGAAGGTTCTTGTGGAATTAGGAACTAATAAATTTGCATGGAAAATTTTAAAAAAATATGAGAAATGTAACGATTATTTTAACTATACGCATTTGACAGTTCTCAAGACAAGACGACTGTTTGGTTAGGTAAAGTTATAACAAAATCAGCGTCTTGAGACCTTTTTAATTAAATGTTAGGTATTTTAAAAGTTTCTACATTTTTATTGTGTTGCTACGAGCGGCTCACACTCTGTTTTTAACGATTTAACCGCTTGCTTTAAAATTATTTACGCTTGTTTATTTCAGTCTGCCATTCCATCGACGTAAATGTTAAAGAGAAACAGCGTCAATCAGATAAATAATTATTATTAATAGCTTATTAATATGAATAAGCGAAGTCGATGTCTTTAAACAATTATTATTACAATTAATATGATAACACGTTTGACATAAACTGCCCTAGTACATTATCAGCTGTGTCAAGTTGACTTTTAAGATAACACATTTAGGGCACCTATCGGGTTATCTCGTCTTAATACCTTATTTTTATAAACTATTTCTCGAATATATAATTATTTACACTCAGAAACTTAATTAACACGCACTTTACCACCCATATAGTAAATAAAGTTACTTATCTATACCGACTGTAACTGTGTAACGAAACAGACAATTTTTAGTGATGTTTTACTACATTATAAAATTTTAACGTAATGCGAACAATAAACGTAATTCTTTTGACTAGCCCGTTGGCGCAGTTGTACCCCCGCCCTGGTGGTAAACGCAGTTTTTCCCGCGTAAATCCCGGCTTTGCGGGAATTCCGGAATAAAAAGTAGCTATATCTGTTGCTTCATAGCTCTCTCTATCTTACCAGTGAAAGTCCCATAAAAATAAGCTAAGAAAAACAGAAAGACAAGAATTTTAAAATCATTTGTTGATATTTATATATCGTGTAAATAACTATATGGATTTGATAAACCACGGTTATTTCGAAATCACAGACGGGCATTTCAAGAGACTGGTTTTTCTTCAAAACGCACAAACGCATTAATAAATATATAGTTTAATTAACAAAAAATTACTGAATACTAATTTTGAAAGAAAAAAACTTAACATTAAATATTAAATTAAAACATGAGAAGTAATAGGCAACAATTTATCGCTTTTATATAAAAAAAGTTGTGTTTTCAATTATTTTATTATAACAATTGTGAAAACTAAAAATAAACCTGAGAATTTCCACCAGATATCAATGCAGTGACCTCATTCTGTTCTCTATCCATGAATCCCTCGAACTAAAATTCGCAGTATTTAAAATGCCTATCTCTGTTTTAAAATGAAACTGTCCTACACGAATATGTGAGCTGCTTTCATTTTTGGACCGAAATGTACTGACGGAATGATTTTTGTTTTTTGCGGCCTAAATGTTTAAAAATATTCACGAGATAAAATATTCAGTAGTTGTCAGTTCCGTGCTTTCATGAATATCGACATGTGTAATTTCTAGGATTTCATTGTTACCCGAACGAGGTTAAAATCTCAACGAAACTGACGCAATAGCTTCTTTATTATAGGTATAAAAGCTGTATTTGATACTCCAAGGTGATCATTGAAAATCAGCGTCAAATTTTGCGAGGCATACATAAGTTTTTATTAAATGTTTAAATAATTTATCAATTTTTTTTATGTATCACTAGGTCGGCAAACAAGCGTACGGCTCACCTGATGGTAAGCGATTACCGTAGCTTATAGACACCTGCAACACCAGAAGCATCGCAAGCGCATTGCCGACCCAATCCCCAATCCCCCCAGGAGCTCTGGTCACCGTACTCACCAACAGGAACACGATACTGCTTGAAAACAGTATTATTTAGCTGTGATCTTCTGTAAGGTAATGTGATCTTCGGTAAGGCTGTAACTACCCCAGTCGGGCTGCCCATATTTTGAGCAGGAAATTCCTGCTGTGTCCTACCTCAGTTATTTGTTACAGTGTTTTTTTATATTGTTTTATTAAAATTTATATACAATTTACTGTATTCTAATCATAAATTTCATATTATGCTTGTACCTATACAAATTTGCCTTAAAGAGGTCGTGTAATTAACGCAATACAACATTCGAGATTGATTCAAATCAACAATATTCAGACGTTGGGTCGAATCGTCGAATTATAATTTATGTACGAGTTCATAATAACGTGAAGTCCCTACGGTGACCTTCTGTACGGTTCGGGTGTCCTCGTGGTCTCAAAGTTAAGGTTCGGGTAAATGTTCGAGTAATCCATTTTCACAAGAATCACGTTGTCTAACTATCTAGTATAAGCCTCCTCAGTTAAACTTCTTCTAATTCTGTGTCAATTTATGAAAATAAAAGGAAGTAAACAATCAACATTTCACACTGTCTCCTATGTTTAGTGCAGCGCTAGCATTCGGTGCTTGCATTGATGCCCTTTAAGAATACCAGCTTGAATTCCGGGATCTTTCTTTTCGTAGCTTTTTTAAACAAATACTTTAAAACTGGAGAGATACATATTGTGAAAAACGGCAAGATCGTGATAGAACAATAAAATCAACTCTTAAGATACAAGGTTGACGTTGATTTAGACACGTTTAAAATATATAAAAAAGTGTTTTTTTTTTGTTAATTAAGCGCCCCCTAAAGAACATATGTTTCGACTAGCAACCACATTCAACTCTTGGGATCAATGTTTTTGACACATTTCGTCCCAGGAACTCATGCCAAAAACACAATATTCTAAATAAAGTGAAGCGGTGCTTCACACCCGAATAGCTTGTCCCACTTTTACAGAATTAGGTTCGTTTAACGAGTACTGCAGTTCTATTTCAGATGGATCTGCTTATCTGAAGCCACGTAAATAAGTCTAAGATAGGCAAAATAGCTTAGAAAAAGACCAACGCAATATTGCCTTTTCTTTGAACTTTTCTTTAGCGAAGTTTTCTTAGTTTGGGTTTTAACGACAGATTAGCCAGACACCTTACGAAGTGGCATCCTCACATGATTAACATCTAACTTACCAACAAAAAGGGTTTATCAAAAGTTTTTCATAGAATTACGAAATATATGATAGTACACCCTGTCAGCATCCGTGTTTCCGGTCAATTTTAACTTGGATAATTTCAACCGCAAATTGATGAGGCAATTATCCATCAAGCGTCCTATCTCTACTTTCCATCAAGCAAGACTGTCGTCAAGCGTATGCATATTTCGCACAATAAAAAAAGAAAACAACGAATACCAATTTTCATCATACTCTATACGTTTAATGCTAAGCTAGGCTTAAAATTTACAAGCGGAACAAAGCGAAAACTTTCAAGCGAATGTAGGCGTCACTTAAACAGCCTTTTAGAGTTGCCATGTAATTAAAACATGCTTATCTTCAAGCTGGCAATTGGCCTGGCATTTTACGTTCTAATACGAGTTTGGAGTGTTGCCAGTCATGGAAGTGTTGCTTTTTGTGCAAGGTTTAGGACGAAGAATGTGCTGATAATACTAATAACTTGCTTACGATTCAAAGTTTCTCTGTGATATGAAAATAATTTCCTTTTAAAGTTGCATATTTTCAAGTTTGCATTCCATAATTTAACTTTCATAAAAGCGATAACATACTTTTAAAGAATTTGAATATTTTTACAAGCATCTATAGATAAAGGTAACCACTTACCATTATGTAAGTCGTACGCTTGTTTGCTGTCCTAGTCGTATAAAAAATCCAAAGAATCTTACACATGCAATTGAATTCGTTCCTTAAAAACAATTACGACAAACTAAAGCAAGAAGAGAAAAACAAAAAATTAATAATATCTAAATTTTGCGGCTTGTAAGCCAATTAAATATTAGGAGCAATATCAGCTTGATTTAACCAGAGATCATAAATTTAACAGTCAATACTTCCATATTCCAAAAAAAGATAACTCGATTGATACAAAGGTTTAAATTGCCTGATTATAAATAAAAAAGCAAGCCCAAGCTTAGAATAAGTTTGTTGTTTCTCTTCCATATATTATTCACAGAAACAATCTCAAGGAAGCATCTAGTTACCCGCAGTAAGAGCTCATTATCGTCTGCGTCATTCGCAGCGGAATAACAAAGTATAGAGATTTGAGAGCTCTCTCAATTTCGGAAAGGACTTTAATATTCATAAGGCAAATAAATCTACAATGAGATGGTAAAAGTGGGAACATAAAGATACGCTCAGGATGTATCCGAATCTCGACCGGATGAACCTACTACAACTGTTTTTAAGATCTAAATTCATAAAAAGTAGAAAATAAAGATAGCAGATTAAGAACAAATTAATTGTGTAAAATATTATTATATTGTAAATCACTATTAACAATAACATGGTTTAGCAAGGATGTGATTAATTCAAAAAATAGGAATGTGTTTGTGATTCGCAAATAACAAAAATCTACCTAATATAGATATGTACAGATTGTTGAAAGTTGGGTATTTGTCGTGACAATCAAAATCTACTTAACGATGGGACTGAAGCTAGGCGTTGGCTTGAATATGTAGACATCTCGAGATTCGGACTAACACAGAATCTCGATTTACAATGAATACGAGGCACAGATAGCAGCTTCATAATAAGATTATAAATTGTGGTAGATGTTGAAGATAACTTTGAAAATACTCGTGTACTTATTAATCTTACTGTATACGCATCCTTATCTCAACATTTCTAATTCTCTAAGTCTCTGCTTTTCACGAAATCGTAAAAGCTGAGGTAAATTTAAACGTGACGAACCTTTGGAATTAAATATTGATGAAAAACAGCTTCGTATTTATCTTTACGGAAGATTGGGTTTGGATCAGTTTGATTTTCTCCACGACTTACACGGGTATTAAACAAATTTCTCCTGATTTTAATTAAAACTGCTACCTTCTCATAGTAAAGTTTTGAGGTTCTTAAGTTATTTCAAAAGTACTAGTTACGGGGTAAGTTCAGTACTTTGACATCCACATTTCATGAGGTTTTAGGTTTTAGCTTAATGCTATATTTTATTTCTATACATTTCGGTCAGATATAATTCATATTAAATAGATTCAAAGCTCAATCCAATCTCGGTCTAGCCTCGTAAAGTTTTGAAGTTCAAATTTATCTAAAATATCATAATACCTGCGAGGAAATTCGCCTAGCACAATATCTACTACTCAAGCGATAGGTCAAGTTGCTTATTTGTATCACATATGTAAAGATTAGAACAATATACTACAGACGTGTATTACACAGAAAATAAGCACATGGTTCAACATGTAAAGTTAATACTTAATACATTACCTTAAATTCCAGTAATCAACATATTTACTGAAATACAGTACAAAATTATCATATTGTTATTGGCGATGTTGCAATATTATAAGGATCGTCATGGTTGCGTGTTTGTCCCAGTTTGATGGTTTAATACAACAAAGAGCATTCCATGACACTGCAAGCTCCATGACGTGTGTAATCCTACTTGGTTAATATCTGGATTTATTTGATTATTTCAGTAACATTGTCTGACTGCAAACAATTAAAATAACAAACTATATTTGGCTTCGATTTGATGTCGCTCGCTCCCAATTTGTTAACAAGGACTTTGAGATATATTTATTAAACTAAATACAAAGAGAATGAGCGCACAGTGTACTTTTTGTGCAATTAATGTATAAGCACTAATGTCTACATTCATTCACATACTCACGTAGAACACGAAAATGTCTAATCTATAATCTATAATATATATAAACGCGAAAGGTCATTCATCACGAAATCTCCGAAACTATAACACCTACAAACTTGAAATTTGGCAGGTAGGCTCCTTATAAGACGTAGGCATCCGCTAAGAACGGATTTTACGAAACTCGACCCCTAAGGGGGTGAAATGGGGGTTGCAAGTTTGTATGAACGTCCTATGATTTTGAAGTAAGAGACTTGAAATTTAAAATGTATGCTCTATAGATGATGAGAAGGTGTTCAAATAATATATCTTTAGAAATCAACTCCCTTTTGGGGTTGAATCGGGGGATGGTAGGTTGACTCACTCACCACGAAATCTCCGAAACTATAACACCTAAAACCTTGAAATTTGGCAGATAGGCTCCTTATAGGGCGTAAACATTCGCTAAAAACGGGTTTTACGAAATTCGACCCCAAGATGGGTAAAACGGGGGTTGGAAGTTTGTATGAAAGTCCTATGTTTTTGAAATAAACGACTTGAAATTTAAAATGTATGCTCCATAGATGGTGGGGAGGTCTCTAAACAATGTATCTTTAGAAATCAACTCACTTTCGGGGTTAAAACGGGGGATGGTACATTGACTCATTCATCACGAAATATCTGAAACTATAACAGCTACAAATTTGACGTTTGATAGGTAGGTTCCTTATAGAGCGTAAACATCCGCTAAGAACAAATTTTACGAAACACGACCCCTAAGGGGATAAAACGGGGGTTGGAAGTTTGTACGAAAGTCCTATGTTTTTGAAGTAAGAGACTTGAAATTTAAAGTGTATGCTCTATAGATGGTGAGGAGGTGTCCAAATAATGTATATTTAGAAATCAACTCCTTTTTGGGGTTAAAACGGGGGTTCGTAGGTTGACTCACTGATCACGAAATCTCCAAAACTATAACATTTACAAACTTGAAATTTAGCAGGTAGGCTCCTTATAGATTGTAGACATCCGCTAAGAACGGATTTTACGAAACTCGACCCCTAAGGGAGTAAAACGGGGGTTGGAAGTTTGTATGAAAGTCCTATGTTTTTGAAGTAAGAGACTTGAAATTTAAAATGTATGCTCTATAGATGATGAGAAAGTGTACAAATAATGTATCTTTAAAAATAACCTCCCTTTTGGGGTTGAAACGGGGGATGGTAGATTGACTCATTCATCACGAAATCTCCGAAACTATAACAGCTACAAATTTGACGTTTGATAGGTAGGTTTCTTATAGGGCTTAAACATCCGCTAAGAACAAATTTTACGAAACTCGACCCCTAAGGGGGTGAAATGGGGGTTGCAAGTTTGTATGAACGTCCTATGATTTTGAAGTAAGAGACTTGAAATTTAAAATGTATGCTCCATAGATGGTGAGGAGGTCTCTAAACAATGTATCTTTAGAAATCAACTCCCTTTCGGGGTTAAAACGAGGGATGGTACATTGACTCATTCATCACGAAATATCTGAAACTATAACAGCTACAAATTTGACGTTTGATAGGTAGGTTCCTTATAGAGCGTAAACATCCGCTAAGAACAAATTTTACGAAACTCGACCCCTAAGGGGATAAAACGGGGATTGGAAATTTGTATGAAAGTTCTATGTCTTTGAAGTAAGAGACTTGAAATTTAAAATATATGCTCCATAGATGGTGAGGAGGTGTCCAAATAATACATCGTAATCTATATATATAAAAGAGAAAGGTCACTGACTCACTCATCACGAGAACCCAAAAACAGCTGGAAGGTCCATCCATCTAGGATGGATAAAGATGAAATTTGGCAGGGAGGTAGATTATAGTTAGTAGATAATAGTAGTAGAGTAGAGAGATTTAGCGATATTCCACCGCTAAGGGGGTTTAATTGGGGTTGATAGTTTGTATGAAACATATACAGCCTGAAAATAAAACTAAAAATGTGGTGTATAGAGAGGTTTTATAAAAACAAGTATTAAATTATACTAAATTGTGCCTTTTAAAAAGTTACTCAGTGTGATAAGCATTTCAAGTGACTGAAATAAAAAAAAAATGCGTTAAACATCTTAATAGTAATACATATCTTCATAACCACGCGGATGTAGTCGCGGGCAACAGTTAGTGTATTATAAAACAAAGTCCCCAAAAGTGTATGTGATCGATTTCCTCAAAATCTACTGAACGGATTTTCATGCGGTTCAAGAGGAAGGTTTACGGAACGGCTAAGCCGATTATAATGAGAACTGGAAGTGTGCCGGGAAAACTTTGTGACACACTGATTTTAACGCGGGCGAAGCCGCGGGCACAGCTAGTAATAATATATATAAACGCGAAAGGTCACTCATCACGAAATCTCCAAAACTATAACACCTAAAAACTTGAAATTTGACAGGTAGGCTCCTTATAAGACGTAGGCATCCGCTAAGAACGGATTTTATGAGAAACGGCCCCTAAGGGGGTAAAACGGGGGTTGGAAGTTTTTGGGGTTAAAACGGGGGATGGTAGGTTGATTCACTCATCACGGAATCTCCGAAACTATAACAGCCACAAAATTAAAGTTTGGCAGGTAGGTTCCTTATAGGGCGTTAACATCTGTCAATACCGGATTTTACAAAAATCGACCCCTACGGGGGTAAAATGGGGGTTGGAAGTTTGTATGAAAGTCCTATGTTTTTGAAGTAAGAGACTTGAAATAGTATGTAGTATGTAAGGATCGTGGCAAGTGGAAAGAAGTGGTCTCTGCCTACCCCTACGGGAAAGAGGCGTGATTATATGTATGTATGTATGTATGTACTTGAAATTTAAAATGTAGGTGAGGTGTCCAAATAATGAATCGTAATCTATATAGATTAGGGAGGTAGATTATAGTTAGCAGACGTCCGCTAAGAAGGGATTTTACGATATTCCACCGCTATGGGGGTTTAATTGGATTTGATAGTTTATATGAAACACATACAGCCTGAAAATAAAACTAAAAATGTGGTGTACAGAGAGGTTTTATAAAAATAACTATTAAATTTTACTAAATTGTGCCTTTTAAAAAGTTACTCAGTCTGATAAGCATTTCAAGTGACTGAAATAAAAAAAATAGTTTGCGTTAAACTAAATAGTAATGCATATCTTCATAACCACGCGGACGTAGTCGCGGGCAACATTTAGTGTATTATAAAACAAAGTCCTCAAAAGTGTATGTGATCGATTCGCTCAAAATCTACTGAACAGATTTTCATGCGGTTTTACCATTGGAGAGAGGGCTCCACCATTGGCAAGAGGAAGGTTTACGGAACGGCTAAGCCGATTTTGATGATAGTTTCACTGGAAGTTTGCCGAGAAAACTTTGTGACATACTAATTTCAACGCGTGCGAAGCCGCGGGCACAGCTAGTAATAATATAATAATAAATAAACGCCTCAAAATCAATGTTTGACTCCTGTGTAGGGAGCCTGGAAACACACACAATACACAAGAACAAAATAATTGTATAGCTTGGTAAAAAATTCTATAGCATATACAAATGGTTGCTATGAGCGAAAATTGAACCCGGAACCGAAAATGTAATCAACTACCATTATGTACTGTGATTCGTCAAAATTGTATACATGTGTGAGTTCTTTATGATATTGGGTTGCATATAACTACCCTCAGTCACCCCTTGGTAAATCGGATATCACACAAAGGCATATACAAACCAGAGACCTACATAAAAAAGGTATGTAATAAAAAACTACCAATGCTTTTCGATACATATAACAGTTTGTGAGAGTGGAAAGCTAATACTAACAGTCCGATTTTCCTCCTTTTCTTGTCCTTTCCTTAATTTTGTGCATTCGTACCAGCTTCTTCTCAATTGGTTTAGAAATGTTTGTCTTCATGTAACAATAAAATATAAATCACATACATAGATAAGTTTAATATCAAAACGGTCTAAAAGATCTTAGTTGTCGCTAATCTCAAGGGCCCTGATCTGAGGCCCTGAACGCATTGCCCTAGCCACTTACGACCGGTCATCATTAAATCAAGAACCATCTAACTCGATAAATTAAGAAAGAGACAGCAGATTTGCGATCTCTTCATCTACCGAGACCTTTTCAAATGAAGCATGTTACATATGGCGAATTTGTACGAATAGTTTATTTATTATCTTCGTATACTATAATTGGTGAATACTTGAATTATTTTTTAAAGTTATTAAAATCAATGGTTTTCGTGTATGGTATTAATTTTATTCTTATATATTAAATAATTATTGTATTAAATAAGTGTTAATATAACGTATAAGTGTTAATATAACGTATAAGTGATATAACATACTACTATCATAGGATAGTAAATATAGATTTATAAAGACATAGTAATCTTAGTACACGATGACATCATAATGCTGTAATAAAGCCTACTCCTTAATGGTCAATCCTTCTATGGTTATTTGTACAAAAACAAAATTATAAAGAGACGTAAGTAAATATTATTCGCTTTCATACTCTTACATTACTAAACGACTAACAGGAAATAAAAACATGCAGCACGAGTGCAAAATTCAATCTAAGCTGTCACATTAGCATATACTTTTGTGTTGTTCTAAAACTAATAATGAATTCCTAAATAGTAATGTCGCGAACTAGTTCGTTACTGCGCTTTCTTTC
This sequence comes from Melitaea cinxia, assembly GCF_905220565.1. NCBI lineage: Eukaryota > Metazoa > Arthropoda > Insecta > Lepidoptera > Nymphalidae > Melitaea > Melitaea cinxia. The sequence goes on from NC_059394.1 coordinate 3,670,116, forward strand.
CGTCATCGAAAATTCCGGCACCTAAATCGCAACTCAATTTTCCTCGGATTAAATAATAAAGAAATGGCACAAAGTGTAATAATGAACCTACGATAATACTGTGACTTTGATTTGAAATTATTTCATTAGTGATACATACGTTAAAACATGGACTTCTTCGTATTATCGTTGTGTTGATTTTTGTATACATCACGGAAATACCATTTATATTATTTTCTTTAATATTTTTTTACGATTATAGTTTTATTATTATATAGGTTATTTAATTTTTTTATATAATATTTACAAAAGCATAAGTAATCACTTCAAATAAATAAAATGATGGAGTTTTGCCGTCGTCGGAAGCTCAGGTAGATGGATTTGATAGAGTCCTTGTAAGTTTTATTTTCTAGACTAATTTTAGAAATTACGATTTATGACACTATTTATTTTGCTAAGATTTTTTTAAGCTTACTTTTGGTTTTTCAATTTTTTTCAAATAAATCTTCGTAAAGACCACACAAATATATACATATTTACGCTTTAAAATAAAAAAAATATTACACTACGAACATGAAACATACCATTTCATATATATAAAGTTCTGTGGAAAGTAATCATACATTAACGGGAAAGGAGTAAACATTATAACATAATCGCGTGCGACATGACAGCGCTTGCGCATTATGATACAATCAATTTACAATTCTGTACGATTTTTTTTTTTTTCTTTAACAACCATTATGCGGTTTACTGACATTGGCAGTCACGCTACGTTTGAGGAGTGGCGGAAGGATGGCGTCCAGTGCTGTTGGTATTGTATTGAAGTATTTAGCTTCACGATTTTTATTCGATTTTGAAATGTGATGATTAGAAGATTAGTATTGTATTAAAAAGTGTTAGTATGAGTTAAAATGATCAAATAATTTTTCTTTGTTTACAGGTCTTAATTATACACGTTTTTATTGCGTTAATTAAACTGGTTTCGTAATTTACCTTGGCAGTTGGCACATTTTACATACGAAATTAAATATGAAAATGAGTAGAGAAACCGATTTTTTTTTTCTAGTCTCTATATAACTAGTTCAGTCCATTAGGGTATAAACACATGTTAAGTTTGTAACCGATGACAAACCAAACTACACTTGCAATTTTCTTTGGGTTAAATACGGAGCGAATTTTTTTTTTTTGTATATATGTTTAAGATCTTTCTAGATCGATTTTTGTCCGTCATAAAGATTACATTGCTAATTACTGCACTGGCCCTGTCTATACGCTCACAGGCATACATAACAGTCAGTTCGATTCCCACTTATGGCAAGCATTTATATAGGTCATATAAATAAATATATTTGACGTAGTCCTGGCTTTCGTGCTTTTTATTTTTGTATTTTTTGGGATCAATAAAACCTTAGTAAATCCTTTTATTGACTGTCGACTGTGAAGCGTTTATAGTATATATATAGCATAGCTAAGGCAGTGTGCGGCATACGTAACAATAATGACATTGTATGAAAGTCGTTATAACGATAGATGAGTAAAGAGGGCGCTGAATCGTTATAAACAAAATACATATGTATTAAAATTATGAAATATGACTGCATTTACATTACATGTTTCCTTATTTGTGTACGTAATTTTGTCATATAAAAATATTAAAATTTATATTGTGGTATGATTTGAAGTTTTGCACTTCAGCCTATCGCAGTCCAATACTGGACATAGGCCTCCACAAGTTTGCGCCAAAAACGGCGTGAGCTCATGTATATTGCCCATAGTCACCACGCTGAGCAGGCGGGTTGGTGACCGCAGGACTGGCTTTGTCGCACCGAACATGCTACTGCTCATCTTCGGCCTGTGTATTTCAAAGCCACCAGTTGGATGGTTATCCCGCTATCGGTCGGCTTTTTAAGTTCCACGTTGGTAGTGGAACTGTGTTATCCCTAGTCGCCTCTTACGACACCCACGGAAAGAAAGGGAGTGGGTATATTCTTTACTGCCGTAACCACACAGCTTAGCTTACGCTTAGATTTAGTTCTTTGGTAAGGTTAATTATAGTCTAAAAGGGAACGGCAAAATATATTACAACAGAAAAACAGCTGACAGACAACAGTATCACTGTATTTTTTTTTTTTAAGTACGACTCATAGCGGACTAGTAACAAAAAGTTACACAATAATCTAAGTAATAAAAATTTCCACTGTAATACCGGATGGTAAGTAAAATAAATCAATAAGCATTTTGATACTATACGGGACTTAGCGCTATTGTCACTTTGTAGCTATTATTCGTAGACGCCATGGTCACGAGTAACTCAGTCACCGTCAGTAAGCCCCGTAAAATCAAAAGAGTATACAGTGGCCGTGAAAGTTATTAATATTAAGTATGTGGAAACCCTATGAATTTACAACCACATTAACACCGTTTCAATTTGCAATAAATCTAGTCACAACCCTGAGCGTCAGTACACATACAAATGGTTTATGTGTGAGTGCCAAACGAAACAAAGGTGATATTAGAGAATATTTAATGTGCCTACGCAAATTCAAATGTTTATGTCACCATTTATATAAATAACTAAACGAGTCGAGCGTTTTCCCTAGCTTTGGCGTTTGTTACTGTATATACAATACGTCGTTTTGTTTTGTTTCAGCGTATTTGTATACTTGTTAATTGAACAATGTTTCTAATTACAAAAATTGAAGCAAAGATGTGCACGTAGAGAAAAAATTTATGTGATATATGTATTGGTATCGACTATGTGTTTTATAAGCATTTTACTTTCATACGCTACATCAAGGAGCTTTTGCGAATATATCACCGATAATTCTACCATCAAGTAAGAGAAGTGTGATTTTTGCTTACTTCATTGTTTATATATACTGTCTTGTACAATACTTAAAGTTTAGATCTTTATTAACCAACTTGAAATACGGAGGAAGTCATTAACCGACTTCAAAAAAGGAGTAAGTTACTCAATTTGACCGTATATGTATAAATATATTTTTTATTTATGTTCGGGGATAACTTCGTCGTTTATGTACCGATTTTGATAATTCTTTTTTCGTTAGAAAGGAGATATCCTAAGTGTGATACCATGACCAGGATCTTATGATGAAATCCCAGAGAAATCAAGGGAAACCCTCGAACGTGTTGTATTAATTGACGATGTAATTAAAGTCGGTTTTTTTTTTCGTTTGCGAGCAAACACAATTATTTAGGTTTAAATTTTGACACTCCTAATGGCGTAGGTACCGCTCATAAATACAAAACACTAAATTCCCTCTATAGCAGTTGTTTACTAACGATTCAATGCGATCTGATCGTAGAACTATTAGCATCGCATTCCGTTCTAATATTTTGAATATCGAATCGTTATTGCATTCCGTCTCGCGTCCGCAAATTGCTGGTGGCTGGAGGTATTAGAGATTCCGTTTTGGTTAGCTATTTATCATGCTATTTATTTATTTTGCTATTTATTATATTTTATACGTATTCACGTTTGTAGTATCATATGCCATAGCATGTTATGTTTTATCGTAGGTTAAGTAATGACAATAAAATTCACTATAAATGGATATAATAAGATTTTACTATAAGAATAATAGGGATAAATCAAAAATTAATCGTCAGATTTTGTTTAAATTTAGGAGCACATGACAAGTATTAGCTTTTGATTAAAAATATTCATAAAAATCTCAATTTTTTTCGTTGTGTGTGATTAAATTATCAAATGCTACACTGTTAAAAATTTCTTTGGTAAACTTACTAAAAATGTGTGGGAAGTTTTAACGCAAAACAATTTAGTAAATTTACTAAACAGAATGCTTCAACTCAATTTGAGAAAATTACAAAATGTTTTTGGAAATTTACCAAGCAGTTCCAGAAGATTTAAATAGTAATTTTATCATACAGTTTTGTAATTTTACTCAAGAATGTATCATGAAAATGCTTAGTAAATTTACTATGCTGTTTTGTAACTATACTACTTAATTCACTTGAATTGAGTTTGATAAAATTGCAAAATATTTTTGGAGATTTACCAAGCGGTTACAGAAAATTTGATTAGTAATTTTACTATACAGTTTTGTAATTTTATTCAATAATTGATCATAAAAATGTTTAGTAAATTTACTACGCAGTTTCGTAACTACACCAACCAATTCATTTGAATTGGGTTTGATAAAATTACAAAATATTTTTGGAAATTTGCCAAGCAGTTACAGAAAATTTGATTAGTAATTTTACTATACAATTTTGTAATTTTAATCAATAATTGATCATAAAAATGTTTAGTTTTTTATGCATACTAAGAACTTTTAGCCCATAAAACCGTCAGGGAATATTTAATATTTTAAATGATAGTTTATACATAATTATTCTCCTTATATTAGAACTTTAACTGAGAAAAAAAATCATTACTTTTAACTGCAAGAAAAAAATTAAATACATATATTAAGATTGAATGGAAAAAAATTAAGTATTCGATAATTCATTTTCTAACCAGCTAATTCACCAACATTTTCTAACTTTATAACTTGTTAAAAAAAAAATTCGAAAAGAGGATGACCCTGAAGGCCATCCTTGCAACTTCCCGCTATCTACACTCGAAGCGCGCCGAAGTAAGTTCAGGAGTGCTTTGTTGAGCTCTGCGAGCTCATCAACACTTCAACATTAATGATTTTTGAGCTCTTCGAGCTCAAAAATTTTTTTTAGAACTTTTGCAACAACGATATCTTACGCATCAATTGACCGATTTTAACTTTCTGAATGCTATTCGACGCAGTTTCTCGAGTACTAAAAATGTTGTGAAGAGAACAAAATCGATAAGTCTCAAAATTTCAAAGTCATCTTGGAAAAACTTTTTTTTTGAAATTTTTGAAATGCCATAACTTTGGAACGTGTTGTTCGATTTTGACGTTCAAGACGGCAATCGACGAAGTTTTTTGAGGCGTAAAAATGTTACAATGAGAGCGAAACCGATGAGACGTACAGTCTCCATGTTATCCTAAAAAAACGCTTATTTTTGAATTTTTTCGATTTTTTTGGTTTTCGATATCTCACGAACGAATCAACCGATTTCGATTTGTACAACGGCAATCGACGCAGTTTTTTGAGCACTAAAAGTGATGTAAGGAAAACAAAGTCGATAAGTCTCAAAATTTCAAAGTTATCTTGAAAAAACGTTTTTTTTGGAATTTTTGAAATGCCATACCCGAGTAGAAATTTTTTCGTCTTCCTAGTCAGGACCGGACCGTGCATGCCTGATCAGGACTAGATAAGGCATGTAACGCAGATGATGTATCTGGACCTGATCAGGACAACCTGATCTGGACCTGATCAGGTTTTCCTGATCTCAGGTCATACCTGATCTGGACCTGATCAGGTTTCCCTGGTCAGGTCCGGATACATCATTTGCGTTACATGCCCTATCTAGTCCTGATCAGGCATACACGGTCCGGTCCTTGGTTGCTTGATCCAAATCGAGTATGCCCAGCGCGGTCCTTTTAAATAAAACACGAATGTAGTCTTGACAAAATTGTTTATTAAAAAACTTGGTTGTCTGCAAAGTTGGTTTACAGAGGATAGTTAAACGTGACAACCGTCATAACAAAACATCTCCTCGGATGCATAGGCCGATCAGATAGATCAGATGAGCGTAACGAAGCCGGCGTTAATCGATTTATTAGACGTCACGTCAAAAAAAAAAAAAAAAAGAAATGATATTACTATGTTACTTAACATACTATGTATATTTAAAATAACATATTATATATATATAACTTAACATAACATAACAATACACTTTATTGTGCACTTAAACAGAAATAAAACTTATCCGATTGAAAAAAAAAACATATTTATTTCCATTTATTTTTTCAAATGTATTATTTATTTTTGTTTTTACTTTAAATATCAATTATTTTTATGTTATAGTTAATAATAATAATGATTGTTATTAAACATTATGAATTAATTTTTCTTTTTGTTTGCTTGGCAAAATATTTTACACAGCAAAAAAAAAAAAAAGATTTTAAAAAAGTAAATAAATTAAAAGCGATTAGTTGTTTTTATTTATCTTCATTAGATGGTAGTTTTTTGATCCTGGATACCCTGTACCCATCCCAATCTTTATTATTTTATTAGCATTATTCAATACTGCAGACAATGCTTGATGGAATTTATTATCGAAAATACTTTCTTGATTCTTTTCGAATTTCTGTCTTACTGCAGCTTAAATACAAAATTTAAATTAACCATGTACGTAATTAAATTAGTAATAGTAAAAACTAATTATTATTAGGTATAAAATAATAACATATAATTAAGAAATAATTAGGTATCAATGATAGTACTTCTGCACTATATAATGATTAACATACTTTTTATAGAAGTGAAAAAGTTGTATCTTTGAAAACTTTTTTTTGGAGTTGCTTTAACTGCTACATATGACATCTCTTGTTATATAAACACGAGTAATATTTCCCATATTACGGGTAAAAGTATATTTTCCATCAAGAGAAAAGTATATACGTTTATTCTGGAAAAGAAAATTTATTATAATTATTTGTATGATTAATTAATTATTATGATTAGCATTTTATCAAATATGACAATTTCAATATTGTCAGATAGAGCAACTATATTAGATCTTTCATATATTTGTATATAAGAATATAGTTTATTAAAAACTTACCATTTTATTTTTATATTTTTCGCCTTTCAATTTTTCATTGAATTTATCAAAATAATATCTTCCATTGTTGATAGCGGAAATTCTAATTTTTGGACCACTGGATTTCCTTCAGGATCTGTTAATAAACTGAAATCTAACAGCTGAGTACTGTTATTTTTTTATTTCAGACAGGATTTGGGAACATCAGCAGATATGGCCTTTTAAATTCGCTAATTGTTTTGATAGACTGTTATAATTATGTTTGATACATTCCAGCTAAGAATCTGTTGAAAATAAATTATATATTATAATTTTTTTTTTAGTTAACACAATGATTTAAATTTCAAAATTGTGACACTGATGTAAATATAAATATTGATACATAAATATTATCACGATTACAACACTCCACAATTTCAGAATGGAATCTATATTATGATTTTGTAAATAATTATAATAAGTATAGATATCCTAATAAACTAAAAACAATATATATTTTTTTCTTACCACTGGATACAGTATTTTTTGTTGATGATGATCTAGCTGCTAATATATTCATTTCAGCTTCTGTTTCAAATTTATGATGATGATAAGGGATTATCAGCAATTGTTGCTAATGTACTGTCTTCATGTGCTATTTCCATACGCATATTTATGTCCTTCAAATTCGAGTGGATTTTTCTTATTTTTCTACTTTTAGTTGATGGTGATGATGAAGATGATCAAGGTGGTATGGTGTAGATTATGAACTAATTTTTTCCTTTTTTTTGAGTCAACAATATAGTTAGTACTGTCATTAATTCGTTTTATTTTGTTTCATTATTTATTTCTATAGGTTTACATAATGATGACGGTGGTGATGAAGATATCGAAGACGCTATTGATGTAGATGACCATTCGAGACTATGTTTTTAGGCTTGTTTCTTCACTATTTTTTGGTTACATTTTTTTGGCTTTTATTTCTTAGGTTCTAGTGGAATGAAAAAATTTGAAATAAAATTTCAGTTCAAAAATTAATGATTAAAAATAAATTTATATCAATTAATATATATACCTTGTAAAAAAATTATTAGAAATTAATCAACAATATTTACATTTTAAATAATAAATATTACCTGCAATTTCAGTGGGTTCGTCAGTTAACTCTAAAGCTATTTGGCTAAATATATTATCTATTTTTAATCAATCCTATGCTAAAGCTTTTAATTTGAAAGTTTTTTCAACAGCAGCCACTTTTGCTTTAGCAGACTACTCATTATTGGTAGAGAAGAATAGGGGTTCTTTTTAATCTTATTAATTTTTCCTCTGCCTCTTCCATTGTTTCTGATAATATTAATTGTAATTATGAATTACTTTCTTATTATTATGACAATGAAATAGCAATTCTTAAAAATCTATAATTTAAATAATAATTTACCTGCTGTGCCACTTATTTGAACATAAAACGTTGGCCATGTCAGGCAGACCCTTCACAATGTTTAACTATCGTTTGTAATAATTTACAATACTTAGTACTTTTTAACAATGATTCAGGCTATTTACATCCGGTACCACGATATTCAATATATCAAATTATTTATTGGATGAATTATTTAAAAATAAAACTTGGATGAGTTAATAAAAATAAAATAATACATAAAAGCCATCTGAAAAAAAAAAACAGATTATTGAAATATAAAATTATTTAAAAAATAGTAAAGAATTGTAATGTATTTTTTCAATGATTTTTACTAACCTTAAATGTTTTACGTAATTAAACATAAAAACGAAGCTTTACACACAACACAAATTTTTATCTAGCTAAATTAGTCCACAAGTTCGTATTTTGTACACAATACACACCGAGTAAAAAACGTCTAGAGAGAAGTTTATAGTACACTTTTTTTTTTGTTTAACACAATATTAATATGGTTCAGTTTTTGTATTGAACTTATTTAACCTTGATATTATTTACATTAATATGCTAATCGACAAATAACTTTTAAGTTATATAAAAAATATAATTATACTTTCAAAAAATGCTTTTCACACAAACTTCTTTATCACTTCAAAGATTAATACACTGAAACACTTGTTAGAGTATTAAAAATATGGATCAATTATCAAAACATTTATTTTAAGGTTTAGCAACACTATCATTTTAATATCAGTAAAATCGGTTAATTGCCAGGCCTTTGATAGCTCGTTTGTCATGGCAACACAGTTGACACTTAAGAGGGGAATGGACGTTGACGGGGAATTATTTTATTTTAGCTTTGGCGGTGGTAGATTAAAAGCAGAGAGAATATATACTGACTACGGATCAGACGTAAAAGGCGGTCTCGATACTACTTAGTGGCGTTAAGTACTGATGTCTTAATTAATAAACTTTATAATAGTGCATATTGAGTTTTTCTAACAGTCAGAAGTGACAAAGTTAATCTACGTGCCCGATGCTGCGGTCTCCTCGATCTTGGATGTTAAGGTCAGATCTTAAAGTGTTATTTGACTTTCATGTGGCTACGTTAACATTTGCCGCCTCAAAATCGATATCGAACCAAAGCGAGGAAAATTCTACTAGCGAGCTACTGCGAAGTCCTTCAAAATTTAAATTGCTCCTGATTATCTCATTCGCATATCTCATATGCAGAAGGTACGCGAGCGGTAAACAAAAAACTGCACACATGTTTTTGGAAGTTTAGTGAAAGTGATCTATATAATACCTAAACTATAATAATCAGGTCAGCGTTGGTGTTCTTTTTTTAATTTACAAGTGAAAACTATTTAAGCTGTTATTTGTTGTTATTATTTTTTATTTTTTCTTTTGAAGTACCTACACGTAGACTACGCGATGTGTTTCGAAATATAAATGTACAATTATCGTTGATCTTTGTTTTTAAACTGTTATTATTAATCTTATATGACTTTTTTTATTATTAATTTAAACTACATAGCTATTGGTGTGTTTATATATCTTAATTGAGGTTCCATGTACCTACTTATTGCCGCTGTTTCCGGATTTACTGCCGGTGTCTATTAAAACTGTGTTTAATATTGTGATAGTATATACGAGTATATTTAGTTTTGTTATATATATAAAATTTTGTATTTATTGTTCCTAAGTATATCTTGAATCATTTACTCATTGCATCACTAGTGGAGATAATGGGAAAATCTAAGCGAAAACGGCGGGAATCGAGCGTAGATAGTACTTCTACAGATTCTAGTTTTAGTGATAGTGACGATTATGAACGTAGGTCACGACGTAGAACGAAACGTAATCGAGGTCGTAAGCATAGCCATAAAAGACATGGTAAAAAACAAGCGCATACTGAGCGTCGCAGACATAAATCTCTCAGTAGGAATGTTAACCGGGGGTCGACTAAAACTCCCCCGTTGACATCGCCGATTCGATTAAATAGGTTAAATATACCCATTGCAGTTAATGATCAAACTGATCTTTGTTTGTCGAACAATAACAGCGCAACAAATAATGTTACTAGATTAAATAACCCTAACAGTAATTCTGCGCCAGTAACTTCAAATTTTTGGGCTCAAAACAATTTTCCGGTGGCGTTCAGTGTTGTTCCAGAATTTGACCCTAGTGAAAATAGTCAAACAATAGAAAATTGGATAAACAAGGTTAACGAATGTGCGCAGATTTATTCTTGGAATGACCGCCAAATATGTCATTATGCTCTTCCTAAATTAAGTGGTTTAGCCAAAAAGTGGTATCAGGGCTTATCCTCAGTCCTATATAATTGGGATGAGTGGACACAAAAATTAAAATTAGCATTTCCCTCAAACGAAAACTACGGTGATTTATTAACAACAATGTTAAAACTTAGGTGTAGGTTTGGCCAACCTCTAGAACATTATTACTATGACAAAATTGCGCTTATAAATAAATGTGAGATAACTGGTAAAAAGGCAGTCGGTTGCCTTATACATGGTATCGATGACAAGTTTGTACGAATGGGGGCAGGTGCCTGTATGTTTGAGGAACCAGAACAGGTCCTTAACTACTTGCGCACGGTATCTCAACATGAAACCAACACGCCATCCATCAATAATCGCAACCGGAATATTCATCAACAATCCAGACAGTTTAATAAGGTAGCAAATGAACAAATTAAAGGCAATAATAGCACAGATACAGTTAGATGTTTCAATTGTAATGAAATGGGACATATAAGTTTAAAATGTAATAAACCAATAAAGACGTGTAACTTTTGTTTCAAATTAGGCCACGAAACTAAAGATTGTCGCAAGAACAGTAATAATACTGGCGAAGCTAATAAAAACAATAGTTCGACGGAACGAACTAAGAGTGTCATGCGTATTACCAATAGTGAGTCCGATATTGCAAAATTTTACAAAGACGTCAAAGTGGGTGATATAACATTGCGAGGATACGTTGACCTAGGTAGTAAGTGTACTCTTATACGAGAATCTGACGCAAAACTCTTGCATGATACTTGGGCTACTGATAACTTACCAATTTTGCAGGGTTTTGGCAATTCTTCTGTAAAACCAATTGGTAAAGTAGTAGTCACTTTACAAATAGGCGCCGTTAAGGCTGAAACGGAAATTCTAGTCGTAGAAAATCATTATTTAAAAACATCAATTCTGGTTGGGCAGTCATTTACGGAAAAACCTAATGTAATACTTTTGAAAACAAATGATGATTTAGTTTTTATACAAACCCCAGGTGTGACCAATAGTGATTTAAAAATTAAAGTGTATGCAGAAAGTGATTACGTTATTGAACCAAAAACTACTATGCCCATTGATGTCACTACAAATAGTAAATACTCGGAAGGGCTATTTGTTCAATATAATCTTCGAACTTTACCTAACAACGAATATATTGTTCTACCAGGTATATTTCAGTTCAAAGCAGGTAAAGGGTATCTAATGCTAGCCAACTTGTCACTTAATGATTTAAAAATTACTAAAAGAGCTTTGTTAGCTCGGGGACAGCAATACCACGAAATAAATAAAGAATATGTAGGTATAACTACAGAAACCAAACAGTATGAACCTTTACCTTTAGCGGATGTAAAAATAAGTACAATAGTGACCGAGGATCAGAAACAAAAATTGTTTAAATTAATCGAAAAATACAGAGATTGCTTTGCAATGAATTTAGGAGAATTAGGTAAAACAAATCTAACTGAAATGGAAATTAACCTACCTGACAATAGACCTGTAGTATATAATCCATATAGAGTTTCCCAGAGTGAACGTGAATACCTAAATAAGATTATAGAAGATTTACTCTCCAATGGTATCATACGTGAAAGTACTTCTGATTATTCAAGTCCAGTTATTTTAGTCAGTAAGAAAAATGGCGATAAACGCCTATGTGTCGATTATAGAGCCTTAAATAGAAAGACACTTAAAGATAAATATCCTTTGCCTCGCATTGAGGATCAATTAGATAGGTTAGGGGGTAATCAATTCTTTACAAGCCTTGATCTAACATCAGGGTATTACCAGGTGCCCATGTGTGAAAACAGTAAACGGTATACTGCATTTGCAACACCGGATGGTTTGTTTGAGTTTGAGAGAATGCCATTCGGGCTTGCTAATGCACCTAGCGTTTTCCAGCGTATCATTAACTCTATGCTGAAAGGTAAACAAAACCTAGCATTAGCATATATGGATGATCTTTTAGTGACATCACAAACAATAGAAGAAGGCTTAGACAAGTTGGAAAGAGTTTTTCAATTGTTAAGATCAGCTCAACTTAAGTTAAATATAAAAAAGTGCGATTTCTTTCAGACTCGAATAAACTATTTGGGGTATGAGATCAGTTCCGACGGTATACGCCCTGGGGTAGCTAAAATTCAGGCGGTAATTGATTTTCCCATACCTAAAAACGTTCACGAGGTTCGACAGTTTGTTGGGCTCACTAGCTATTTCCGACGTTTTATTCACAATTTTTCAGTGATAGCAAAACCTCTGACGAATCTTACAAAAAGGAATGCTGTGTGGTGTTTTGATGAGCCACAGATAAAGGCTTTCAATGAATTAAAATCTAAATTAACCACCAGACCCGTTTTAGCATTATATGATCCCCAGGCCGAATTAGAAATTCATACAGATGCTAGTAAAATCGGTATAGGCGCCATATTAATGCAACGTATAAATTTAGAGACTTTCCACCCTATAGCATATTACAGTCGTCAGACCACATCAGACGAAAGCAAACTACACTCGTATGAGTTAGAGACTCTGGCAGTAGTTTGTGCTTTAATTCGATTCAGAGTCTATGTTTTAGGAAAAACGTTTAAAGTTGTTACGGACTGTGCCGCTATACGTAGCACAATGACTAAAAAGGATTTGATTCCTAGAGTAGCTCGCTGGTACTTAACTATGCAAGAATACGATTTCACAGTAGAGCATAGAGATGGGGCTAAAATGAGTCACGTTGATGCCTTATCGCGCAATCCCAGTACGTCTGAATCGAAGGTCGTGGTAGACGTTGTCGATGTTTTAGCAATAGATGATGATGCGTGGCTGAGTACAGTGCAGGAACAGGACTCAGAGATACAAAGAATAATTAGCATCCTAAATGATCCAGACACTAAAGATATAGCCGATATTCATAAGAACTATACAATAAAAAACGATCGTTTATATAGAGTAGTAATTGATAAAAATAATGAAGTCAATTTAAAGTGGGTAGTTCCGAAATCGATAAGATGGCAGGTAGTTCGTATGAATCACGACGATGTTGGTCATTTCGGTTTTGAAAAAAAACTTACTGTAGAGTTAATCAAATTTATTGGTTTAAGAAAATGCGACGATTTATTAAAAAGTATTGCAATTCTTGCTTAAGCTGCGCACATAACAAACTACCGGCCGGTGCTAAAGAAGGGGAGCTCCATCCTATACCTAAAATTAGCAAACCATTTGATACGCTCCACACTGACCATTGCGGTCCATTTCCTATAAGTAAAAAGAAAAATTGTCACATTTTAGTAATCATTGATGCCTTTACGAAATTTATATACATAAAACCAGTTAAAAATGCTAAGAGTAGCACCACTATTCAAGTATTTACAGAATATTTCTCGCTGTTTGGAGTACCACGCCGTATAATATCAGATCGTGGTACAAGTTTCACTAGCAAAGAGTTTTCAAACTTTATTAATGGTAGAGGTATCAAGCATATTTTGAATGCTGTTGCCTCTCCCAGGGCAAATGGCCAGGTTGAAAGGTACAACCGGACTATAGTCGATGCCATAACTGCTGCTAATCACGGTAAACCTGAAAATGAATGGGATTTATGCTTACCACAAATTCAATGGTCACTAAACAATACTATTAACAAAAGCACCAATCGCACTCCTTCTGAGATGTTGTTTGGTGTTCAAACAACAGGCGTTTCGGACGGTATCATGAACCCTATAGTCGCGGATTCTCATTCCGCGTTAGATCGAGTTAAGATTAGGTCTGATGCAGAGTCCCGAATTCAAATTAATCAGCAAAAACAGAAAGAACGTTTTGATAGGTCTCACAAAAAACCAACACAATATAAATTAGGAGATTTAGTAAGAGTCGAGAGAGATATCCGTTCAGATCCGGGACAGAGTCGCAAATTATTGCCTAAATGTGTAGGGCCATTTCGAATCTCAAAAATTATCGGTAATGATCGCTATGAGATAGAGGATACCCCCATTACTAGAAAAGAAGGTTGTAAACCATATAGGTCGGTTTTTGCTGTTGATAGGCTACACCCTTGGCTAGTTTTTAATGATGCAATGACAAGTGATTCAGAATAGAAAGTGGATTTGGTTATAACTAAAGTGATGGTAGGTGATATAGACCTTATATACTGTTATAGAATAAATTATTGATGTATGTATGATTTTAAAAATAATGATATCATGGTAATAAAAGACAGTTATTTATGTAATACCATAAAAGTGAATATCTAATTATATGTCAAATTATATGTACAATTGTATGCTGAGTGAATTGTAGTACCGATGTATTATAGATTACATTACGTATCCTGTATATGATTATACTATATTAAAGAAGTAAATTGAGAAAAAAAAAGAGTAAAGTTAATGTAAATTAATTATAAGATCATTAGATAAACATATACACTTTTAACATGTAACAATTACGAAAGTTAACCATAAAAGTGATTAACAAAAAGAATGAATGATTGTTTAACATATTGAGAATAATAAAGAGAGATAATTATAATATATGGATAGTAGTAATATATACTTAAATTACTGTATAGAGGCGGATCATCTTATTTCAATACATTTAATTTACCAGAAATATATAAGAGAGTTGTGACAAGCGGACTTCTAAGAGATGTTAAAAGAGTGAGTCGCTATGGGTGAGAGTGCCTATAGTGGATGTTAGTTTTAAGAGTGAGTCGCTATGGGTGAGAGTGCCTATAGTCGATGTTAGTTTTAAGAGTGAGTCGCTATGGGTGAGAGTGCCTATAGTCGATGTTAGTTTTAAGAGTGAGTCGCTATGGGTGAGAGTGCCTATAGTCGATGTTAGTTTTAAGAGTGAGTCGCTATGGGTGAGAGTGCCTATAGTCGATGTTAGTTTTAAGAGTGAGTCGCTATGGGTGAGAGTGCCTATAGTCGATGTTAGTTTTAAGAGTGAGTCGCTATGGGTGAGAGTGCCTATAGTCGATGTTAGTTTTAAGAGTGAGTCGCTATGGGTGAGAGTGCCTATAGTCGATGTTAGTTTCAAGAGTAACTCGCTATGGGTGAGAGTGCCTATAGTCGATGTTAGTTTTAAGAGTGAGTCGCTATGGGTGAGAGAGCCTATAGTCGATGTTAGTTCTAAGAGTTATTGGCTATGATTAAGAATGCCTGTTTTTTTCTTCTTCTCTTATTTTATTGTCCTTTTTTTTGTATTGTGTTGTAAACGCGAGGCCGCGTTTGACGTCAGGATTAGCCGAATGTTAGAGTATTAAAAATATGGATCAATTATCAAAACATTTATTTTAAGGTTTAGCAACACTATCATTTTAATATCAGTAAAATCGGTTAATTGCCAGGCCTTTGATAGCTCGTTTGTCATGGCAACACAGTTGACACTTAAGAGGGGAATGGACGTTGACGGGGAATTATTTTATTTTAGCTTTGGCGGTGGTAGATTAAAAGCAGAGAGAATATATACTGACTACGGATCAGACGTAAAAGGCGGTCTCGATACTACTTAGTGGCGTTAAGTACTGATGTCTTAATTAATAAACTTTATAATAGTGCATATTGAGTTTTTCTAACACACTGATGTGAGTGATGTGCGTCATAACGAAGAACAATGTGAACAAGATCCGACATGTTGCTTCGTGACGTCACGCGTTGTCGCTTATTATTTCGTTCCTTATTATGTTGTATTTATATTAATATTTTCGTTAATTTTTATTTATTGTATATAATTCAATGCAAGATTATATTATATTATATTCGTTATTATATTCATGTTATTTAATAGAAATAAAAGGCAGTTTTTTATATATAATATACTCAATTGACTGGAAGTGAAGTGACCTATGAATAACAAAATAACAAACAACTAAAGACTATCAAATTGTGCTTGTAATACAATAAATGAATAAATCGATCATAATTATGATAAAAATAACTTTACGTCACGTAATTATTGTTTCTATAAATTTAATGAAAAACGGAAATAAAAATAGTATCTAATTAAGTCGAAATCTTGGAATTGAATTTCAAATCAAGAGTAAAGAAAAATAACTCTGTTCATTGATTTATTTATTTTTTGACGGCTATCTTAAAATTTAACTATGCACGCGTTAGTGAAATTTAATGAAGTCTAAATAACAGATTAGTATATATGTAGCGAGGTCTAAATCAGGCTAATCAGGCAGGGTTTATATCAAGAGTTATGGAGCAAAAATACTTGGAAAATCATATACCTACCTACTTATTTATCTAACAAACTCAGAATACAGAACAAACACACAGTTTTTTCTGTATTCTGAGCTAACAAATTAGGTACGAAATTGGGTATGCAAATGAAACAAGTCAAATTATTGGTTAAAGTAACACAACAAGTAATAAACGAATAAATAATTAATATTTTTAATCTAAAAATATTTCATTAAATCGATGGAAATTTCTTCTGATTATTATTTAAAATCGAATTTGGTATTATCTAATCTCTGAAACGGCTGGACAGATTTTGACGGGACTTTCACTGGCAGATAGTTGATGTAACAAGGAGTAACTTAGGCTACTTTTATATGACATGGCCAATTTTTGTATGGGCGTTCGAACTCAGTGTACATCGATGACGTTTGGTGTTATAAACTCGTGATAATAGGCACATTAAAATGTTATAATCATCAAACTCACAGAACTTGTCATTACAATAGACTAAACGTTAACATGTAAGAATATAGGTTATGATTTAAAAAACTAGGCGCTTTCAAACAGTGAACAGTTTCGAATTATTATAGACTACAGTAAACAGATATAGTTAATAATAGGCATTTAAAGTAGTTTTTGAGTAAAAATTAATATTTAGGTCATACTTTTCTTAAACGGCCTCAAATTTATGGGGTGAAATGGGGGTGAGGGGGTAAAGGGTGGTGGGGAGGGTGGGTTTTTTACTCCCCCGTAGTGTGCTTTTCGCGTAAACCCCGTGGTTACGAAAATATCGTGTTTGAAGTTTTGAGATTAACTTTACGTGATTCAGAGATATTATCAGATTGATATCAGAGCGGGCCGAGCTAGTAATATAATAAATACTTATATAAAAATATAATAAATTTAGATATACTTAAATATATAAATATAAGCGGGTGGAAGATTACGAATATAATAGTTATTATTATTTACTCAGCTATATGGTATATACTAGACTAATAATATTAAACGATTAGATTCATTAAAATTTTTGGTCAAAAATATCTTGAATTGAATTAAATTGTTATTTATTCCATTGTTGACTAATACATTTTATGCTGGCTGAGTTCAGTTGAAAAAAATTAAGACCAGATTAATCTGATTTGATGCAAATACAACTTAAATCATCTTCATCATTTCAGCCGATCACAGATCCACTGCTGGACATAGGCCTCCATAAGTTCACGCCAAAAATGGTGTGAACTCACGTGTTTTGTCCATAGTCACCACGCTGGGCAGGCAGGTTGGTGACCGCAGGGTTGGCTTTGTCGCACCTAAGACGCTGCTGCCCATCTTTGGCCTGGGTGTTTCAAAGTCAGCGGTTAGATGGTTATCCCGCCATCGGTCGGCTTCTTAAGTTCCAAGGTCGTAGTGGAACTGTGTTATCCCTTAGTCGCCTCTTACGACACCCACGGGAAGAGAGGGAGTGGCTATATTCTTTACTACCTAGGCTGTTCTTATTTGATCTAGACCTGGTCCTGATGCAGTATGCCTACCACACTTCGTTATATTTTACATCAGGCTACCCTCGCCTGGACCGGACCTGGTCCTGATGAAGTATGCCTTACCATACTTGGTTGTATTTTACATCAGGCCATCCTTGTCTGGACAGGACCTGGTCCTGATGAAGTATGCCTTACCATACTTGGTTGTATTTTACATCAGGCTATTCTTGTCTGGACCGGACCTGGTCCTGATCCAGTATGCCTTACCATACTTGATTATATTTTACATCAGGCTATCTTTGTCTGGACCGGACCTGGTCCTGATAGAGCTTGCCGGATCAGGCGTACCTTATTCTATCCTGATCCGGTCCAGATACATGATCTGGTTGAGCCTGACCTTTTTTCTACTCGGGTAACTGCAAAACGCGTGGTTTGATTTCGATGTTCAAGACGGCAATCGACGCAGTTTTTTGAGGCCTAAAAATGTTACAATGAGAACAAAATCGATTAGACGTAAAGTCACTAAGTTATTCTAAGAAACGCTTGTTTTTTAATTTTTTCGATTTTTTTGGTTTTCGATATCTCACGAACGAATGAACCGATTTTGATTTGCAAAACGGCATTCGACGTCGTTTTTTGAGCTTAAGAGCTGATTAGGTTATGGAATTGATCGGTGCAATAGCCAAAAAGTTATTCTAAAAAAACATCATTTTCGAAAAAAATTTTTCGCGGTTTTTTTTTTAAATTTCTCAAAATCTACCGAATCGATTCACTTCAAATTTTCAGGAAGTCTAAGTTGAGTGGAACCCTTTCGAATGCCACTAGTCTCGTTTCGATCGGTCAAGCCGTTCAAAAGTTATAAGAGGTTTACATGCGTACACACACACATCCACACAGACATACAGACACCCTCGTAAAAATAGTCAGGGAAGCTTTCTAGGGCCTTTAAACGTCGAGATATGATGAAAACTCGACTTTCGAAAAACGGGGTAAAACCAATAACTTCCCGATTTTTAAAAAATTTTTTAATTTTTTTAGAGGGAAGTTAAAAATGCTTTATTAATCATAACTTTACTATATATAATTTTCAAATCAAAATTTTACATATAAATATGATATAAAAATATTGATAAATTTTTAATAATTTCAATAATATGTAAATAAACATTTTTTTTTTTGTAATCTTTCAAGAAACTATGGTAAACCGAAATACTAACAATTTTGGTTCATCTAAAAAAGTAGTTACCCTATTATACTGTTAATTATACAAAACACTGTATAATTTTACAGTCAAAATAATAAAATTAATGAGAAGATTATTGAATTTCCAATGAATTCATTAGAATTCGAATTTAACTATTGTTTCACAATCTTACTAGACCACAGATTAAATTAAAATACGCACAATGTTTGTAAATTTACGAAGCTTGGAAACGAAAGTCGACAGCGTGTTTAGTAAAATTAAACAAGGCTAAAGAAAAATAGTATTTTTTAGTAATTTTACAATACATTGTGTAATTTTACAATAAGAATAGTAAAAATACCAAAAAAATTTTTTGAATTTTCAATAATTCCATTGTAGTTTCAATTACAATATTGTTTTGTAAATTTACAACAAAATTAGTAATTCAAAACACAAACAATGTTAGTAAATTTAAGGAGCTTGGTATCGAAAATTGATAACCTGTTTAGTAAAATTATACATGGCAACAGACAAATAGTATTTTTTAGTAATTTTACAATGTATTGTGTAATTTTACAGTTCAAATTGTAAAAATAATAACAAAATTTGTAAATTTCTAAACACTTCACAGTAATTCGAATTATAAAATATTTGGTAATTTTACAAAAAAATATAGTATCTCAAATTACTAAAAATTTTGGTAAATCTTCAAAGTTTGTTATTAAAATTTAATAAACTGTTCCGTGAAATTACAATACAAGTAAGATTTATACTCTAAGATTGTAAAATTAAAGCGCATCTTAGCAAATTTTCTCATATGTCTTGGAAAATTACTCAAAATGTGTTATAATTTGAATTCATACACACTGATTAGTAATTTAGCCATCTCATGTTGAGTAAAAAAATGATAATTTTACAAAAAATTTTTACAGTGTACGAACTATCGTTAAACTAAAAGTCATTACTATAATTTAGTAATTGAATAAATTTAATTTGCAATACAATGTTGTTGACAAGGTAAACAGTATTAGATGCGTTATTATACTTAATTCAATTCGATTAGTTAATAGAAATTATCATTAATAATGAGTTTAACGGAACTGTAATGCAAATTTTATTTAAATACATATTTAAAATATATCATTATTTATTGTACTAGAACTTCTAGTAATAACTCCCCGCAGATTTCATTTTCTTTATTGAAAATTTTTCTGTCACAAAAACTATTTCAAACAGTAGTTTTGATAAGGTAATGTTAACATTATAAAAAAGCAAATTAACAGCAATTTACATATTTATTATTGAGCTATTGTCCTTTTTTTTAATGACCTTATAAAAATTATACACTTCATAATTAATTCTGAATGATCTTCTATTAATGGTTTGTGATTAATAAAAGATTGCTCTGAGATGACGGTTAGGAATTGAAATCGCCATGGCTGTATATTTCTGTTCAAATAAATATTAACTACATCAATAATTAATAACATCGGCACAAGCTTGCCTATCAACTGGTTTTTTACAGGATATATTTCGGAGAGTGTGCTCAAGTAGGTACTATATTATTTGGTTCTACGATCACCTATCTACCACCTAACCGCAAGGCATTGCATGAATCTGCACCGCTACGTGGTTGAAATCCCACGATCTCGCACTAAGCGCTTTGCTTCCACGTTCCTAATACGCACTGCAAAAATTTAGAATGCCCTTCCGGCTTCCTTTTTTCCAAGTAACTATGTATAACTTAGGTATCTTTAAATCAAGAGTGAATAGGCATATTCTAGGCAAGCGCGCAACATCTTAGGCTACATCTTCACATACCATCAGGTGAGATTGCAGTCAAGCGCTAGTCTATATATTAAAAAAAACTTCAGTCGTTGAAACCTTTTTTACTGTTAGAAGTGTTAGATCTCCTGTCATTTATGGATATCGTTCTTTTATGACAGCTATAATGTTCTTTATAATCTTCTTCTGTTTTAAATGAGTGTAATTAAAAAGATAGATTAAGATATTTTAGAAATTATCAGATATATGAATATTTTTAATAATAAAAATTTAATTAAAATAACAGATAAAAAACAAAAAGAAAAATGTACAAACTGCAGAGGAACACGTAATAGTTTATAGCAGTTTTTCCTAATATACCTCCTAATTTTAATACGTTAAAGTATAAAGTTAACAGGAGGACACAAAATATACATAATAACACTGTAAACAAAAAAAAATATATATAAAGAAATATAGCAAAAATAGAAAAGCAATTAAAAAACCAACAACCTAACTGTAACGACACGTAATAAAAGTCCAATAAAAACTACCGAAGACATTCCGATCTGAATAAAAGCATTTCTCGGCGACAAGGCCGTTGTCATATCTTGGCAAGAGTCAAGACTTTACATCTGGAATTAATTTTGTCCCCGTTTAATCGGAGACGGAATTAGTAAGTGGGTCGAAACTAATAAATCCGAATGTCGGTAGCGGCTTGTCAAACGTCAATAATATCGGAACGATGAATTAGTCAGATCTGAGCGAAGCGAACGTTTAATCAATTATGTTGTAAGAGGAAATGTCTATACACCTATCTACACTATTTGATATTAATACGTGTTAGTTTTGTTTCTGAATAAAAAACTAAAAGTCAATAGCTATGTTTTTGATTGAGTGATTCTTCTTGTAATATCCAACTGCTGGGCATATTGGCTTTATTCCTTATCCATGTAGGAGAACGGTTCGAGTTTAATTTACCACGCTGTTCCACTGCAGGTTGGCAGATACATTCCTTATTATGAGTAACGATCGCTATCAGGTTTTTGTAATAACAACCAAGAGCAACGGCTTAACGTACTTTCTGAAACACTGTGAGGAGTATACAAAGGTCCTTCCTAAGTGGATTAAATTGAAGCACTGAGGTTGTTACGAAAAAGAACAACAGTTAGCCGACTACATTTATTAAAAATAACTACGCGTTGACCGTTTGAAACTTAAATCCATAAATAACGATTGTCAACGTGTCAAAATATAAAAGGACAATTCAATTCAAATAACGATATTAATATGTGAAAATACAAATATTTGTATGAAATTAACAGTATCGTCCGTCGATGTCAGAGTGCAACGTTTATCGCGCACATATCAAATACTTGGCCAAAATTAACTTAATGCAAACAACCTCATTGTTAGTGCGACTGTTAGCAAATCAATAGAATAAGTTAAATGTACTATTTTTATTTATACATACTTTTATATTTTATCCGTTCAGAAAATAAATGTTTCAAATTTTTCATAGTTTTTGATCGTTGCACAAGACGGTATTAAAATTCAAGTTCTTCTAGATTTAACTAACACAGTTAAGTTTAGATGTTGTATGAAAAAACTGGGTTTAATACCCAGTTAGACTTTCATAAAGCTAAGATTGATAATGTACGTTTTATTTAATTATCTGTTTTATATACTTATGTAATTAAATAAATAGTAAGTTATTGGTATTATATCTTGATTTCTTTTTTATTTATTTATTAAAAATGTTCTTACAAAAATCCACTAGTGACTGGAGCCTCCTTTTAAGCATGTTGTTGCCTGTACCAGGAGACTCCGCTCTTCCATTAGCATAATATGGAATAAAGAATGGAACTCTCTACCAGCGTCTGTGTTTCCGGAAAACTATCACATGGGGATCTTTAAGTCGCGAGTAATAGGTTACTTCTAGGTAAGCGTGCTCCATCTTAGACCGCATTTTCACTTATCATCAGGTGAAATAGTGGTCAAACGCAAGCCTATCATTGTATAAAAAAATAGTAATAAAAATAATCTTAAAAAAAAAACAACACGAAAAACAACAATTTTATTACTTATTCTTAATTTAGTAAGTACTCGTCAGTTATACCTTTGTTTTTTTTTAGGCTCAAAGGGGAGAAAACGCTAGAAAGATGTGAGTGCTTTTGATCCTGCAGTGTCAAAGAACATTTTCGAAAACTCTCACCAGTTTGTGTAATTATCTTTGTGATCTGCTACATACCTGAAACCAAAAAAAACTATATAAGATTATATTTAAATAAATCTTTACAACATACACACACGGTCCTGATCCACGGTGTTCCTAAAGTAACCAGCTTAATGCTTGTTATAAGTAACAGCCGACTGGTATAGCTACATATTATTTTTTTTCGACAATCATATATATAAATAATACATATATAATTAAATATTATATTACACCCAGATTCGGAGTGGGAATCGATCCCGCAACCCCCGGAGCAATAAGCAGTGTCACTACAAACTGCGCCAACGGGCTAGTCATTTATATAGTATGTTTGGAATAGCTTAGGTGAACCTGATTTTATATATGTATATGAAAGTAATATGAGCTAAAGCGTTAGCGGGCAATACTAATAGCATACAATAGTAGTTTGCTAAGTCATTTGCCTTCCTATCTATATTGTATGTAATAATTGATAAATTTCATTAATAACGTAATTTGATTTAATTGTATGCGGTGAGCCGCAACGTAAACTAGGACAAATGAACGGATAGTTCAAAATTGTTCTATATGATGTAATGATATTAGCAAGCGACTGAGAGGCAACGCACTGACTCAATTTTATTGTTATTTGGAAAGAGGTAAGGGACTAAATCCGTATAAAAATGATTAACTAATATGTTAAGGGCAACACCAGAGGACGGCCAAAAAACAGGGTAAGGTCTAAACATTTTTGAATATCATATCAAAAATTGACCGCTCCAGCGGGGATCGAACCCGCGTCTCCGACTGACCGTGTCGGCGCTCTAGCCAATTAAGCTATGGAACGATGTACCCGCTAGATCGAAACTTTTGACATGATGATTTTTATATTCAGTTTGAGAGAATCGTGGCGCCGTCTATAGTGAGTATGGTATAGGGTAAGGTCTGTCGAGGCAGTTTGTAGTGAAATAAAATTAATATTTATAAGATGTTGTCGGACAGACTTCGGGAATAAAAAATGTAACAGATAGAATATATTTAAATTTAGATACAAACTAAATCTAAAATCAAATTTTGTATACGAGTATCGAATTTAGATCAACAGAAACAATTAGTTGCGGGTTCTGTTCCATCAATTAATCTGTTACAAGTCGACAAGGACAAAGTCATCTGTCAAGCCTAACGAAAACGTGGATTAACAAGTGAACAAATAGAAATCGAGGTAGAGTAAATTTACTACCACACAGCAGAAATAACGAAAAATTATACACACAGCGGAAAATTTTATTGATTAATTTTAACTGAGGTAGGGCACAGCAGGAAATTTCCGGCTAAAAATATGGAGCAACCCGACTGAGACAGTACCTCTACCTTACAGAAGATCACAGCTAAATAATACTGTTTTCAAGCAGTGTTGTGTTCCTTTTAGTGAGTAAGGTGACCAGAGCTCCTGGGGGGAATTGGGGATAGGGTCGGCAACGCGCTTGTGATGCTTCTAGGGTTGCAGACGTTTATAAGCTACGGTAATCGCTTACCATGGTGATGGTGGTACTAGGTGAGCCGTACGCTTGTTTGCCGACCTAGTTCCATAAAAAAAAAGATTCCCGATAAAGCTATCTGACGTATGAAACTTGACGTATCCAACAGATAAAGATGAAGAAGACAGAAAGTTTTAGATATAAGTTTTTTAGATAAAATATATTTTTTCTTTTCAACTATCAAATCTACTTTACGTGTCAAATCTATTTAACCTGTGAAATCAGAAGTTGTAGTTTTATAAGTAATAACATTTGATAATAGCTCTCAGTAATGTATGTGTAAATTAAATTTAGTCTTATTATCAACCGGTGTAATGGATCGAAGAATCGATCAATTCAGAGCATTCCTTGCCTAACAGACCGCTAAAACCTCCTTGCACAGCTCAACAGTAAAAGAGTTTTGATAATCTGATACAGAAATACCAATTATTTGTTTTTTTACAATCGTAATTAGATTTAATTTTCAAGTTTTCGAGGCCACTATTAACATTGTAAAAAAAAATCATAAGATTTTAAAAATAACATTCAGTATTATTATAGTATGAACTATTTCTCAAACTCTGCAGAGAATCAATAAATCTATTGCCATAATGCAATTACGGTTCGCGGCGTAACTGCTGCGTTAGCGTCGCTTAAAGCGCTTAACTTGATTAACACTGTCGCGTTGTTTACACTTTTAATGTGAACTACATTTCGATAAATTACTACTAAAATAACGAACTGGAAGATTCTATTTTTCTGTATTATTTTTATATCATTGCACATTTTTAGCCTGCTTTAACATTAGTTATTATTACCACGGGTTGGCTAGAAGATATATAAATAAAAAGGTACATCAAAAGTTGTCAATTAAAATTGTTAACGAATTACCGTATCAAATATTTATTGAAATAAAGACTACATTTATTTGTTTTTATTGGATATAAAAAACGGTATTAAAATTAACAAAAAAAAAATCTACGTTTAACGTTTCACAGAGGAAGGAGGTTTCAGGAAATATCCTGCTCAAAATCTGGTGCAGCCCGACTGGGCAAGTACCTCGACCTTGCAGAAGATCACAGCTCAATAATACTGCTTTTAAGCAGTGTTGTGTTCATGATGTGAGGGAGGTGACCAGAGCTCCTGGGGGGAAATGGGATTGGGCCGGCAAGGCGTTTGAGATGCTTTTAGTGTTGCAGGTATTTACACAGGATACGGTATTCGCTAAAATCAACCTACACTGTAATAAACAGTTATGTCCAGAATTAACGCAAGGCAAGGTTTATAAATAAAGTATCAGTGAACCCACGAAATGGCATTGGCATTAGACATCTTTATTTCGGGGTTACGAGATACGCACAATTCTTAATCACATAAAAATTAATAATTTGCGTCAATTTGACTTTATGGATATTTTTATATAAAATTTGAATTTAGTTTTAATAAAGTAGATAAATTTTATATTTTTTAATTAATTTCTCTTATATTGAGTCTCGGCCGCTTGACGTTAATTAGTAATTAGAAGTAGATAATAAAGGTAATTTAATATAACATAATAAGGTAGATACTGAAATTGCCATTTTAATACAATGTGAATAGCTCATTTTACAATCGTGCTTGCTCGCAAGCGAAAAAACCCGAATTCAATTGCATCGACAATTAATACATTGAAGATAGACGAAAAATTTGTCAAACAAAGATCACCTTTCGATTAAAAAAGAATCATCCAAAGCGGTCCGCTCAGTAAAAAGTTCTGACATAACATATAAATAGATCGATAGAATATGCTTTATTGCACACCACTCAGAAAGGATTTACATAAAAACACTTGTTTACATATAGAGATAGTAATGTACAAAGGCGGTCTTATCGCTTATTAGCGATCTCTTCTAGACAACCTTTAGAAATAGAAAAATATGTATTAAAAAGGTAGGTGCAGCAGCGTAATTATCTGTATAGTTTGTAAATAAAACTTACATGTATGTTAAGTACGGAACCGTACTATCTATCATACAGTACCCTAAGCTCATCCATGAAAATGCCGAGCATGCATTTAATATCCATATTCAATAAACAACGGAAAACCGATGCAGCCCATGTCGCAACGTCCGTCCAGCCACGAGCCGCCGACGCAGCGATTTCGTCATATTTTAAATTTAATTTCATTATTAATTTTTATACAAAATTTTGTCATTCCTAATTCTCGCATCGAATAGGTTTCACATCTCTTAATTGTAATTTTATTTTAATTAATTAAAGTATTTTTTAAGTCATTTTGGTTTTTTTTCGATCCATCGGCTGCAGTAAACGTAATTGGCGCAGTCGGTAGGATACTCGCGGGCCGGTTCGCGAGCATTAGAATTTTCTCATATCGATATTCGCGTTCGCGAGTCGCCCGGGAGGCTGTCAAGTCACGCTACGAGTATCCAGAATCTACGGAGCTGCCAAGCTGAGTGGAGAATCCAAGCATCGATTCACGAAAAAGAGCCAGAGATGAAACATATGTAAGTACACTTGAATCTTTCTCGTGTTGCTTCCTTCTATCCTAAGTCATTTTATCCTCAAGATTTTTCATCACGAAAAGCCTTGTCCCCGGGAACCTGCATCCCGTCAGGCTCGTCGTTATATAGTAGATAGTTATAGAAATATAGACAGTAAATTAGATTTTAATTTAAATATTTCATATAATTCAAACATGTCATACGATCCCGACGTTATTTTTAAGGCCTTACGCCTGGTGCCAGAGTTCGATGGTAACCCGAATATATTAACTAGGTTCATAAATATATGTGATCAAATAGTTTTGCAATATGCGAGTGCCGAGCCAGGTAGTGAATTAAGTAATTTATGTCTCTTAAACGGTATACTAAATAAAATAACAGGGTCCGCCGCGTCAACTATTAATTCCAACGGCATCCCTGACACTTGGACTGGAATGCTGATCTTGGTATAAGATCAGCATTAATTAATAATTTTTCGGATCAAAGAGATGAAACGGCTTTGTACAATGACCTCTCCTTAGCTACGCAGGGTAATAAATCCCCTCAGGAATTTTATGATCAATGTCAAACCTTGTTCAGCACTATAATGACATACGTAACGTTACATGAGAGCTTACAGACGACAATTGAAGCTAAGCGGACACTTTATAAAAAGGTTACAATGCAGGCCTTCGTACGAGGTTTAAAAGAACCCCTAGGTTCACGTATCCGTTGCATGCGCCCGGAAACTATTGAAAAGGCTTTAGAATTCGTTCAAGAAGAACTAAATGTAATTTATTTACAGCAGCGTAATGATCTTCCTAAGCATAATACTCAGAATACGTCTAAAGCTACGTCACATAACATAGTATTAAATACGCCCAGCGCTATGCGACCCGTACCTAACTGGCCCGTTCCAGTAGGACCGCGTTATTACCAGCCGGAACCCCAAGGTTTTAGATTTAACTCTCCTATCGCACAGCCCCAAGCTTTTAAGTTCAATAGTCAACAAAATCGTTTCCCTAGTCGAACCCAACAAATGTTTCGCGCACCACCACCGAATTACAACCCCCAAAGTAATGTGTTTCGCTTACCACCCCGATCAAATCCACCACAAAATTTTAATGCGAAACCAATGAGTGGAGTTCAACATTATACTCCTAAGCCTATGATATCAGGTCATGATTGGCGTAAATCTGGGAACCCACCACCAACTAATTATTTTAAAACACGCGAGGTCAATCTAAATGAATTTTATTCACCCGACTGTTCATACTATACTGACTATCCGGACTATGACTATTATACAGACCCGAATGACTACTTCAACCCCTATGATTATGCTGCCAACCCGACTTACTGTAACGATAGTTATGACAATGAAATAGTAAATGAGTTAGAATCTCAGCCAGGCCCTAGCGGTGAATCCCAACCTCAGGATTTTCAAGTAGACAAAAAATCAAAAGAGCAAGGATAGACGTTAATTTACAGACTCAACGACAGTTGCCCTATATTGAAATCTCACAGCCACCTTTAAAGTTCTTGATAGATACAGGTGCTAACCAATCGTTTATTAGCCCCGAGGCCGTACAAAATTTTTATCCTAATTATCCTTTAAATTATGACCCCTTCGAAGTTACAAACGTACATGGTATTAGTAGAAATGATTATTCCGTAACACTGCCCTGTTTTAACGAATTCAATGAAGATAATAATATAAAGTTATTCGTTTATCGTTTTCATGATTATTTCGATGGTTTAATAGGGTTAGACCTATTATCTGAGTGGCAAGCTAAAATAGATTTAAAAGATTTCAAATTAATTACACGAAATGCAACAAACTTTATTAAGGTTTACAATTCCCGTAACGTTAATTTATACGAAGATATTATCCCAGGTAGAAGTTCAAAATTAGTAAAAATACCCATTAACGCCCCGGATGGCGAAGTTTTTATTAACGAACAAGTTCTATGTAATTGCATTATTCACGAATGTCTTACAACTGTTACCGGTAGTCGCGGATTTGTAGAAATAGAAAATCCTTCACCTAACGACATCATATTTTCATTAGATCAACCCGCTTACGCTGAGATATTCAATTTTAATTGCAAACCATTAGGAAAATCAAACCGAGTAAATGAAGTATTGTCGCGATTACGTACCGATCATCTTAATGAAGAAGAAAAGGCTAACTTGTTAACACTTTGTGCTCGTTATGCAGATGTGTTTTATATAGATGGGGAGCCATTAACTTTTACTAACAAAATTAAACATCGCATACGAACGAAGGACGAAGTTCCTGTATATACTAAAAGCTATCGATATCCTTTTATTCACCGACAAGAGGTTAGAGACCAAATCTCAAAAATGTTACAACAAGGTATAATTAGACCATCAGACTCTGCATGGAGTTCACCCATATGGGTAGTCCCTAAAAAAATAGATGCATCCGGTAAACAGAAATGGCGTCTTGTAGTCGATTTTCGAAAACTTAATGAAAAAACAATAGACGACAAGTATCCTATACCGAATATTAGCGATGTCCTTGACAAGTTAGGCAAGTGTCAATATTTTACAACCCTTGATCTTGCTAGTGGATTCTATCAGGTCGAAATGGACCCTCAGGATATTTCTAAAACCGCATTTAATGTGGAGCATGGCCATTTCGAGTTTCTTCGAATGCCAATGGGTTTAAAAAAATTCACCATCTACATTTCAAAGAGTCATGGACAATGTCCTTAAAGGTCTTCAAAATAACATATGTCTAGTTTATTTGGACGATATAATAGTTTACAGTACATCCCTTCAGGAACATATGGAAAACCTAGAAAAAGTTTTTCAACGTCTTAAAGAATCCAACTTTAAAATACAGATGGACAAGTCCGAGTTTTTAAAACTTGAGACCGCCTATCTTGGTCATATTATTAGCGGAGAAGGTGTTAAACCTAATCCTGACAAAATCTTAGCTATTGAAAAATACCCTATACCTAGTACACCCAAGGAAATAAAACAATTCTTAGGTCTTCTTGGTTATTACAGAAAATTCATCCCTGACTTTGCCCGTATTACTAAGCCCCTCACGTTATGTTTAAAAAAAGGTAGTAAGGTAGTCCACAGTCAAGAATTTATAGAAGCTTTTAATAAGTGTAAGACTCTTTTAATTAACGACCCCATCCTTCAGTATCCAGACTTTAACAAAGAGTTCAATCTCACCACAGACGCTTCAAATGTAGCCATCGGAGCTGTATTATCTCAGGGACCCATAGGTTCTGACAAGCCTGTTTGTTACGCGTCTCGTACATTAAATGATAGCGAACTCAACTATAGTACAATAGAGAAAGAATTATTAGCAATAGTATGGGCAACGAAATACTTTAGACCTTATTTATTTGGCCGAACATTTAAAATAGTTACTGATCACAGACCATTACAGTGGATGATGAATCTAAAAGAACCTAACTCACGACTAACAAGATGGCGACTTCGACTGAGCGAATACGACTTTACGGTCATATATAAGAAAGGTAAATTTAATACCAACGCAGACGCTCTATCTCGTGTTCAAATTCACATCAGTGAAACTGACGAAATTAAATCGGTAATGGATAGTATTAGAGAGCTTGAGTCAATGATTAATAACCCATCAGAAACACCCCCATCTCAACATAGAAACTCTTCAACTGACACCGTACACACTAGTAATGAACAACCTATATTAGAAGTCCCGATCACTGACGTTCCCCTTAACAAGTTTCACAGACAAATTTACTTTACTGTAGTTAGTGATGTAAAACGACGACCGATTATAACTAAGCCATTTGAAAACCATACGCGGATAGCTATTCAGTTGTCGAAATCTAGTTTAGAAAACGATGTTATCAATTCTATTAATGAATACGTTAACCCGAAAGTTAAAACAGCTATATTGATAGATCCTCCCTTAGAAATGTATTCGATAATACCAATTTTACAAGAAAAGTTTAAAAGCTCCTCTCTTAACCTCGTATTAAGTAAAACTGAGCTCGAAAATGTTAAAGATTATCTTCAACAACAAGACATCATTCAGAATTATCATAACGGTAAAACGAACCACCGTGGTATTAACGAATGTTACCTCGCTCTGTCTAGGAAATATTATTGGCCGAAAATGAGAGAGCAGATCACTAAATACATTAATGAATGTACTATTTGTGGTCAAAGTAAATACGACAGAAATCCCATTAAACCTCAATTTAATATAGTACCCCCTGCTACCAAGCCATTTGAAATTATCCACATGGACCTCTTTACAGTTCAAAACGAAAAATATATCACCTTCATTGATGTCTTTACTAAATACGGTCAAGCGTATCATTTACGAGATGGAACCGCTGTTAGCATCTTACAAGCATTATTACTTTTCAGTACTCACCACGGAATACCTTTCACTATAATAACCGATAACGGTACGGAATTTACTAATCAGCTTTTTTCAGAGTTTATTCGTCTCCATAAGATAATCCATCATAAAACTTTACCTCATAGCCCTAATGATAACGGTAACATTGAACGATTTCATTCGACCCTATTAGAACACATAAGAATTCTTAAGTTACAACACAAAGATGAACCAGTAGTTAGATTAATGCCATACGCTATTATAGCATACAACAGTACTATTCACAGTTTTACAAAGTGTAGACCTTTTGATTTATTGAACGGACATTTCGATCCTAGAGATCCCGTTGACATAGATTTTACCGAACATCTTTTGCAACAATACGCTCAGAATCATAAACAACTAATGAAACAGGTTTATGACATAATTAATGAGTCCTCACTGAGCAATAGAACAGCCTTAATTGAAAATAGAAATAAATCTCGCGAACCAGAAGTAGAATATGTTCCAGGACAACAAGTTTTTATTAAAAATCCCTTTGCTTCTCGTCAGAAAACTGCACCTCGCTACACACAAGACACAGTCTTAGCTGATTTACCAATTCATATATACACATCAAAAAAGCGAGGCCCCGTAGCTATGTCACGTCTAAAACGCGCCCCTAAAAATAACCGATTGTTGCAGGATTCTGCTACTGCTGACAATACACGTGACGCATCCTCAAACCATAAGACTTGAGAGCTTAGCCGATGGACCTGGACTTTTGCCCTACAAATTAGGACCGACTAGACTAATATCACATTACCACTCCTTTATACAGTATGTAAAATTGACTGATATTGAAGATAAGATAAATTCTGTACAGACACAACTTAACACTTTTAAGACCAGACTGAACAATGAAACTTACATTCTTTACGAGTACCAGATTAATTATCTTACAGACAAGCTAAACAAGGTACTAAGTCAAGTTAAATCTTTAGAACCCATTAGAGTTAAAAGAGGTCTTGTAGATAGTCTTGGATCATTAATAAAAAGTGTTACTGGTAATTTAGACTATCTTGATGCTCAAAAGTATAATGAGGCTATTCAAATATTGCAAAACAACCAGAATAAAATTATTTCCGAATTCAATAGTCATATTAGTCTTAGTAAAGAATGGATGTTACAACATAAAGGTATTTTAGATCAGTTAACTATAAATCAAGAAAAAATTAATAACACATTAGAATTTCTTATAGAAGTAAATACTCGTAGAGACAACAGTTTAGTCCAGTCTGCTCAGTTTGCCCAATTATTAGGAATTATAAGTAATAATGTAGAGGATTTAGTGCTAGAAATAATTAGATTAGAAAATATAATGGCTTTTACTCGTGCCTCCAGCACTCATCATTCTATGATAGATATAGGAGTATTAAAAACGATGTTAGATAAGTTAATAACTATATACAGTAAGGAGCAAATTCCTGATTTAGAATTACGGGAATATTATGACTTAATCAAACCAGGTTCATACTATCATGATAGAACAATAGTTATAGTTTACAAATTTCCTATAATATACATAGACAGGTATAACTTGTACAAACTATCCATCGTTCCAAATGAAAAACAACTAGCCCTTATTCCTCCCTTTCCTTATATAGCAACAAACGAAAAAGCATTCGTGTACATAGAGGCTGAATGCCCGAAGTATAGCAGGATATTATATCTCTGTGACCAAAAAATAAGTCATCAAATTCGTACAGAACCAGACTGCATTCAAGAGCTTATTATCAACCAAAATCTTAAGGAAACCTGCCACTTCACGAAGGTTATGTTGTCTGCTGTAGCAATAGATAAACTGGATGATCAACACTATGTTATTTCATTACCTAAGCCGGAGAAAGTACAGTTAGCCTGTGAGAGAAAAGAATTCAATATACTACAAGGAAGCTATTTGGCCACTATTCCCATGAACTGCCTGTTGCGAACTAAAGAATTCACCGTTATCAACGAAAATGATGAGATAAAAGGCCAGCCGCTGAAGCTATCAAGGATCCCATACAACCAAATTAACCAAACGACTACCTATACCCATACCGGTTCCAAGATGATTAGTCTAGATGATCTTCACAGCATCCAAGATAAATTGTTACTAGAAACCCCTATACAGATTGACAAGACACAATCAATTGTTTTATACCATACAACGATACCATTTTATATCTTAATTTTATGTGTATCAGTAGTTATCGTTGTATTAGTAAGCCGAAAATATAGATGTTGGCCCTTAAAATCAGAAAATGAAGAGAAGCAGCAAACGCCTAAGACACCAGTATATGAAGATATGGATAAAGGCATCAAGAGACGAGATGAACTTCCAGCAACATTTTCTCTGAAGCTGACAAAATAGTTGCTGTTCTGCGGGTGGAGGTGTTAAGTACGGAACCGTACTATCTATCATACAGTACCCTAAGCTCATCCATGAAAATGCCGAGCATGCATTTAATATCCATATTCAATAAACAACGGAAAACCGATGCAGCCCATGTCGCAACGTCCGTCCAGCCACGAGCCGCCGACGCAGCGATTTCGTCATATTTTAAATTTAATTTCATTATTAATTTTTATACAAAATTTTGTCATTCCTAATTCTCGCATCGAATAGGTTTCACATCTCTTAATTGTAATTTTATTTTAATTAATTAAAGTATTTTTTAAGTCATTTTGGTTTTTTTTCGATCCATCGGCTGCAGTAAACGTAATTTGTATAAACTACATAATATAAACAAATAAAGACAACATACTTAATAGAAAAGAGTAGTAGAGTTAAGAGTAGTAGACTTAAGAGTTTTTTTTTTATGTATATATACTCGTATTTAAAAATAAATCGAATTGAGAATCTCCACCTTCTTTGGTAGTCGGTTAAAGATTATTTAAAAGGTAAAAAGGTAACCAAGAGATATTGTAACTTCATAGAATCATCCATATTTTTATCAGCAATTACTTTTTTTAAATGCCAATTTTAAAATTTTGACAAGAAAAACTTCTTTGTGATTCGTACAACACAAATCCGAATCAGGAAACGTCCGGTAATTTTCGTGACAATACTCACAACAACAGAAATGAGAAAAGTATGGTAACGTACGTCGGTTAATTGAATTGTATTCAATTAAAGAGTTTTCCGCGAAGGATCGATTGTTGCGATATAATAGTATTGTTAAGATTCAATTAGTTGTTTTACATCAATACGGATGATGTATCAACATTTATCATAGATGCTACAATACGGGATATGAGCTGCATGTAACTTACAATCTATTTATTGTTTATAATCTGTCTACTCAATGATAAGCAAGTTTTTACTTTCTTTTTGTTATTATCGCTACGTTCTAGACTTTTAGGATGATATTATACAGCGTTAAATTTTACTTTTATTGAGGGAGAATAAAGTTTCAGTTTGGATCCGTAAATTCAAATTATAGCATCGAAAAAAAAAAAAACAATCACTTCAGCCTATCGCAGTCCACTGCTGGCCGTAGAGCTTCCCATTGTCGTGCCAAACGTGAATGAAGATGGAACAAATTCGTGGATGAGGATTGTGAAAAACCGGAATGGTTTTTCACAATCCTCATCCAGCCTCCACCGGCAATCTTACGTAGATTGGTGGCTCAGCGGGCCGTAAGTCGTCCCACACTGTGTTTGACAACACGCGGTCTCCACGTCTGTTCCAGCAGCCATCGGTTCTGCAACACAAGTGACCAGCCCACTGCCACTTCAACATACAAATTTTTTAGGCTATGTCGGTTAATTTCTTTGTCTCTAATTCTATGTATGAGGGGTCTCTCTCAAGCACAGCCCGTTCCATTGCACGTTCAGCAACTTTAAACTAGTGCACCTTCGTTAGTGTTCACGTCTCGGCACCGTATATTAAAAAAGGCAGAACGCATTGCTCGAAAACTTTTGTTGCATTGTGGGATCTTTGAAATGATGACTCGACGAAGCCTGCTAAATTCCGCCAAGCCCAACCGAATCCTCCTATCGGCTTCCTTCTCGAAGTTGTTTCGGCCTAGTTGAATGTTGTGACCCAGGTAGACATTATACACAACTACGAGAAGGATACCATCGACCTTTACCGGTCTTGGTTAGACTTGGTTGTTAATCATAACTATCGTTTGGTCAAATTCACACCGATACCGACTCGTCGGGAGGACAAGAAAAAACTAAACTCATTCACAAAACTCTCCAAGTACAATTCAATTTTCCGCGTTTATCTTTCTCTCTTCTCTTCTCAACTTATGTTCACAACGTGATGTTTTACAGCCTACGTTATTGTTCGATAAACTTGTTTTCCATCATTTCCATGCTATAAATGCAGATATTTGGATACTACATTCACACCAGTGAATAATTGATAAAATATTACGACTATATAGGGTTCTTCGTGTTATTGGATATATCGAATTTTAAAGTATATTGCGGTCGAAGCCTTAAATTGGCTCTTTTTCTCGCCACCTGAGGTATATGAGAAAATTCCTTAATCCGGAAAATTCAATATAGTGGATCCAATGCGGTGATCTGATGCACACGGACTTACGTGATGCCAATGTGAAAGGAACAAAATTATAAATATTTAATCCTTAGCCACATGATACATAATATATAGTCATTGACTTTGAAGTAATTTTAGTTGAAGCTTCCGTTTGAAGATTACATCACTTGGATTCTTCCTTGCAATTATTTATATAAAAGAAATAACGTAGAGTGCACTGCAGAAAAGATGATGCGGTATTATATGCACTTATTTAAATGAATAGGAAAACTTATCATCATCATCATCATCATCACCACTTCAGCCTATCGCAGTCCACTGCTGGACATAGGCCTCCCCAAGTTCACGCCACACATCCCGGTCTTCCGCAATCCTCATCCAGCCTACACCGGCAGTCTTACGTAGGTCGTGAATAGGAAAACTTATATAATATTAAAATCCATTAACCCATTATGCTACAGAGCGTGCCAAGAGTATCTAATTTGAATACACACATACTCAATAACATTACCCTCTTTTAATAATCCTGTAAATGTAACCATTAAGCGTCTCACGCTCTCAATCGCATTGGATTGTTTGTCAAGTGATATTTGTCTTACTGGCTGACATTTTTGTCTTAGGTTCTGCTTTTTTGAGTCAAACATTAATGATTTATAATATTATTAACAATATAAGTTTTTAAATTTATATGGATATTTTTATTGGTCAATTTATTCAAAAACGGGATATTTACAATGTTTTTTTATTTTCATTTTCAGCCTCGTGAACAAGACAATGTCGAAATATCGAGCTCCACAAAATAAAAATAAAAAAACATGATAAATATTCTATTTTTGAAGAATTTTAGCAATTATGAACAATGTTTACGGAAGTGAACAAGCTATATATAAAAAAAAATTAAAAAAGGCGATCAGAAAAAGGAATAAAAAGGAAAAAGTTCGTCGTTCCTCGTATACATATTTTTTATTTTTAAAATTGATTTTGGAAATCGTCTGGTTTTTTAATGGAATTACTACAATCACTCACGCACACACACACACACAATACACATGTGTGTTTGTATGTACATAACGTTGTCTTATCGCGCAAGTGTAATTCATTCACTGATAATTCTAGACGATAAAAAAGTGTATGTGAAGAAACAAAATTAAATGAAGATGTCATTTATACTGACATAAGAAACTTCAAAATATTATAAACAACAAAACCAATGCCACATATGTTGTTTATTATATAAAAACGCGAGTAATTCTAATATGTAAAATTCTGTAACCCTTAAGTTTATAACAATAAAAACATTTTATTGTATACCAATTATCAATATTACAAAAAAAGGAAATTAATATAAAAAGCTATTGTGTCACAAAAGAACGAGCCAGACAACCTAAGGGCAGAGGAAATTTTATATTGATGGTATTTATTATTTGCTTATTTAGTTATACTTTATTGTACAACACAACTACTTTTTTCATATTAATCATGTTTGAATACATTTAAAGACTATGAAGTGACATTGGGCAGACTTATATGGCTATTAAACCATTTCTTCCAGACAACCAAATGGTATACTATTGGACAACAAAAAAAAAAAAAAAATAACCCTAGTTAATATTTTAAATTTCTGTACATTTTGTTTTGCCGATAAGTCCTTCGCTAAAACAAAATTATTTGTGCCTCGCCTCTGAAGGTAACTTTTTGCCAAAGCTTGTTTAGGTCATTTTGATACATTTTACATGCGTTGGCAGTACTTGACAATCGCTTAATAATTTTGACTAACTTCTCTGGAATTATCCTTTGATATTATGAACGACATAATTAGACACAATTGCGATTTTCTTTCAATGTATTATTCTTAATAATCGACCTGCACAAAACAGAACAAACTCTCTTGTGTTATTTTAAGGTTGATTAATCCAACAAGGTTGTCTTTAAATCAAATAAAAAAAAGTAAAACATCCATACAAAAACTGTTGATAGAGAGAAAAATATTCGACACAATATTGAGTAAACAAAAAAATATATTGTTGGACTCTTTTTTTATATAACTAACTAGGTCGGCAAAGCGTACGGCTCCTTGATGGTAAGCGATTACCGTAACTTATAGACGCCTGCTGCTTCATACGTTGAGCAGGAAATTTTCTGCTGTGCTCTACCTCAGTCGAGTCATGGTCATTAAAACTGTTATTGAAATAAAACAAGATATTAAACATGTTTTGCGTTAGCCGTTTGAATTTCTGATACAATGTACATTGCATGCGTGTCAATAACCATATTCACGGGTGACTCTAAGTGAGGAGTCATGGGATATGCAACGTCGCCGAAATAAGCACAAACGCACTTAAGACAGACTTGAATCATGACATTTTCAATTTTTATTATTTTTGCAACATTTGAAAAAAAAAATGGCCAGTCGAATACAAAATTCGTTCTTCGAAAATGGACGAAAATTTAACAGGAACGAATCTCAAAATTACACCTGAAGTTTAATCACTAAAATGTAAACACACTCAAATATAAGATTTTCGTTATAGCACGCTATTCAGAATCTTATGAGTTAAGTTATAAAGCGCATACTTAAATATGTTTCGCCACACCTCGGATTCGATCGATATACGAGCGTGACTTCGAGCTATACTTGTATGGATGGACTGTGAATATTCCTCATGCGTAAAACGATTTGTAACTCCTACTATTATTATAAATGCGATTGGGTTTCAGAATGACACATAGGCTACTTTTCATCCCGACGTTCCCTTGGAATCGGAAATTATGCTAGTAAAACCGAGTGACGCAGCATAATACACTTAATTGTACAACATAAATACACTTAAATCAATATAGCAATTATATATTCAACATAAGTTCAATCTGTCGCGGTCCACTGCTAGACATAGGCCTACCCAAGTTCACGCCAGACATCCCGGTTTTCCGCAATCCTCATCCAGCCTCCACCAATCGTCGGCACAGCGATTAAAATATACAAAACAAAAATAGTATATAATTAGAGGAAAATGTACATAACGTAATTGTTTTGAATATGATAGCTCTCTGGTTAAAATAAAGATAGATTAGTAATGGATTAGTAGAACTGCTTTTTTATTTCGAAGTAGGTGATGTTTAGGACAAAACCTATTTATTATATATCAACTCTATTTAGGACCTCTAAGGGCCGCTTTCAAGGGTTGTGGGTAAATTTTATCTTTAAAATAAGTTACGAATAATAGACTTATCAGGATATAATCATTACATAGTATAAAACAAAGTCGCTTCCTGCTGTCTGTGTGCTTAGATCTTTAAAACTACGCAACGGATTTTGATGCGGTTTCCTTTAGTAAATAGAGAGATAAATGTTTTTTTTGTACAATTCATGCATAATATAGTAGAGGAACACTGATAGTTTTTACAACCGTGCGAAGCCGGGGCGGGTCGCTAGTAGACTATATTAGGACCTTTTTTGTCTCAATTAATAAACAGCAGCTGTTAGATTTACATTTGCAAATAGAATTATCTCATAAATATAAAGGAGTTCGATAGTAAAAGAGAATGACATATCAAAAACCTATCTGTTGGATACCTTTATTCGTAAAATAGCGCTATCCACAACCGATGAAAGAGGACCCAAGCTCACGAAAGGAAGGACGTTAACAGTAAGTTCGTTACACAGAGAAGCTACAAGAATAACTTTAAAAACCATTAACCGCCACATAATGGATGATTATACTCTCGATACCATAATGTACACGTGTAATTGATTACTTCGGCTATTAACAAATGATTTACATGTTGGGGCAACATTGCGTTTATCTCACTTTATTGATTGGATCTGCGTCGGTAATAAATTTTAACATCGCGAATCAAGTCACGTTTGACTAGCTATTGCTAGTGGCGTGTTTAAGCGGTAAATAGATAGATATTATATAAATATAATTGATTTTACACAACAATAGACGAAATGTATATACATACACATTTTAAATATTTTTTATTAAACTTTGGTTAGTCGTAACCGGGCCTTGTAATCATGAAGAAAAATATTAGGCCCAGATACCATGAATACTGATTATAACAAGCTATTTAAGCAAAAAAAAAATCGTTAAAATTTTCAAACTGAGTTATAATAATATAGACGTCACAGCGTACTTCGAAGCAACTTTGTTAAAAGCTACAGCATAGCATAGTATGCCAACACATGCGTGTATGTGTAGGCATGAATTACTGTCTTGGGTAGGCGTTATATTGCCTTGGCCGTTACGGACTCTTATTTGTTTGAACAAGACGTACCTATAAAAACATGCTCTTCATTTATGGTTATTTTTAAAAAGATTTTTATAAAACATAACAAAAATTATATTTGAAAATAATAAATCAAATTTTATTTAACGATCAGTCAAATAAAATATTAAAAAACTTTTATACGATTCTCATTTCAACAATCCGTACGTATTCTATTGAAATGAACTATAGATAAAGCGAACTCAAATACGTATCCAAAATCAAATATGTTCTATCGTACTCTCATTGATACATTAGTTTGAAATGTACATTAATCACGTTATAAGCTCCGATTGAATCTATAGGTTTTATTTTCTATATCAATTTTCGGATAATAGAAATTTCCAGACAAAAAGAAATCGTAAAGGTTTTAATATATCTTTTTATATAAGTATTAATTAAAGCTTTTTTGGTCACTATTAACACTTTATTTAGTAAGTATTAATAGGATTCCACCAAATTGAAAATTCTTTTATTGTGTTTGTTATTGTCAGTACAGGGTAATAATAATAATAATAATAATATCTTTATTCATGAAATCTGTTTACAATATAAGTTACACTGAGTCTTCCCAATAAGTTATCGTAGATACTTGTTGTGGGAATGACTCGCAACATCCCAAGTCTTTAACTAAGATTTCATACAAACGGCAACAATATGACACGATTTTATAAAAAACAGAATTTTGTTAGAAATTAAAGTGCGCTTTATAAGTGAGTGAATGTGATCAAGAATGTGTTTGTGAGTGCGTGTGTGCTTGTGTGTGTGTGTGTGTGTGTGCGTGTGAGTGTGTGCGTGTGAGTGTGTGTGTGTGTATGTGTGTGTGTGTGTGTGTGTGTGTGTGTGTGTGTGTCTGTGTGTGTGTGTGTGTGTGTACGTGTGTGTGTGTACATACATGCAAATACATATACTCATCTAGTTATTTACTTTACTTTTTTATGCTATTCTAACTAACAATTTTTCAACATCCTCATATGTTAGATCCCTTAGCCACTCCGTTATAGCTTGTTTACACTTTCGTAATGTCATTGGATAAATTTTTAGTTTATAATTAATAGAATTGTATACGTAAGCGGATTGGCTATCGTACTGACGTTTGGCAAAGACCGTTCGACAAGAATATGACGGTACAACTAAGTCTTTCCTACGTTTTAATACCTTGCGATGGTCATAAGGCAAATTTTTGTGACATTTTAGTGTAATGTTTAGTATGTAAAGCTTTCTTACTGACAACAAGCCACTAATCTTGAACAGAGTATCAGTAGGAAATCTAAGTGGTTTACAGTACATCACCTTAACAATTGATCTTTGGGCTCGTTCAATATTTAGGAAGCTGGACTTATTGGCGCCTCCCCAGACCGTGATACAATAGCCTAAAACTGATTGGGCCATGGCAATGTAAATCTTATTTAATAGTTCAACCGCCATTACATCCCTCAATGCTCTAAACATCCAAACAAGCTTCCTAATCCTGCTCACAGTTGCTTCAATGTGGGGCTGCCAACTTAATCTCTGATCCACTATTATACCTAAATATTTCATAGACATCACTTTCTCAATATCCGGGCAGTTGCAATCTATTGGCATTGTATCGACATTTGAACAACTGTGAATTCTAACGCGGAAGTCCGCTCCTGGTTGAGAAGCATTATTAGGAGCAAAGCAAATATATTTTGTTTTTGTTATATTTAATGTCATAAGATTATCATCTAGCCATTTGAATACTTTGGTTAAACCTCTGTCACTACTAATTCCAACATCCTTCCACGACTTGCCAGTAAAGACGATAGCGGTATCATCGGCATAGGAGATGATCGTTCCCCCGACGTCCCGTAAGTTACAGAGGTCATTTATATACACCAGGAAGAGCGTCGGACCAAGAACACTTCCCTGCGGTACCCCATATAGAACGGTTTCTTCATCACTTATGAAATTATCAATTTTTACCATTTGAGTTCTATCAGATAAATAACTTCTAAAAAGAGACAAAGCGACACCACGTATTCCTATATTCTCTAGCCTCTGTACAAGGATTGGGGCAGATACGGTGTCAAATGCTTTTCTTAGGTCTAAAAACACGGAAAGACACTTATTGCCTTTATCTACTTCCTTGACGATCATCGTTGTAAGGGTTATAATAGCATCTTCGGTTGATAGGTGTCTCCTGAAGCCAAACTGGGCGTCGGATAACACATTAAATTTATTTAAATAATTTAGAAGTCTTACATTTAATATTTTTTCTACTATTTTTGAAATGACATTTAGTACAGAAATTGGCCTATAGTTGTTTACGTCAGATCTGTCCCCACCCTTGTACACGGGAGTCACTATCGATCGTTTAAGTATTGTAGGAAAAATACCAGCACGGAAGCAGAGATTAGTCAAAGTTGTTATGTGTGGGACAAAAAAGTCTCTAGCGTTCTTTATAAATTTTGTTGTGATACCGTCCCACCCAGGTGCACTATTCGAATCCAGACCCATAAGAATGCGGAAAAACTCACCCGGATCGGTATCAAGCAAGACGAAAGAGGATAAACTAGCTGATTGTGCACCAGCAATGGTAATATTATTTAATGAGTTCCCAACCCGTTTATTTATAGACTCAGCTAAGTTTTTACCAATATTAATGAAGTAGGTATTAATGTAATTGACTGAAGTTTGGGGTAATGCAGTTATGTTTAACAATTCTAGTTTCGAAGCTTTATTAGCTTTGTATTGAACAATGTCATTCACGGTAGACCATAACTTTTTTGGGTTTTTAATATTTTCTTCAATTTTACTTTTATTATAATTTCGTTTGAGTTTTCTGATTAGGTTAGTACAAAAGTTACGATAACGAATATAAGTAATTTTTAAGATTACATTATACGGATTGGATCTCAGCTTATTATGCATACAGTTTCTAAGCTTAATGCAACGTACAGCCCCCTGCGTTATCCATGGCTTAAGTATTCTAGATTTATTCGAAATGGGTACAGTTTGTGAATTTTCAGCTATAGCTGACCTAACCATTTCAATAAGTCGCATCGCAAATAAATTAGGATTATTATATGAGTTAAGATTAGACACATCTGCGGTTATAAGTTTTTGATATACCTTATCATAATCCACTACCTTTTTGTACTTTTTATGTGTATCTTTAATTTTTACTTTATTGATATTAAGAATAACCATATCATGATCCGTTACTGTAGTATTTAAAACGGCTACAAAAATTGAACTAGGGGTACAATCGTGCTTCACCAAAACATGATCAAGGCAACTATTTTCACGTGTAAGGAGAGTATGACCAGGTAAAAAACCATGTGAAGACAATATATCCAAATATTTTAATCTATTATAACGTTCCTGAGACTTTTCGGTGGATGTGGCAATTAAATTTATGTTTATATCTCCTAATATCATAACGTTTTTAGAGTTAGAAATAGAATCAAGGTGATTATGCAATGAATATATGAAGTTATCCGCACAAGTATGTGACGGAGAACGATAAATACCTAATATCACATATTTCGAGATACTTATTTGAAGACCTGTAGCATCAGATAGGTTAAGCTCTTCAATTTTAGAATGTAGATTCTTTTTTATGTAGACGACTACCCCATCACTTTGATTCAGCAATTTAGTTGTGTAAGCAGAAGTATAGTTGGTAAGTTGTGGTACTGGTTTTTCTAAGTTTAACCAACATTCTGTGAGTATTAAAACATCTACTTCATAAGGTAACTGCGATAACGTTATTTGTAAATCGTCAAGATTCTTGTATATACTTCTTATATTTTGAGTGAGGATCTTTAATGAGTTAATATATGAACAGCCAATATACTTTTCAAAAGATTCTATACTACATTTTACTGAAAAAGTAGGCTGTTTATCGTCTAATTCTTGAATCAAGTTTAAGCCGTCCAACATGTTAAAACACTTATAATCAACATATAGTGGGTAAATATCAATAAGTACATACGAAAAATTTCATTCATGCACGTATGGTGCTTGACACATAATTTAGTAATACCGATAATGATGTAATTTTGCATATTTACGAAAGTAATATAATATGTAAAAATGTTTACGTGTCGACCATGCAAACATATATATATATACGTGTATAAAAGAATTGAAATATATTATAATTGAGCCTAATGCAACTTTAAATATGCATCTAAGTAATTTATTTAAACTATGTATTGTGAGTATTAGAGTATGTTTTTGTATATGTAATTTAGCTGTGTAGAAAATATTTAAATGGGTAAAGTAAATAAATAATATATTTGTTGAGTCAAGTTTGTGTTTATGTTTGTCTGTAAATGAGTAAGAGTTGAGCTTACTTACACTAGGGTTAGTTAGATAATAATATAAAAGTAATTTAACCATTC
The DNA here is from genome assembly GCF_905220565.1 of Melitaea cinxia. NCBI lineage: Eukaryota > Metazoa > Arthropoda > Insecta > Lepidoptera > Nymphalidae > Melitaea > Melitaea cinxia. The sequence goes on from NC_059394.1 coordinate 3,714,816, forward strand.
CAAGTATAAGTTTACAAAAAATTAACAATATTAAAATACAAAATAGTGATATGGCATAAATACTAAATGGATTTGATAGTCACTTTTCCAGCAAAAGGTGATGTATTTGGGCTTCACTTTGAATATGAATAATTTTTGAAGTGTCGTCTTTCCTCACAAAAACTTTACCGTACAATGTCCAACAGTATTTAAACTTCTTTGTTTTGGGTTTACATAAATACAGGGTTTGTATAAAAGCAAAAAAAAAATGTATATATTCACAAAAAAATGGCGATATAAAGTTCGTCGGGTCAGCTAGTTTAAGATAAGAGAATATCGTAATTAGACTCATAAAATATTTGTAGCTCGAGGTTAAAAATGTTTGTTAAATTTTTTTACAGAAGGTATAGCAAAAGTTCTAAACACTCATTTTCAATTAAAAAAAAAATTCACTTAACTGAACCAGAAATTCTACTTGCCAGATTATAATGTTTCTTATAGTAGGAAAATTATCTGCGAACTAGAATAAATAATTATTTATTCTAGTTCGCCTACTATCAGGTACCTAAGATTGATTTCATTTGTTTGCTGATTCAATACTTACTAGTTGAAGTTTTCACGTGTCCCCGGAGGCGCGGTAAGGATACTCACAAGGACATACATCCACCAGAAACAAATGTTTGTACCAATTTATCGAATGAGACATGGAGTTCGCGACCGCTGACTTGAAGGCGATGCGATGATATAGAATGATATTAATGCACGGGATATCTTCTATATATAAATGAATGTTTGTCTGTATGTCCTTAATAGAATTGTAAACTATGCATTTGATCATGTCATGGTGTTCAGCAAAATGTAGCAACGCGCGCAGGGTATAGCTAGTCTTATATATATAATTCTTGTATCACAATGTTAGTTAAAATACTCCTCCGAAACGGCTGGATCGATTTTTATGAAATTTTGTGTGAATATCGGGTACGTCTGAGAATCGAGCAACATCTATTATTTATATCCCCAAGTTATACGGGGGTTAATAACATATATGGTAAAACAACGTTTGCGGGGTGCAGCTAGTAGAATATAAAAACGATAACCTAACGCTATCACTATCAGACCTACGTTTCGAACATCCAATCAACATAAGATTTTTTGGGAAATGCGTATTTTATATTTATTTATTTGGGTGAGTTTTTTCCTACAAAATTTTTAGACTGCAATAATTTCTAGACTTATTTTCTTTGTTTATCGTGCAAAAGCAATAAAATAAGATGTAGCAGTCAGTATAACAACTGGGGGAACTATAGATTAGAGCATATTTTAACCGCAATTTTTGTAACAACAAACTGGAATGTACTTTGCGTTTATATTTTGTACTAGAAACCGTAGACTGTTAAAATTGTCTATTGAAAACAGGACACAAAACACCTTTGTGTTCGTTTTTTTTTTCTTCTATAATAGGTATAATGATTTCTTTATGCTGATGACGTTTAAGTCTACGCCCTCAAAATAGTCTGTAGCTTTTTTTTCAATTTTGTAATAATAGACTAAATGCAGTATTAATTGTTTAATTTACCTCCTTTCTCGTCAGACATGCGCTTGGATCTGCAGTTTCTTGAATAACTGACTCTAGGGAAATCCTTTCCATTCCAGTCTGAGCCAGCAAGTAGGTATATGACTTTGTGTTGTTGTTGTTTGGACAGCGGGCAGCCATTTTTTGAAAGACTTGTAGATATCTATATCTAGCTCCTAAGGATTAAACCAAAAGTAACAGATTAAAAAGTAACAATTAGGCCCTGTTCACACCGTCATGATTTTTTTTAAATATTTGATTACGACTTAGTATTATGAGCAGTAAACAGATTGCTATGTGGCCAATAACCATTTGCTTTTTCAATTGTTAAAGTGAAGAATTGAGTGTTGAATAAACTTTATAAATACACAAAATAAACAATCTCTTTCCTTGTTCATTAATAAAGAAGTGAAGACAATTATTCCGTAATAAATATCATCAAATGTAATGCATTTACGAAATACGATCTTCGATTTACTTCCAAATATATTGCTCCGATCATAAAAAATAGTATCGCACTATTCCAACGTGCGCCATGAAAAACGGACAAAAACGTACGTTTCCACGTACGCTTGGCATTGGGCCTAAAAACCCTTGCAACAAAATAAAGGACTTTCGATTCTAATCCAAGAGCAATAAGAACTACTTTTTTTATATGCAATATTGTATTTTCAGGACATCGTACCGACGATCAATACCATGACAGGCAATTCTGAACTGTATTTAGATGGTATAAAGTTGTTGATCTCTTGGTAATCTCCCTCAAAATCCTGGATACGAGTTCGCTCTTTTGGCTGGTACTTCTTGTTTTACCTTTTGAAGTCCTTATCAAGTGCGCTACGTTGTTTGAAATACTTTTTAGGGGGTCTTAATGAAATATATAATTGGTATAAACTTTTCGTATACCAATTAAAAGTTAGGCAATATAAGTATTTATATAAAAAAAAAAATATTACATACTATGTAGTCATTTTTACGATAGTGAATATTTTATTGTATTTTAGTGAGAATAACATTTTCTAGCATCAACATATAACTTATACTTTCAGAATATATATATACTAGCTAACCGCCCAAACGTTGTTTTTCCATATATTATATTAACTCTTTAATCTCCCCCCCCCCCCAACTTATTTTATGGGTTATGATAAATAGATGTTGGCCGATTCTCAGAACTACCCGATATGCACACAAAATTTCATAAAAATCGGTCCAGCCGTTTCGGAGGAGTATTGTAATTAACATCGTGACACGAGAGTTTTATACCTATATATAAGAAAATATATATGTCTTTTGTTATTTTTTGAAACAATATACAAAAAAAAAAATTGTATGCACCTCGCGCGTACTGCAAAATAATTAAAACTTTTATTAATTTTTTTATTCGTAAATAATAACTTTAATTTTTCGTAAATAAAATATAACTTTTATTTTAAATACACTCTATTTACACTTCGTTGATCTATAATAAGACTGGTACTAGGATTTCATTCTATATTTCTATATTTCACTACCAATTAGGATCAGATATAGTAATAACAACCCGACGGGAAAACCTATTAACGAACCGTCGCACATAGGAGTATTTGCGTGATAAAACCGGTCAAAATTATTTTGCGTGTTTTTTGCAATGTAATCGAATGAAAGACAAAGTTTATTAATATTAGATATTTATTTTAAAGTAACTTCACATAATATTTGGGATTAAAACATGTTTTGACTAAAAATATTTAAAAAAAAAAAATTAATAGTCAGACTCTAACTCTTCGTCTTCATGTTCTTCGTCTTCTTCTATACTTTCGTCACTATCATTTTCATTTGGAGGTAAATTTGGTGTGCTCGCGACCATTAGATTGATTGCCTCCGTTGAAAACGGCTTACTCTTTTTGTGCTGCTTAGGTCTATTACAGCTTAAATATGGGTCTGAAGTCAGTAACAGTCTGTTTAATATATCCCTGTTACAATCAAGTCGTGAAAATTTTCTGGCAAAATTAAGTCGGTAATATCGTATGTGCTTGTTGCGGGCCTCGGCTGCCTCTTCCGATAATTGACCGATAGGTAGGATTGCAGTCGATATGACTTTGGCACCATGCATTAAAATTTTATGAATAGTTGGTGACATAGGATGCCAACCGTACAAATTTGTGTATATTTTTGCAGTTTCATGTGCAAAGGCTCCAAATTTATCTACATCAATGCTGTTCCCACTCGAAATCACTTCTAAAATTACTTTAAATCGCTTTATTAAACCTACATTTATACCTGTGATTTCAGAAGAACATTCCGCGTCAGCAAAGAATCTTCTAGACGTATTACCGTCATTAGAGGTCCCGAATCCTGGCTTGGGAATGTCTACGAGTAGACCCATTTTTTCTTTAAATTTCATTTGAATTACTTTTTTCGTTTCTTTAACAATATTTTTTTCTTCGACTGTCCGCGCTTGCCACTTTTTAAGTGGTAATTTATAAGCTAAATGTAACAGTGACTCGAAGAAACGAATTCTAGCATGAAGGATTGACAGTCCAAACTTCAGTGCTTCTTCATTGACTTCCTCTGCTACAATTAATTTATTAAAATCTTTGGAAGTCTGTCCGCAAATGTAACATCTCATAGTGGATGCAGTATCAGTTGCAGCATTGCATACTTTTCCGTCAATCATTGTTAACATCATTTTATGCGTTATTTTACCTAATCCATTAGGTGTAGACAATTGTGTTTCTTTTAAATTTGCAGCTTGATTTTTGATGTACGCTATTTCATTTTTAGTCACATCTTTTGATTCATTTATAAACCGTATGCGTATGGGTCTGCAAAATCTGACAGAGGATGGGACTGGGTTTTGCCATATGATTTTCTTTTGATCTCCATCGACCATTATAACTAGTCTTAAAGGTACAAATGATCTTTGAAAAATATTTGCGTCACTGTCAATATTATTTTCAAATTTTTGTTTGTATTGCGACTGCTGCGCTCCATCACAGCCCCATTTTGAAATTAAAACCATGTTTTGCCTCTCTTCGTGTGAACAAGTTTCTATAACCTCTGCTACGTATTTATACAGGCGCAATGCAGTGTGGTCAAGTAAAGCTTGTAGTTCAACCTCAGAGCAGGTTTCAGTCACTCGAATCGATTGCGCATTGGGGTAACATTGGTTTTTGGCCTTTTTTATGAGTGAATAACAAGGGTAGATACTCTTGTTAGCCCCGTGAATTACTTCCCACTGTCTTCGACTGAAATCGCCTTCGACAAAAATTGCCAGTGCCTCTTCCGGTGTATGTTTCCTAACAACTATTTGCTTGTGAGCAGAAGAAATAACTTTTCGAAATTTAGTCGCTCTGGTTGGCGAGGAAGTTATTTCTTTTATTAATTTTGACGCGTCACTATTTCCTGAAGTGCGCTGACTCATGCTAGCCGCATACGTCAGTTCCTCGACAGGTACCTGCTCCCGTAATTCTTTTGTTTTTCGACGTTTGCTGCGGTCACTTGACTCTTCGAATGTTTTAGTTGGTCGTCCTGGTTTTTGTGTAGGTTCTGCAGACCAATAAGGCAATTCGATCGAAGATGTGAGCCATTGTTCATTGTTCTTCAAGAAACGTTGATCCTTATAACTACTAGCTGTCCATTTCTTCTTAAAATCACTCTTGAAACACCTTAAGGCCCGATTTAAAGCAGTTTTTTGCTCAGCTGGACATTTAGTCATTTCCACAAGTTTTTCTTCCATTAAAGAAAATTTTTCTTCCATTTTCTTCCCCTTAAACTCTTTCAGGATGTCATACAATGCTCTTCTGGTAAACTTCCTGACAGTTTCAGAGGCATCTACAAGAGAAAAAAACAAATCATTACAATATTGAAATAATTTAACTTTATATATATTCTTTATTGCACTTAGAAAAAATACAAACAGTAATTTAGTTACAATTTTAGTTTGCAAAGGTGGACTTATCTCTAGAAGAGATCTCTTCCAGCCAACCTAAGCTTGTGAGAAATAGTGTTATAAAGCAGGCTTTATTGCAGTTAGAGTGATGTATATAATACATATAATGATAATACATTTTATCAAATAATAATAAATCGTTACTTAAATGTTATATGTACAATACAATATATGCTATATACTATTTTATACATGCTTACATATATACATACATACATACACACATACATACATACTACTTACTTAAATACCTATCTATGTAATACAATACACAATAATAGTACATATGATAATTTTAGATAACTTTTATGTAAATTAACTTCGAATGGACAAAAAACAAAATGGCGGATAGAGGCGGACAATTTTGTTGTGACACATGATTGGCAACAGCCTAAATTTCATGCCTATAAAAGAAATTTAGCTCGACAAGACCAGACACTTAAACAAAAACACTATTATAATAAAATTATAAGTAAAAATAAATACTCAAATAAGACACGTTAAACATAGCTCGTATAAGTTTAATAGAAAACAGAAAACAGTTAAAAAGTATTTTTAAATATAGTACATACCTTCCACTTCCATATTAAATTTTAAAAAAATCTGTTGTCAACCCCACGAAAACACAATAGCAAGAGAACTAAACACCACTAACAAAAGCGTCGCGAACAAAGACGTGCGATTGCCACAATGACTGAGTTCGGACTGACTTTACAACAATAAGCAAGTACGAATACCAGTTTTATGGCGGCCAATTGTTAGATTGGTTATCTAACTTGAACAAAAAATGGTTTAAAGAATATTTTGAGTAACTTTTTGCTTTTGACTTTTGACCGGTTTTATAATGCAAATACTCCTTTGTGCGTCGTAAGTACTTAGGCTAGACTGCACAAAAAAAAAATGTAGAGATAAAAAATTAATATATTGTAACAGAAAAGATTTTAGAGCCTGTAGATGTTAATTTTAAATAAAATAAAAAAAAAACGAACTATCGTAAACTAAACAAGGTAGGTACATAAATAAAAATAAATTTCCGAAAGTAATATACACGCATAATTTTCGAAAGACTGCACCAAATTCGATTTTTTTTTATTCATTTTTTTTTTTTTTTTTATTAGGAATAGGTTTATTTTATTGACGGGACAACAGGTTTGTATAAAAGAGAATTAAAAGAAAAATCTGTGATCTATATCTTCGTGTATAATCTATATTTACAAAAATAATTATTATGGTGATACGAATTTCCTTGGGCCAGCAAGTAATTTATACGTAAATGGATCAAGCCACTAATCACACCTTCGTTTCATCACAGCTAAAACGAAATAAAAGCATATACCTGTTAAATTATCCAGTAAATACGGAATTTCATTGCTTTCGGCTAAGCCTAGCTAACAGGGAATTGCAATTAAAAGACAAATGAATTGCCCTTAATCGAATGATTGGGAAATTGTTCGATATTAAGGCAAATTATTGAAATAAGCGTTATCGATTTTCGCCTTCTGGGAATCGGGTAATAGATACTCAATACGCAATTTAAGGATACTTGTTTTCGGATTATAAAATGGAAATTGTTTGTAGAATTAACTAGCAAGAACGTGACTTATCATTTATTATTTAATTTATTACTAGCTGACTCGGTAAACGTTGTCTTGCCGCTAAACGCTATTTAAAAATAGGGGTTGGTGGTAGAAGGGCGTAAACTTAACCCTTAACATTTAGGGGGATGAAAAATAGATGTTGTTCGATTCTCAGACCTACGCAATATGCACACGAAATTTCATGAGAATCGGTCAAGCCATTTCGGAGGAGTTTAACTACAAACACCGCAACATGAGAATTTTATATATTAGGTAGTATTTTATTTAATATATTATTTTATTTATATTTTTCTTTTCATTTTTTACTTATCATTTTTTTTTAAATTATGATAGGAATAGGAACCAGCGAAGATATACAAAGTAACAGCGAGATAAATTTTAATAAAAACTACAATTGGAAGTACATTATAGAAAAAATATTTCAACATTAGTAACACATATTTTCTGTTTTTTACAGTATCTTAAAAGTTTATTTTTAATATTATAAAAACCTTTTACACTAACATAATAGTAGAATAAATTTCTGTGAAATCTATAAACACGTAACGTCAACGTATATATATATATATATATTTTATAATGTACCACTTACATAAGATGCATAGGCTTTAATGATTTCCAATCCTCTCTCTCGAATATTGAAGTCTATTAAATTGAGTCTATTAAGAGCCATTTCACAATTTTACGCTCTGCAAGTTTAGGTAAATTTGGTCGCATCGCGCGAGTCGTACGAGCCGCGCGATCTTTGTGCTAGTACGTATAGTGTGACAACCAAAAGACCATCGTGATCATTTTCTGATGTATAATAAAAATTATAACTATGGTATAAAATGTTTTTTACATAATTAATTTGTTAAAAATTTCAAGTATGTTATATAACAACAGTCAATAAATTTAAAATAAAATTAAAAAAATCAATTTTATGAAACAATTTTTTTAAATTGATTTAGTTTTTTCAGTTTACGAATGAATCTAATATTTACGATATGAATAAAAAAGCATTTAATGACATCGACACCGACAAACATATTAATTAACAAATAACAAGACAAACAGATTGAAATGTCTATTTGTATTGATAGTGTGAGAAAAGAAAATTAAATTATACATTTGTTTACAGAAATTATCATTATATTATTTTACAGTCTTTTTCGTAATATGTTTATTTTATTTATATTTTATTATGAAAGTATCAAATGCGTTTTATCCGCTATAACAACAGGCGCTTGGCGCGCGTGAGCGAAAGAGACGGCTGCGCAGAATTTGGCGTGGACCTTACCTCTAAGAGCGCTAGCGCTCGACTGATTTACCGGGCATGATGCGTGGCAATATATACTATCTTTTTATTATTTAATATAAAATGTATTAAAAATAATTACATCTTTTAATTATTTTTTTTTGTATTCCTTAATGATGTAAGTTTACTTTGATGAAGATAGTTCGTTAAAATTTATTAGTTTTCTAAGAGAAATATCGCTTTTAAAATTGTACTTATTTGGAAAATATTCGTAACTTTAAATTTTTTTTATCGTTTAATAGAGATACAAATGGAATAAAAATCTATGATAGTGGACAACAAAATTATATTCCACATATTATGATATTTTTTTAAAATGGTTTCAACGTAGAGGTTATTGAAAAGTAGGACTTCAAAGTATACATTGCGACCGTTTACCCAGGGAGGAGGCTGATGAAAAGGTTAATAATTTTATACACATAAAATAAATCAAAATTCTGATCTGACTATGGACTACAATAAAGGTTGCTCTATTATATTTCAAGAATATAAATTACATTATTGCATCCAACACTGAGATTAACGACGTCAAAATATTACAATTTCGCGGATTGTTACCGATTTTTGTGAAATGGCTCTTAAAGACTCTTCGACGGCTCTGATCTAGTGGTGCGCGTGCTGTGTTAGCTCCTACACACCGGCGATCGTAGATTCGATTCCCACTCGGAGTCAATATTTCCGGTCTAGGTGTCTGTTCTTACGGATATTTTTATCACGCACCGGAGGGCATTAAGCTGTCAGTCCCGGTTGCTATCAAAGATACCTGATAGCGATCGTTACTCATATCCCTTATATGATATATCCACCAACCTATCCGGTTCCGGTCTGGTTGTTAGTTCTTGTGGGTCTCCCAAGGCAACGTATCCGCTAACCCGCAGTAGAGCAGCGTGGAGGATTACGCTCCAATCCTTCTCCTACATGGAGAAAAAGGTCTGGCCCAGTAGTGAGATGTTATAGGCTAAATGTATACATATAATAAAACATAAACTTATGTAATGCTTCACAATAGCAACTCATAAAAACCGATATTTAAGAGAAAATAAGAATGCTCTCAAAGATCGAAATAATGCATTTCCAAGTTTACTGCATTTTCTAGAATCGCTGACACAGCTGCAAATAATAAAATTTGCCGTTTTATGAGGTTTTAGTTTTATATACACACGTGGTTTGAATTTAAAGATGTTTATACAGATCACAGCAGTAAAGTCTTAAATAAGTCTTTTGGATATTCACGAGCGAAACGTAATCTAGCCTAAAACTATAAAGAATACAGATAAATAAAATTGGAGTATCTGTTTGTAATATTAAAATAACCGTTTTTTACTAAATGCAGATGGATGTATACACGGTACTTATACCAAAGAGATATTTTTTTACAATTTTCGTCTGTCTGTCTGTCTGTTTATTCCAGATAATCTCTGAAACGGCTGGACCGATTTTGACGGGTTTTTCACTGGCAGATAGCTGATATAGTAAGGAGTAACTTAGGCTACATTTTAATTCTGCGAACTGAACAATAAATTTTCTGTTAACTTTACGCGGACGAAGTCTCGTGCACAATAATAAATAAATACAACAAGGTAAACAATAAGAAAAGAAAAAAAGTAGTGTATCAAACAATGGTACATGCAAACAAAACAAATGCGAGCCAAAATACAACTGTACAACAACTGTGTAGTTAAATCCAAACTGAATATAAGAAAAAGTAGTTCTCTTGTAAATAGTACCAAAAATCAAGTTATATTATTTCATAAAAACGTTGCAGTACGTTTAAGTAAAATTTCGAGCCGTATCTATCGACAGAACGAAGACAGAAAATCCACGTAATTTGTCACAACCCTACATAACTAGACAGGGGAGATATTCAGTGTCGATAGCACTCCATACGAACATTTTCACGACTTTCAGTAATAAATAACACTGAATAATACAAGGGATAAACAGACGGGATGCCGTATAAATTCATTCGGTGAAAATAAATGAGTTAAGTAAAATATCACGTGCATCCAAACAAAGAACAGGTAATGCGTGCTCAAAACTGTATGTCATGAATAAAAAATTTTGTTTTTATGTTATAATATTAAAAATATACATGAGTATTTTACTTCAAATATTAAAATTACTCAGTTACTTACAGTAAGTTTTTAGGTTTTTGCGGTCGTAACTAATGGGGTCTGCAATCTCGCCGAAACAACGACAGTTTAAAAATGGCAATTAATATGATAAATACCGTATTCTTAAAAAGGTGCTCTTCAATTTTCGTGCTAGTTCAAGTTAGCATAAGGTGTGAACATAATCATCCTTAGCCTTCTCATCAACTGTTCTGACCTTCCAACCAACGGCAAAATCAACGGTCGGTGAGCCATCTCGAAACATGCCTGGCAATACCACACTTTTGGCATCACATGATGCTGCTATGGATACTCGTATTTCGTACCACAGTACTCCGTATCGTATCACGATCAGTTCTTCGAACTACATGTGCCATTATATTTTACTAAATATTAACAACAAATTACTTCCAGTTTACACCATTCAATTCGTACATTTTTATATCTTCCTCAAAAAATAGACTTATATAGTCTATCAAACAAAAATTCAAAATAACAATTTGTAAAATTAGTGCTTTTAGTGTTTAGCTACATTATCACAGCTGTCCCTAGCTGTATCGAAGTATTTTATTACGGAGTACAATAAAGCTACGGCGTATTTCGTCGAAACTTGTCACTTTTCAATTAGTGGATCATTCTCGAATAGGTTTTGCGAACGTTGCTAGCTCTGTTGCGGTATGGTTTAACTAAGTCTAGTAAAAGACCAATTTTTCATGAATTCGAGAGTGAAATATTGCATCGCAATTTTACGGTCATGGTCACGGCGTCGTTCCGCGTCACGGTAGGACGCGTGAGATGTAACCGACAACATCGTACTTTTGTTATAAAGGCGATATATGAGTATATCTTTTGCGAGACATAATTAAGCTGTATTAAATTAAGTAAGTAGAATCGTTACGATCCCAAGTTTATTGCAAAAAATAACTTTCAGTATTAAGGTAATACGAGCACGTTAACATACATGTAACTTAAGATAATGTTAAATTGTACCAATTACTATAGGAAGCGTTCAGGGAACACGAGTGCTCGCTAAAGATAAAAGTCTTAAGAGTGAGCCATTTGTCATTCCCCTGTTAAATCTCGTTAAACCTTCTACACTTAATTGGTAGGGTGTGATAGAAAAAAAATCTTATCTTTAGGGAAAAAGGAATGCTTATTAAATTACTAATGAATCTTTTTCCTTTTTGTTATAAGTCAGTCAAATGGACACTTACTGTCAGAAATAAATTTATCGTATTTCTCCTTTTATTTTTACATAAAAATTGTTTCACATCTACACTTATATGATAAAACAAAGTTTATTTGTTCAGTCGTGCTGCTTTCAGTTATGAATGAGATTTAAAATCTTATTTAATAGTCAACTAATTTGAAAAGTGTCATAGCGAGTATAACCACGCAGGAGTTGTAGTTACAACAATACACTATTTTAATGTTTCCGTCGAAATAAAGATTTTAGTTAGCTATATTTATACTAACAAACGCTAAATAATGAAACGAAATAAACGTCTTAAATTTTACGCCCTCCGCTAGGATGTGTGATTCCTACGTATCACTCTAAATACAACTAAAAGTAGCCTTTCGAGAACATTATATTTATGAGTTATAAAGTTTTTTTATTGGTGATAGTTAACGGCTGTAAAAGGTCATGCACAGGAGTCAGTGGCAAAGCGTAGGGAGTGCAGGGGTGCATGGCCTCGATCGCGACATAAATGTTTAGCGCCAAGTTCACCTCGATTTACGACTCGAGTAGAACTGAGGGAATTCTCCTTTTTTTAATTCGGTTAGTGAAAATAATGAAAATTGTACTTGGAACGAGTGCGTTACACTAATTAGCAAAAAAATCATTGGTGGGGAAAGCAAATTTTTGGTGGACCCCAGGTGGCAAAAAAAAACAAGATACGCCATCGACAGGAGTGAAGCAGTAATTAATGTACCTATATAAATCTAGAAAAAATTATCGAAAACAACGCGGGTAAAATAGCGAGAATCGTCCAATTATGAATAACATTTTAAGCAAGCGCAAAGAAATGCCTGCTGCAGAGAAGATAAAATAGTGTTTAGTGGAGTCAATTTATCACCCATACATATTCTCTTAAAGCCTTTTACGGTTTAAATTCCCATTAAAATACGTTAAAAAAATTCAAGCATATTTTAGACCTTTGCTCTAGTAGTTATAATTCGTATAGATACACTAATTATAGAGAAGAAAGATTTGTTTGTAATTATCGAAGTTCGAACCTACTGACTTGATTATGATAATAATTTATTTTTGGGTAGCGGAAGTTTTTTTGTGGCATATCATTACTCAAAAATATTATAGGCTATAAGTGATCACGCTACGACTAATATTAACATAATTGTAGCCATAAATATCTTAACTAACCGCTAGAGAATTCGAGCAATTTATTTGAAGCCGTAGCTTTGACTGATGAATCCAAAACATGACTGACTCATAATTAATGTCAGAAAATCCTTCGTTAATATGGAAACTGTGAATATTAAAAATATTTGTAGCAACACTTTTTCACATTAATATCAACACAGTTCTCATATTTCATATATTATTGGTCTAGACGCCTAATCATTAACACAGAAATGAGGAACACAATAGAGTTGATTTACAAGAGAATTAAGTATTTGACAAACTATATTTTATAATTAAGAAAATATAATTTACAATCAGTTTGAACGTGTTTTTGTTATTGTTGAGTTACTTGTCGATTCTCCTCCGTAGAGTAATTCTTAATTAGTTATGTATTTACTTTAATTGTAAATAATACGTTAATAAATAATAACGGTTCAACGTAATACATTGTTGTGTACAACATGCTTGAACAAAGCATTTTTGGAGTAGAACTTATTTACGCACGTATGACTTGGGAGTAAGCTGGCGGGGGGGGCTGACTGACAAGAGAGTTACGAAAAGTGTGATCAGGCGAGGCGAACGGAAGTTATAAGAGGGAGATATAAGTGAGTGGAGATAGAAAGAGAGAAAGTTACGTTTCGTACTCGTTTTTTAATATTTTGATTTTATTTTTAAATCTACATAATTTATTTAAGAAGTTAAGTTGGTCTACTACTCAATTCTTGATACTTAGCCCTTTTACCATTTCTTTGAACTTTCAATCACCACCTTGGCATGCGACCTCTCCCACTAAGAAACATCAGGTGAGATTAATAAACGAGATAATGTTATGCGAGATGATAAGGGATGGAGCTTAACCCTCCTCCCAGGGAAAGGGATGAATACGTTGAGCTGGGTCAACATTACTTAATTCAAAAGCATTCGGTCATATTAATTGTTGTATAGCAGATGTATTTAAGGTATTGCGAATATTTAGCACCTTTGAGATGGATGTAGTTTGGTTATGTTAATGTTTTATAGTTTTCAACCTTACTATAGTTACATTTATCGACGGCCGCTCTGGTGTAATGGTGCGTGTGCCGGCGGTGCATAACCACTGGCGGTCACGGGATCGATTCCCGCTCGGAGTGGATATTTGCATTTATACAAATATTTATTTTCGGTCTGGTTGTCTGTCGTTGTGGATCTCCCCACTGTGCCTCTATCATGTACACTTGTTAGCGATGTTTACTATTAATAAGCAATATATTATTGACTAACCCATTGGCGCAGTTATTGTAGCGGCCCTGCTTTCTGCTCCGCGAGTCCCGCGTAAGTCTGGATGTAATATTTATATTTATTTATATATTATTGCAATGCATATTTATCAAAAATAATATTTACCTATAACAGTCGGCAGTCTCCTATGTGTATCAGGCATTAAGTTGCTTACCATAGCAAGAGACGATTATGTACATAATCTTAATATATATAAATCTCGTGTCACAATGTTTGTCCTCAATGGACTCCTAAACCACTTAACCGATTATAATAAAATTCGCACACCATGTGCAGTTCGATCCAACTTGAAAGATAGGCTATATTTTATTTTGATATATTAATTATTATAAAAAAAAATAAAGAAGGCGGTACAAAGTTCGCCAGGTCAGCTAGTTATGTTATAAGATATTATTATATAGGTATATTTTTCGCAAAACACCTTTAGTTTTTTTAATCAATCCGCCTATTCGAGTTGTCACAGCAATAAGTTTTATGTGATACACTTTATAAATAAAAACTCCGTACATCTTAACATTTACACCCAAAAAGTAAATGTCACCGTTAGAAAATAAAATTCATAGACCTACTAACAATAAATTTCAACTTGCTGATATATATATTCTTCTAAAACATTACATTTGAATAAAAAATTAAATTACGGAGTTGCTTCAATTATTTAATTTATTTAAAAATACAGATAATCATAAAAACATAAAATATACATAATTCAACTCCATTGTATTTTGTTTAATTCCTTCAACGGTGCAATGACCCCAGTCGCGAGAATTTGAAATTTTATCAAGCGTACGAAGACTGTCCCTTGCGGGTTGTGGGTTGTGGGGTGGCGATTTCAAAAGTAAATTTACAGAGGTTTTTTAATGATTCGTTAATAATATTTCATATGAAACCCCTGATAATTTTTTTTAAATTAAATATTGATTGTATTTTAGTAAGTAATCCATGTACTGCTCTGTAACCAGCGGCTGCCAGCTTATTCGTTCAACATTTCAACATTAATACAAATGTTATAAATGTGAATGCTTGTGTTCGTGTTTGTTATAATATTAGTTCATGTATGTTTAATTGGGCATTAATTAATCAAGCACGCTTAAATGCTAAGCACCCACATAATCTTATTGGTCTAGAAATTTAAATTGATACATGATACAAAAAAAAAAAGCATCAAATTTTTGTCAATGTTATTAATTCTTATTCATTACTTTTTATTTTCGTGTTGAACAAAGTTCATATACAACCTTTTATTTTGAGACCTGTTAAGTTTGTAATCTCTAAGTATAACAAACGTGGACTGCACCAACTGCAACACGACAAGCGACGTTCGCACTGACTCTGTATTCTACTGTTACAATCCTGTCATGTCACAAAGATATCATCGATTACGTGTTGTCATTTGACGGTCATGTTTTTCCATAAATTTTTTGAATAATATTTAAAATATACTTAAATCAATATTAATATTTTATTAAAAACATTTGACTTGTAGTTTGTTCGTAAGAAAAATGAAATATTTATTTTAATAATCAGTAATCTTATATTTATGAAATAATAATCAGTAATTTTCATGCGAATAAGTGAAGAAAGAAGACGTAATTTACGACTACAGGAGACTTTGGTCTAATTGTTTTAACAGAATGCTGTGAATGTCATTGTCACAGTAGAATACCAAAAGTAAGTATTAATACCATTACCTACTTTTTTATTGAAACATTATCGTCTTCTTGTAAAAATATCCATTACATTTTAAGCGACGTCTAATCATCGTCAGCGATACGAGTCACGTGTACGAGTATTAACAAAATTTTAGTAAAATCGTTCCGTTATGTGTTATTGTACTCTATCACAAGAAAAAAAATTAAAGTTACGAATTAATTAATTTCTTTAATTGTTTTCAATTCCTAAATTTAAGTTTGAGAACAAAAATGTTATGCTTCGGTAATTACATACAATATTATAATACAATAGATATGGTGGACGAATATAGGCATGTATTATATTACCTCATATTATGATGATAGATACGTTTAGAAGCAAAAAATTATATAATTTAAAACTTTTTAGAGGTATATTTTTATAGTTTTTATAATTTTCAATTTACAGGGTAACTCGTTTTATAGGTTAATACATAAGGTACATAATTGTCATATTCGTTACTTTTGAGATATATATTTTTATATAACTATATATATGCTAATATAATATTTTCGATATTCAAATATGTGTCTCTCTGTGTGTGTGTGTGTGTGTTTAAATGTCGAAAATAAATATTAGGTATATGTGATATTTATGATAAAATCAGATCTATATATATATAATAAACATCGAATTTCGAGTCCGACGCAATCAATAATGACAAGTTTATAAATCGTTAACTTAATAAAAATATAAATTATCTTATCTAAAAATAATAATCAAGATTTTTAAATTGACTGAATTTATAATTATGAACTTATAATAAAAATAATATATATATGCGAAACTAATAAATATCGATACTATTATAATATTTATTAATTATTTCAATACACGAGTGAAACGCGTAAGTATTACACGATACCTATACTCGTATATTATATAAATACCTGGCCAGGTGTTATTTATGTTTAACAGAATGTCAAGAACATCAGTGATTGAATTAAGGAAAATAGCAAATTATCAAGAACAACTCAAACGTATAGCGGTCGACCACTTTCAGTACCTATGTATTATATAAATTTAGTAAATAACGAATAGACCTTACATCAAGTTTTGAACCAACGAATATACCTTACATCAATTTTTGACCGTGTGGTGATGGACGAGTAGAATAGCACCACCCCCTTTCTTCCCGTGGGGATCGTAAAAGGCGACCGAGGGATAAACCTGGCTCAAAATCATCAGGGTCCTGGAGAAGGCAAACTTCATTTGAAACCCGGAATGGGGTCTCCGTCAAGCGTTTGTGGCATAGTTCTAAAATGCAAAAGACTCCTGCAGCCGAACTGGCTCCACATGTATCGACTGGTCGTTCCTGTGGACCTAGTCAGTGAGGTCGAGAGGGTGGCGCAGAGCTTAGGCAACTCTGCGTTTTCCTGAAGAGTGTCCTAGGCGACACAGTGTCTGTCTGACACTGTCTTAATCGTCTGCAATAGACGGACTAAGGCCCAATGATTATGAATTTTGAACACGTTTTGAATAACTTATTTAACAAAAGCATTTAAGTTTTTGAAATTTGACAGTTTCTATCCACCACTTACATATACATTTTAACACATTACATATGATTTACCGCGATTATCATTTTGAGATACACGATATTTCGGTGATGTAGCAGACGCCATAACGGACGACTCAAAGTCAGCGAGTTTGTAATGAGAATTGCGGTAAGTTCTATATAAGTATTAAACGCACCTCAGTATACTATTTAAAATACTGACTATAAGTACGATTCTAGCCCGGTTTTGTTATAACGATTATTATCGGTTTCAGTTCTCTATCCATGGCGCATTACAAAGGCATATATAGGTATTATATAATAACTAAAGAATTATAACGAAAGTGAAGTGTATTTATATTTTTTTTTTACTGTAACTGCTCGGCCATTTGTCAAACGACTTTTTTCTACAATAAAATTAAATGATGACCAATTTATACCGAACTCAAATTAACAACCCTACGTAAAAATATTCACTGAAAAAAACGTTCATTCTTATAATTTACGACGTTAAATACTTCCTATTAAAATACTTTCGTTAAATGGTCATTTTCATAACACGTATTTCTGTGACACTAATCTTTTCATTAAAAAAAACCTATAAAGTATTAGGCAACCTATTAAAAATTGCGTGACTTAAGCGCAGTGAACATCGACGTTTAGCATTTAAAAAAACGTACACATAACGATCGAGAGTTGAGCACGAATTAGTTATGTGTGACAATTTAAAAAAAAAAACGCAAAAAACCCGCGAAAGTAACCGTTCCACACGATTACGTTTAAGAGGATTGTTATGTACTATTCGCATATATATTATATATATTCTGGTGGTATTTTTGTGGCTTCATCCGGGTATAGATAATCTGTCCTACGCTTGTGTTACTGTAACAATCCTTGTAAATGCTGTTTTGCTGGCTAAAATCATATACATTAATACGTTAAGGTTAAGATGTTTGCCTTCCTTTTTCGAAAAAACTTCACCATTACTCCACATAAGTTATAATATCATTTAATAGATAACTGCTTGCTCTACCGGCATCAACAAAAAAAAAAAAATATTGCTTTTGTGTAAATTAATTAGTTATTAAAATTATACATATGACGGCTTTAATTTTGAAACAGCGTCAACATGATTGTTGATCGGTAATTTTTTTAGTGTTCAATTTCAAATCAACTCACGTGTAAATACTTTTTTTGTAATTTTGTAAAATGATAGTTATTAAACTTCTTTAGTGCGAATTATTTCCATGGGTATTGCTAGTAATACTTATTTTTGTAAACTTCTTTGAATGCTTTAACATAGCAGTTCGACGACCTCCGTGACATTGTTTTAATGTTGCCATGGTAAACGTTTCATAATTTAGTCAACTCACGTTTAGTTTTCGTGTATCGGACTGTTGTTTCTAAGATTGATCGTCAAGTGTCACAGTCACTATTTCCAACCAGCTTTAATTTAACATTTCTATGTACTATTTTCCAATGGTAAAGTCCAGAAATTCATAATGAGAGCGTTACAATAACCATAACTACCGTTTGTAAGTCATATAATTAACAAAAAAATTAAAGTTTAGAAATGTCGGTGCTTTAACTCTAATAGACACCTTACTTAAATATGTTATGTAAAACTAATCTCACACAATGTATTTATATTAAATACGCACGAACAAAAATTACATGTTTCAAAATCTAATTGTTAAAGAATTTGCATGTACATTATTATATTACATTACGAGTATAAATCACAATTCCGCATTGGTTTTCTACTCAATAATTTTACTGCGTGCAAATATGTTTTATGACATTGTTGTAAACTTGGGTAATTTACTACTAAAGTATTCAATGCATTCGTATTCATTGACGTGTAGTGTTTAATGAAATATTAAATTGACCTAGTACAATGAATTATTATTTTTTGCTTTTCATTTGATAAACTCTAAAAACACCGAGCTAATTTTTACAAATATAATTATAATTGTAAAGAAATTATATTATCAAGATGTAGAACTGTCATCCATCCTAGTTTTAAAGGCGTCAAGGGGATTTTAAGGGATATGTTTTAAATAAATCTTTTGGTTTTTAAAAACAGCGTTTATATGTCAGCGAAACTAAAAAAATTAAAGGTGTGCTAATAATTAAAACATACCTCAACTAAAACTTCATTTAGAAAAATTTCTATTATAGTTGTGTTTGATAGCAGACAAAAAAAATAAACTTCAATTATTACATCGACAAGTAACACAACGTAGGTAGACGAAAAAAATTTACAAACGCACTAGTCGCCACTACGATTTTCGAAGGTTCCCCTCGATTTCTTTGGAATCCCATCATCAGATCCTGGTTTTCTAATCATAGCACCGCTCTTGGTATGTTTCCTTACTAACAAGAAAAGAATCATCAAAATCGGTTCATAAACGATGAAGTTATACGCAAACACACATAAAAAATATATACGGTCGAATTGAGTAACCTCCTCCTTTCTTGAAGACAGTTAAAAATACCCATAGATCTAAGTTACAAGGTTTTTCTGAATGTAATTTGAACGATCTCAGCCCTATCCAGAAGTAACATAGCCAATATAACGCCTGATATGTCTCACGGCAATAGTATCGGCTACTGTTGACGTTCATCCCAAAGGAGAATGACCATCTAGTGGACGATAAAACAATGAACGCACTATCGTAAACACTAATCTATTATAGATAAGCGTTGGGTCAATTTTCAGACGAGACCCATCCGAAACAAAGTTTCTCTTTGAAAACTGAAGCCCGAAACCGGTTTTCTAATTTAACTTAGAATATTCGGTTATAAAAGGTGAAACTTAGCCACTTTAACTTTACTGTTGCCATACTAATGTAGGCCCGAACAACAAAAAAGGGTAAGTACGCCTTATAAAGTTTTTCGCTCAAAAGAATAGTTGGGATCTATTATTATCGAATGTTTGAAATATGTAAAATGTATTTCTATATCAATTTGAAACGTGTTTAGTAATTGATATTAGTTATTTGGTAAATAAAAATCGCTCTTTAGCGATAAGGCTGCCTTTTGTATTTATTTTCTATTTATTTTTTTCTTATTATGTTCATTCTTTTGGTGTACAAGAAAGAGTTATATTATAAAACTAATGTTAACTTAAATATTGATATATTGTATATAAAACACTTATATTTGGTTCAAGGTTAAGATGATAATATACAGGATGTTCGACTCCTAATTACTCCTTGCCCCTTCAAATGGATGAGTCTGTAGGTGCTATTACACTACTATCACGTTGAAAAAAGTTCTCAGCCCATTTTTTTATTTTACTTTATTTAAATAGACCAGCTACTTTGATATACTCGTTCCACATTCCCTTCGTGAGCGCGTAAGCACGGCTATAATTTACAATAAAACAACGCAGTTAGGAGCCGAACACCATATATACTTAAAATTTAAGTTTTTTTATAAAAAATAAGCATGTAATTCGTGCTTATCCATAAAAACTTCTGTACTATTTACATAGCAAATATAACATTTTTAACAACATCAGATTAATTCATATTTTAACGATAATTAAAAATTTAATTTGTAAGATGACGATTTCAAGGTGCTTTTGGAGGCTATTTGAATAAAGCTATTTTGATGTTGATTTCTACGATACTCTTAAAAGAAATAGCATAATACTATATCCTCTCTCAATCAGCAAGTTATATAAGTGAAAACAATTACAAAAACAATATAATCGCTTTTTAAACTAAAGATAAAATAAATTATTAATACATAAATTATTTTCTCAGCGAACAAAATATGCAGTATATCTTTACCTATTCACTACCCACATCTATTCACATTCTATTCACACATACAAATATATAACTTGTTTAATCCAAATAATATATATAACAGAAAATTTTCGACACCACATAACAAAATCTTTTTTATACAATTCAAACGCCAAAAAATATAAGAATAACGCAGAGAATTGGACGTACTTTTTTCACACGTTTTTTACCCGTGAACGCATTTTCTCTATCGAAGGGGCCAGATGAAAACAGTATATTTTTTAACTTAAGTGCGAGAGAGACAAGCCTATGCCGCTCACCATCGATTAGCCGTGGATAGGGTTTTAGGAATCAAATATACGGGAAAAAAGCTTTTAAGAAACGTTACAATTTGGGGTATAAAAAAGAAAAAAACCGAACCGAAAAAAGTTTTTTTTTACTTATGTTTGATAATCTGTTTAATAAATAATGTAAGGAGAGTGTGAGTAGATTATTTATCATTAAATTACGAATGACAGAAGTGAAGTATTTTTTACAAAGAATGTCATTCATTTGTCAACTTTAAATTCCTCTGGTAAGTACTATTCCCTAAATTTTGGATGGAATGTTACCAGAGGTCTAACGAAATTTCTGACGTAATCTCGATAGCATCGATTTAGTCGTCCTCGTCGGTGCAAATCTGTCACTATTTTGAAGTCACTATTCTAAATGAATAATGAATAATAAATCTTAAAAAAAGTATCTTAAGTAAAGTTCAAAGTACCATCCCGTATGTTTTCCCCGACATTGTCTGTGGGTCCCATGTTTTATCGTCAGTCTGAGGTGGAAAGAAAAGTGATTAATCGACACTTTGTCGTTTCCCTTCAACCACCCATTATGTACCTAAGACTACTTCATATAATGTGTGTCGTGTTCACGTTTCTTAAAAATTAGTTACTCTTACCGAGTACATTTTTTAAATAAAATTACACCAGACTAGCTTTCCACCTGCGGTTTCGCCTGCGCGGATTGCACGAGTTTTGCCGTTCCGTATTTTCCCGTTAAAAGATAACCTACGTCCCTTAGTGATAACTCTATGGTGATAACATAACATTCTGGATACTGATACTGGTTGAAAAAAATTTAAAATTAGAATTGAAGGTTATTTTTCTGTCATCTTTTATAAGCAAAATAAAAATTTAAATCTATCCACTTTATAAGATCAGTATAGTTAGATATAGATATAGATATATATATTTTCCTGTGGCTCTACTTCTACAAATCGTGGCGTTATCTTATATACCTATAAAATTCTCGTGTCACACTGTTATTTACCATACCCCTCCGAAACGGCTGGACATCGGTCCATGAAATTTTGTGTACATATCGGGTAGGTCTAAGAATCGGCCAACATCTATTTTTCATACCCCTAAGCGGAAGGAGAGGAGGGAGGTTTAAGGGGTTTATAACATATATGGCAAAGCAACATTTGAGGGGTCAGCTAGTATTATATAGTCTAATATGTTTTTTCGTTGTATGTTACCTGATAATCATAGGTATTTAAAAAATAATCGTCTTTTTATCAGTCTCCAAGTGTTACCTGAAACAAATAAAAAATATAAGTGTTAACAAAATTTCATAAAAAGTAAAATAAATAAAACGAGTAACAACATGAATATTTTATGCCTTCGTAATTGCTTGATTTTTATTAAACTGTTCATTATAGATACTGACTGTTAGATATACATATAATATCATCTATAGTATCTATACTAATAAATGGAGTGCCAGGTTTTTTATTCTGTTATTTACGAAAACTACTGAACCGATCGTAATAATACTTATACTGTAAGATGCAGCGTGTATCGGAGAAGGTACCTATGATAAGGAATATATGCAGAGAAGTATATGATAAGTATGTTAGTGATTAGTTATCGTGTAAATAAATATGGACGGACAGAGGTCGCTAGTACATAATATAATCGGTAGTAATAACACTGAAGTAAATAAAAGCAATAAGTAAATGTTTGACTACTGAGCAATGCTTCTTTTCGTATATGTATAGGATAGGATCTAGGATTCAAAGCAAACGACAACAACTTTTATTAGAGATAGCAGCATAGTTACAAGTATACACACAGCTTTACGTATCCTTGAAATCACTATAGGCAAACCCATACAACAAACATCCCGAACATAAATATCTCTGATCCAATGGAAATAGAACTTCGGCTTTAAAGGAATTTTCATCATTATACCAGAAAGTATTGATAATAATATGTACTAAATCTAATCTTTAGAATAACTTTTCATTTCAAGGTTTAATTTATAACGTATCAAGACAACAATTGAAAAATTATAAGTACAGTTTTAAGAATGAATATATCAAATTTTTTTTTGTCACAAAAGTGTTTAATAAGAAAATTTCACCGTAGTGACCCAAAAGTGTTAGGGTGTAAACGTACTCAACGTAAAAGTCACAATCACAAACAACCTTTATCTTCACAAACTTTCGCGTCTATATTTGCAAACATATAAACTTCATTAATAGAAAGTAGTAGTTGTGGAATAAATCTCTCACGAATATAACCCTAAACCATAAATAACTCCTTTTTAACACTGACGTGAAAAATAGTAAAACAACGTAAATACGTGAAATAAAGAGAGTAGTATAATGTATGAAAATACGTAGGTATCCCTATATATTATTCAGACGAGAGCGAGTGATCTAGTAACCTAATTTAATATTAATAATCTTCCAACGCTGCCGACTTTTTATTTATAACACGATTTAATGCTTTCATTTCCTTTCAACCTGGGGTATAAAAACAAATGGCGTCGTCTTTATAGTTCTGTCCATTAAGCACAAAGCTACATACTTGACTCAATATTCTTTGTTTGGTAATGCATTTACTTGAACTACCGTACTAATATTACCGTATTTATTTATTTATTTAATTAGAACCACCAACAGAATTGCATGTTAAAAAAATTTACAATTAGATAATTAATATTATGTTATTACTCAAAAACATAAAAAAAAACTTTTGTCCTCGGAAATATTTTTATCCGTTTTTTTTTTCTTAGTAATATTATTATTTACGTATTATATGGAATATTTTTTCCGCAAGGTTACTTTTTAAAAGCATCTTAAAGTTCTTACTGATCGTATATCTGATTTGCGAAAGAGATATCAATTAGAATATTTTCTTTGACCCGAATTTTTAAGTGCTTGTAATTTTTTTTTTCATATTTTTAAATTTTATTTCACTTTTTTATGATGAATCAGAAATTCGGAATTAAATAGTTCTTAATATTATTATGTGATATGAATATATGTACTTATGTTGTATATGCACGTGTTTATGTGTGCATGTATGTAGCTCTATCTTATAATTTTAAAATAATTATTTAATATGTATACATTCTTATGTAATACGTACGTAAATTTATTTGTTTAGTTGTTTTTGTATATTTATTTTATATATTTATGTGTATATATATATATATATGCTTATATTTATATTAACCTACGTTTACACTATCCTGCACTTGATTATTATTAATAATCTCATTTAACCTGGATTACCCGAATTACATATAATTCAGAAATAAATAACAAGAGACTTATTGTCAGCGGTACAACAGTTTTTATAGGGATAAATTTGGACTCAAAACTTCATTGGGATTCCCATTTTTCATCCTTGACTCGGCTCCGAAGTATTCACAGTTAGAAAAGTACGACAGCTGACCGACGTTACTACTGCACGTTTAATATATTTTAGCTTTTTCCGTAGTGTTATGTCTCACGGTCTGTTACTGTGCTGTAATGCTACAGTTATTGATACTGTATTTACTGTGCAAAAAAGGGCTTTTCGCTACATTTACGATCTTAAAGCTTGACTCTCCCTGCAGAACGTTTTTCATAATGTAGACATATTAAAAATTACATGCAGTCCACTGCTGGACATAGGCCTCCACAAGTTCGCGTCAAAAATGCGCGAACTCATGTGTGTTGCCCATAGTCACCACGCTGGGCAGGCGGGTTGGTGACCGCACGGCTGGCTTTATCGCATAATTACGAGTAGGTATTGATGTGCTATTGATTCATAAAACCTAATCCAAGAATAGTACGACAAGGGATGTCCGTTTCGTTGTTTCAAAGCCAGCGGTTAGATGGTTATACCGCCATCGTTCGGCTTCTTAAGTTCCAAGGTGGTAGTGGAACCTTGTTATCCCTTAGTCGCCTCTTACGACACCCACGGGAAGAGAGGGGGTGGCTATATTCTTTGGTGCCGCAGCCACACAGCACATTTATAACAATATAGTGTATATTCACTTGAATATTGATTGTTTTGATATAAAGAGTAATCATCGCAGTGTAAAGAAGAGAAGGAATAACAAAATTGTAACTCCAAGTTTCCGACTGCGCAAAGTAAACGTTTCCTTTCTGGGCTATGGTATTCGCATGTATAATAAAATTTGTGGACTTAATGACGCTGTATATCATGCACGTGTAGAACACGATTGAAAATACTCAATGAAGCATTTCTCACTTCAAATCTTCTCTTATCTATGTGCAACGTTAACCATACAATAAGTAATAATAGCTGCTTCTTCACTTACAGATTATAATATTTATAAGACAACAATCCCATAGATGAAAAAGATAGCGACTGACCAATCAGAAAATTAGTATTATCTATTCGGAAATGGTGTCTCCATCTTAATGATATTCCGATACTTGAACAAATCATTAGAAGTTTAAATTTAAATGATAACAGTGTTTATTGTGTAACTATCATGCAAAACAGATAGCAAAGATAGCGACTGACTAATCGTAAATGAATATTAACCATTCGTAATATGGTGTCGACATCTTTGTACCTACTGTTCCGGTATTAAACGAATAAACAAGAGTAATATCGACACAAAATCCGATATTTTAATGATTATCAGAAGTACAAATTTAAATGCTAACAGAAGATATTACTAATTTTGTACTAAAACACAGTTTATATATTAGTTGCAAAAGACTGCGAAGTTTCTTGCCGATTATTCTCTGCAGGATCTTCATTTCGAATCGGTGTTAGCATCACTTTTAAAAATAAAAATCACTTTAAAATTTTAATTTATAAAACGACGATTCGAATTTTCTTTTGAAGTTATTTTTGAATTTCGAATTAAGTCTGGAAGAGATTACTTAAAGCAATAACATCGCCTTTGCATGCTGTCGGTACATCTTTTTACCTTTTTTGTACTACTATGTTTTTTTTAATTATGTTAATGTTGTTTTACTATATCTGTGCAATAAAGTAATAAATAAATAATTAAAAAATAAGTTTTTATTTACCATTAACGCAATTTCGTTTTGTCGTTCTAGAAATTTGTGTTAAAGAAATAAACTTCATTGATTCATGTTATCAAATTCAGTTAAGGAGCACGAGTTCTATTCAATAGACCAAAACGACTACCTTCATCGACATTAGAATAAAAGGAAGAACCTTTTATCGGCATGAGGTCGTAATATTTACTTACAGACCACAAAGATTTTTTTCCGTAACGGTAGTATCATCTTATTTTTGACAAGGGTCGCACACCAGCAAACTCGCTGACCTCGTGAGGCCTACCTGTTGTTCCGAACATCTGTCGCATGTTTTAAAATACAAATTATACACAATTTGAACAAAGTACCTCACATTATGTCCTCTCGTAGTGTAATGAGGAACAGATAGCATAATTTTGTTTTGTTTTTTTTAATTGGACTGTAAAAAGTAATTCTATAAATAAAAAGTTTATTTTTTTAACATTAAACGTCCGTTTTGTTCATAGTTACATATATTATATGGATTGTTGTTTGTTACATTCAAGTATAAAATAATGAACATTATATAAAGGATTTTATTCATTCGATCGAGACTCAGTCAATTTAAAATTAAAACAATTATAAATCGGATATTTGAACCCGCTCATTATGCACCAAATGTATAAAATTATACGACCCGTAAGTTCGAACTAAATTTTCATTTATGTCATGAGAACAGTCACCGAACGACATTGACAAATTATCGCTCGCTTCATGCTTAGAAATGGATAGTACCTAATTAAGCCACGTTGAATAATTTGAAAAAGCAAATATTGAAATGACGGAATTCGTCAGACGTCTCACGATTGTCCGTTTAACTGCTACTTAACTAGGTAATATTTGCAACAAGTATTATTTATAGAAGCATGGAGTAATCACAGCAGCCAACGCAATGTAACGCCAACACAAGATGCTAATTCATACATATGTAAGTAATATTGCTTTGAAGGGAAATCGCAACACGCTTTGTTTCGCTCTAATCTCAGGATTTACCTACTAGTTGTATTTAAATGCTTGTAATATTATATGAAATTGTTGGTAATATATGAAACTTCATATTACCTTACTTCATACCGTGGCTACTGAAAACGACTACTTTATTTCAAAAGTAACCCTAAAAGACAAACTAAAAAATAAAAAAGTAAAAGTGTGTACGTAACCAAAATGATCCTTTTTTGATTTTCATCAGATTCAGTATTCTCACGATCAATATTTTTTTATAATATACTTGATTTCATACAATATTTATTAATTTATACTTACATACTAATATTACAAAACGGAAGTGTTTATTTAGCGACGCCACGTTAGCGCAGCGGTCAGTGCACTGGCCTATGGCTGTTGCGCTGGCGTTTGCTAATTCGATCCTGGCTACGCGCTACGCTTCAGTCTGTAATATCCTACAGCTACGCCTCTTTTCTCATGTGGGAGAATAACGCTGCTCCGATGGAGGTTGGCGGATATATTCCTTACTATGAATAACGATCGCTATCAGGTGTACACGATGACAACCGGGACTGGCGACTTAACGTGCTCTCTGAGGCACGGTAGGGAGACCCACAAGGAGTGCATAAACACCCAGACCACGGCAAAAATCTGTATGGTCAATACAAATGTTTTGTCATGTGCGGGGATCGAACCCGCCACCGCCAGCGCAACAGCCACAAACCACCGTTGACCGTTGCGATCCTAGCATTCGGCATATAACTATATTAACCATACAAATGTTTGCCGAAGTCTGGGTGTTTGTGCATGTGTATTGTGTGCACTTGCGGACTTCCGACACTGGAGTAATTCCTTGTGTGGACCGTTGAGTGTGAGGTGTAAGGCGTTTATTTATTTATTCGAACGCGCGAACCTCATGTCCAATAGAATCATTAAAAACAACCTTTTCGCGTAAAATTTTTTGTTTCTGAGAAGTCATTCCAGACTATAAAAGAACACGCTATGACACAAAAATACGCACGACACTGATCACATGATAATAGTCTTTTTTTGTTTAAATGTGTTCCAAGATTTCTGATTTAAAAATTCCTCCCAAAAAATAGCTCTAGTTTGTGACATTTCATATGATAATTCCCATTAGACCTGTTACAACTCCATGCAGACAATTATTGCTAATTAACTGTCTAATTTGATCGAACTCAGCGTTAAATTGTTAATTCTATATTTTGCTGAGCTTTGCATTTATTATATTATTGATATACGTAACAATGAGAATAGTGAAATGACAAAACATTGTTAATCGTCATTTAGTATGTGTGCAGCTAAATATTTAATTGCGTGTAAATAATATTAATTATTCATGTTATGAAAATATTGTGAATGTTTCGATTCTGGAAATATATTTTAAATCATCAATTATTTAATTAATTTATCATGTCAGAATGATATTTTAATAAATCGAGTGCCAGTTTTTTTATTCAGTTATTTGCGAAAACTACTGAACCGATCGGAATAATACTTAATACCTTAGATGCAGCGTGTTTTGGAGGTTTTAATATATGATATGTTGGTGATTACTTATCATGTAAATGTATGTACGGACAGAGGTCGCTAGTGTTTCTATAAATCGATGTAATCAAAAATGAACCGCAGAAATGTTGTATACAAACATAACTTCGGACTGCAATAAATTGGAATATCCTTTTTTGCGTTCGTTATTGCCAGGACGTGGATTATATAATAAAAACTTTTCTAAAAGTCAATTACTTTCACAGTCACCGGTAGGATGAAATCCTGTGCCGTGGATAAGATAACTTAAACAACAAAAACACAAACGTACAGATGAAAAATATTTGTATTATCAATACTATGATTTGTCATGAGCGGCGAATAAGTAGAGTGACAGATAAAAAATTATCCACGTCCAACGTCCACGTCGTTAACATCTACATACTTCAATCCTAATTAGGCAATTGTTTAACTATTCTAAACTATATGAAACAATTTCATTTGAAAACTTCATTATTTCATCGTAAATACTGGAAAAGGGGACTAAATTCTGATAACGGTAATTAATAACCACGCGATAAGTAATTAAATCTCTGCACAGAAATGCGCGCGTCACGCTCCTAATTATGCATCATTTACTGAACAAGTTTAAAGGGAAAGCGACTACTGAAATATGATTATTATTTTAGTAATATTTCGTTATGTTAGGTTACGACGGTGTCGTAACAAATTATAATACTTAATAATTAAAAAAATATAGATACTTCTTACACTGGATTCGGATTTCTCCCGTGTCAGATGACCGGAAACACCCATAATACAATCATAAGCGCCCAGACCACATCTGTATAGGCAGACAAACATTTGTATGCCTTACAAAAGTTTGTCATGAACGGGAATCGCATTCGCGACCGGATTGCTGTCAACTAATTTTTTTAAAGGTAAGCGGAGATAGATAGATAAGATATATTAATAAATAAATAAATAAATAAAATAAATAAATTACTCAAAAAATTGTAATCAAAGCATGATAAAAATCAGCTTTCGATTAAATTAAAAATCATCAAAATCGGTACAACCAACAAAAAGTTATGTGATATAAATACAACGGAGGTCGACGGAAAAATAGTCAAGTAAAAACGCATTATTAGATATAACTCGAAAAGCAGTTGTTGATCTTAAATAAATTTTAATGGGACCAAATGACACACACCACCTTTGGATTAAAAAAAATATCGAAATCGGTCCACCCAGTCAAAAGTTCTGAAGTAACATACATAAAAAAAAATTCAATCGAACTGAGAACCTCCTCCTTTTTTGGAAATCGGTTAATAAACATGTCATCTAAAACTAATAAGATGAAAAACTAACCGTGTCTGTTAAGTTATCAAAATTGTTTTAGATAGAAAAGGTAATTTCATAATTTAAAACACTTTTAAAAAACAAGATATCGTTTCTATGAAAGAGAGATAGACTTTACGAGTTTTTCAAATATAAAACAAAAATATCCATAAAGACAGTAAAGTAATAATGAGTTGAGTAAAATAATGTTGACTTGAATAAAATAATATTGAGTTGAGTAAAATAACATTGAGTTGAGTAAAATAATCTTGAGTGGGTACATGTTTAAATTGTTTCCAATGCGACGCACAGCTGGATTACTTCTTAGTACGCGTAAATATTTTATCTATATTCACTCAATGACACAGTTACATAATATTAGGTACGTCAGTTCTCCATGTACGATTTCCTTTTAAGCAAATGCATTGTTTTCTTTTAACAATAAAGCGCATTATGCACTTGGACCCTTGTACGGAACGGATTTGTAGCACAAGTTTTTTAGCCACGATGAAAAGGAATTTTATATTATATATAGATAAAGATTTGAAAATGTTGATAACAGTTTTCTGATAATTGTGGAGGAAAAAATATTATTTTATATATCTTCTATTCCAAAATTCAGAACTTAATAACAACTTATTGACATGACACAGAATTATATTTATAAGTTGACAATTTAAAAATATTTGAGAGTAGTAAAAATTATTTTAGAAAATTAACTTGAACATTTAACCGTACTCTAGTGAATTGTGACCCATATTTGTAGTTCGTAGATACGCCATTGTGTCGAAGCTTTCGCAACTACTGCAAATGTACAGCGAATCCTTTTTGCACAATATCAAGGAAACGAAGTTATTTGATGATTTCATTAACTTGATGCAGTAGAGTTCGTCTGATCTGTTTGGTACTTTCGTCTTCATTTCATACGATTTAATTCTCATAAAAGCAATTTCCTCGTTCCCTTTAAATAATTTCCTTCTTGGAATAAGTAAACGAAACATTTTTTATTTAAAAACTCCTTAAAATTAAACTCCATCCTTTCCAAGATAGAATTTATTAAAGTACCTAAATCTATTACATATAAAATATTCAGACGCACGGAAATGAAGCTGAAAGGATTACGTAATAAGTTTAACTGCGATATCTGGTTGATCGGAACTAAGTCTGCAATATTAATCAGGGTTAGAACTGCATTGGATGTCTTATCCAAACGTTTCTCGCTACAAGGTCGGTCAGCGTTTTCATACAGAAGTCTTTGTGAATAGGTTGAGATCTTTCCTCGTATCTTTCACCTTAATTAGAAGTATCTTGGTTGGTCAATTAAAATTTTATTTCAAGATGATTCTTGTTAGTTTTTCTTTCTTTTTAACCGACTTCCAAAAAAGGAGGAGGTTCTCAATTCGTCTGTATTTTTTTTTTATGTATGTTACATCAGAACTTTTGACCGGGTGGACCGATTTCGACAAATTTTGTTTTAATCAAAAGGTGGTGTGTGCCAATTGGTCCCACTTAAATTTATTTGAGATCTAACTACTACTTTTCGAGTTATATCTAATAATACGTTTTTACTTGACGCTTTTTTCGTCGACCTACGTTGTATTATACCGCATAACTTTCGACTGGATATACCGATTTTGATAATTCTTTTTTTGTTAGAAAGGGGATATCTCTAGTTTAGTACCATGATAAGGAAACCAGGATCTGATGATGGGATCCTAGAGAAATCGAGGGAAACTCTCAAAAATCCACAATAACTTTTTACTGGGTGTTTCGATTTTGATAATTTTTAATTTGATGAAAAGCTGATGTTCATCATGTGGTCACATTTAAATTTTATCGAGATCTGATAACTACTTTTTGAGTAATCTTTGATAACGCGTAGTTACTTGACTATTTTTTCGTCGATCTACGTTGTATTACTTGTCGATGTAATTGAAGTCGGTTTTTTTTCGTTTGTCTGCAAACACAATTATTATAGCAGCTATCTATCGAAGGTCATAGCTAATAAAAATGCCTAGCTCCTAAAAAATATTCTAAATATGTACTTATAATTCTAAAAAAATTAAGGAAGCGAATATGTATACAGGAATAAAAGACATTTTTTTAAAAGGGAGAGTTTTAACGATTCGCATAAATTTCGATTTCGTTTGCAGTGGAAACTGTAGTCTGCAATGTTAATAAGAGATCCGGTTGGTCGAGATCGATTCTGAAAACGAAAAACATTTTTCCAAAGCCGACGTTATTAATGTATTCATTATGCATACCAAAAATACAAAGGAAATTTATTACAGTATATTTAACCCATTCACAGCATTTTAGGCATCTATTCCCGACAAATACTTTCCTTTTTTTTTTAATCTACAAAAGTTTACCGTAAAAAAGTTTGTACTTAAATGACTACCTATTACGTAAAGTTTAGTATCTGCGTTGTTTTAAATAAATTCTTAAAAGTGTTAGGTACAACAAATTGTCAAATTTATGAACTCTTCTAACACGTACAAGGATTAAACATTATATATTAGTTCTCATGGATCGATTCTCTGAATTATTAATGTGGAAGGACATTTTAGCATGCGACGTGATTTGCATACCGGTATCTTAACTTTGAAGTATATGTTCCGTGATTGAATTTCAAATTACAATCAAGCATATAACATATATTAAGCAATTGGGAATATCGGAGGTATTTGGTGAATTAAACGAGGGCCCAGAGAAACGACATGTTTAGACGATATTTAAGAAACTATACGTCAAAAATCACCAATTGAATGTAGGAGATACAACAAACCTGATTAATCATTTTAGGAACGTAATCTCCATAATAGTCCTCTTCAACACTACACACATATTTTTATCTATTTTTATCGTGATCTAGGTTTTTTGTACTATGTATTAACAGATTATAAGTAAGGATCATCATCATTACAGCCTATACAGTCCACTGCTGGACATAGGCCTCCACAAGTTTACGCCAAAAATAACGTGAACTCATGTGTTTTGCCCATAGTCACCACGCTGGGCAGGCGGGTTGGTGACCGCAGTACTGGCTTTGTCGCATCAAAGACGCTGCTGTCCGTCTTCGGCCTGTGTATTTCAAAGGCAGCAGTTGGATGGTTATCCCGCCATCGGTCGGCTTTTTAAGTTCCAAGATGGTTGTGGAACCTTGTTATCCCTTAGTCGCCTCTTACGACACCCACGGGAAGAGAGGGGGTGGCTAAATTCTTTAGTGCCGTAGCCACACAGCAGTAAGGATGTTATATGTATTCCAGAGGAAGATATAAAGTGTAATTTGTTTATGTATCCGTTTCACTTTCGCTTTATAGAACTTTGTTCTTAGTCATCGGTAATATAATAGGCCTTGTAGGCGCCCGTCTTGTCTCGGAGAACACGTTAGGCAATCAGCGCTGAAAACTTTTTAGGTGGGCGGCGTTTAAATCAAATTTTATCACTAGCAAATTTGATTAGAATTGCTGAGGAAATATAAATTGTAAAGAAATGTAACTTTTGATCGTCTCAGCATCTTAAGTAATTTGTAGCTATATATTTTGTCTACGTACAGTTTGTAATACAAGATCGCCCAGATCAATTTATCTCTGTATTTCGAATTAATATTTCAAAATAGAAACACAACACAATAAACAATTTGTAAGCGATTGAAGTTATTTGACAAACTTGATGGCAATCAAAAGAAAAATCTAAAAAATTTGACAAAAAAGTATTTTGTTTCAATTTTACTCGTTACCGTTACTTGACAGTTTGAGCTCTCGTACACCTGCAAGTTTATCGCCAATTATGCATTCGAAGGAATTTTCTACAAAAAACGACAACTGCTTAAATAATTGTGTTTGCTCGCAAACGAAAAAAAAACCGACTTCAATTACATCGACAAGTAATACAACGTAGATCGACGAAAAAATAGTCAAGCAACTACGCGTTATCAATGATTACTCAAAAAGTAGTTATCAAATCTCGATAAAATTTATATGTGACCACATGATAAACATCAGCTTTCGATTAAATTAAAAATTATCAAAATCGGTACACCCAGTAAAAAGTTATTACGGATTTTCGAGAGTTTCCCTCGATTTCTCTGGGATCCCATCATCAGATCCTGGTTTCCTTATCACTGTACCAAACTAGGGATATCCCCTTTCCAACAAAAAAAGAATTATAAAAATCGGTATATCCAGTAGAAAGTTATGCGGTATAATACAACGTAGGTCGACGAAAAAAGCGTCAAGTAAAAACGCATTATTAGATATAACTCGAAAAGTAGTTGTTAGATCTCAAATAAATTTAAATGGGACCAATTGGCACACACCACCTTTCGATTAAAACAAAATTTGTCGAAATCGGTCTACCCGGTCAGAAGTTCTGATGTAACATACATAAAAAAAAAAGCAGTCGAATTGAGAACCTCCTCCTTTTTTGGAAGTCGGTTAAAAATACATTTAAAAAATCACATAACATCAAATGTTTGATCAAACACGTAATCTTCGACACACTGTTCATTCGTTTACAGAACAATAACGCACTATAAATTTATAACGCAGTCATGAAATCTATTCCTATTCACTTTCGACTTTAAAATACATAATCAATAAATGTATGAATTATACATGAGTTCGAAGAACAAGTATATGATATATGTACATAGGTAATCAATTATATGTACACAGTTGCTTTGTAATGATTCTCGAATTACTTTCGCTTTTTATGGTCAATGTTCGCGTAAATTTGTTCTCACGATCGACGTTTTATTATGATTACAAATGAAGGCATTCGAATGCTTTTACATTTT
This sequence comes from Melitaea cinxia, assembly GCF_905220565.1. Classification (NCBI taxonomy): domain Eukaryota; kingdom Metazoa; phylum Arthropoda; class Insecta; order Lepidoptera; family Nymphalidae; genus Melitaea; species Melitaea cinxia. Next base: position 3,749,839 of record NC_059394.1, read on the forward strand.
TCTTACTTATTTGTATTTATTAATGGAATCTGTTGATTTTTTTTAAATAAATACTTAATCTTTTGTGAATAGAGATATTAATAACAATTTAGCGGTTTCCATAATGATTATAATACTATAAAAAAATTAATACAAAATCATGTCGATGTGTTTATGTAAATGAAATTAATTATAATTCATATTCTTGTATTAAAAAATAAATTTAGACAGAGAGGCCAGGTTATTCATTATTATACTAATTTTAGTATTATTTTGGTTTTTATAGATATACCAACCCGACAACACGTAATAGTTATTACCTACTTGGGTTCTTTTTTGTGTCGATTTTTTTTTTATTAAACGTTGAAACTTAATAGAATTTGGAGAGATATATTATATACCTAGGAAGACATCACGATATCATCACGAAATTCCTATATGAAAATCGCTAATTTTTTTTTTTAAATTACAATCATATAAACCACAAGAAAATATGGCCGCTTTTTAAAATCGATAAAAAAAACTTTAGGTACCATAGAGACTTATACAAAAATTAGAAAACAGAAAAATTTCCATATCTCCTTTCGTGCAATCGCTGTTGACATAATTTTGACATATCCGTACATGTGACAACGTCTTTTAGGGATGCTCACGAGGTAAGGGAACTTCTCCTGCCCTGATGACAAGTAGTGGTCATATTAAGTGTAACGTACCTTTATTTAGAAAAACAAGTTTTGCATTATTTTATTTTTTTTAATAAGTTAAAAGGTTTTTAATAAAAGTATGTATTTATTCGAAAATTATTATTCACAAATATTAAAAATAAAAAACAATTATTAAAGTAATGAAGTAAGATTTCTTGTTTAACTGTCTTGTTTAATGGAAATTGTTTTGCTTTACTTAAAACGGTTGTTTATTTATATACCCAATTGGCTATGATATATCTCCGTGTATCTCTTTATGACCCCAAACAAAAGGACGCCATTTTGATAAGACCTTGTATATATAATTCTTACTGAACATTAAATAAATATCAATTAGACATACATATACAAGGAATACACACACAACAAGTAACATTAATTACATCTCGCCATCAATTAGATACGTGACAAGAGAATGAAATATTTCATTTAAATATTGTACACGCAACGTGTCAATTTAATTTATTGGAGGAATGAGCCTCTGTATACAAAACCCACGTGTTAAATATAATTTGTATATAAGAATAAACGTAAATACCGCTACTAACGCGAATTCTGATTTAGGTATATGCGATTACGTAAATTATTTATTTCCAGACGGTTTTTATTGGTAGAACATTCTCATACTTTGTGTATATTGTAATAAAACAGTTCGTCAGATCAAAATAAAAACGTTTAGTATGTCAAGTTTACACATAAGCAATGACGTTCTCGACTTATGCAAATGCGTCTTGCTTGTGTACTTTTTAGTACCAAGCAATTTGGGGTCCTACAAAAATTATACGGGCTGCCGTTTAGATTAAAAGTGGCTTACAATGTAAGGGGAATTTTATTAAATACCACACAATAAACATTGTTGGACTCGACGTTAGAATTTTATGATGCAATAGAATTTCTTTGTGAATGGATCCCTAAAATGTCTTCTCCTTAGATATTTAAATTACTTGTCCTGAAAGACTGACTTATTCATCGTCAGCGAGTGATAGATATTGACATGAATTTGGGTTTTTTCAAATTGTTCCATACCTCATAATGTATTTCGGTACGTAATAAAGATTTTTGGTTACAAAATAATACTTAGACACTGTTTCGCGATTTTTTTTTGTTTTTTTTTTTTTATATGGTTATTATTGTGAATCCGCTTTCAGGCCTTTTAGTTTCTCAATTCTTCTACTCACTGACATTGCGTTTTATTGAGAAAAGGTAGAAACTGACAGTCCGATGTCACATACATAGGTAATGTGCGTCAGAGAGAACGCTCTACCATTGTAGAATCTAGTTCAAATTAGCCGATTGTCTCTTTCCAAAGGACGATGTGCATTATTTTTGGTCAGGTGCTGTATTTCGAACCATTCACATCGATTAATTAAATTTCTAGTCAGGAAACAAAAGTCGCTTGTTAGCTAATACTAAATATTTATATTCCAGCGTCAACGTGACAACTTATTGTAAACAAGTGATAAATCCTCACAACAAAAGCTTTATTTAATTGTTAATAGGTATTAATGTACGGTTACATCATTAAACCTTGAAAACATAGAGTAAAATTTACATAAGTATGTCATAGGTGTTTGTAAAATGTGTATTTCGTCTTTAATGTAGGTATTATTATCATTTTTATTCGTAAGAGATGAAAGTAAGGTAAATTATGATAATACGTTTATTAAAGTTTGATATGTAATTAAAACATAGCCAGACAAATGATATTTAAATTAAAAAGTTAACAAAAATATGTTACGTTTTTATACTAACGCTCTTGTGAAAATATTAGTTTTTCATCCCGTTAAAAAAAAGAAGACGGTTCTACTTTCAAATGCGTGTATTTTTTCAATGTTTTTTTTTTTTAAATTAACATTCGAACATTTGATAAAAATAGGGGCGAATTTGATAAAACTTAGGATATTTACAGTAAATATACCTAACGGTCGTAGGGTAAAATGCCTTAGGTATGCGGTGAGTGATAAACTCAAAAGTACCAGCGAAGTTAATGCGAGACAAATCAAATCGTGAGTTAAGTAAAAATAATTTTGCACTTAAAATTCTGTCAAACATAAATCTTGTCACCTATATTTCCGTGAAAACTTGATATTTATAAATATAGAGATTTTGTATTGAAGCTTAGATGGTGTCCATTTAAAAAAGGCCCAAAAGTCAACTCTGTTTGACTAACCTTTAATAAAACGAGGTTGATTCTTTCTAAGATAAATTGAACACGTTTTAACGATGATTAAAAAACTTTGTTTACAGCAAATAATTTTTTAACAATTTGAATAACAACATTATAGATATGATTAGCCTAATAGACTAGATTACGATAGATTCGATTTAATATTAAAAAAAACTATAATAATGTAGGCATACTATGTTGCTAGCTGACCCCGCAAACGTTATTTTGCCATATATGCTATAAGCCCCCTTAATCCTCCCCCCCTCCCTTATAACTTAGGAGTATGAAAAATAGACGTTGTTCGATTCTCAGACCTACCCAATATGCACACAAAATTTCATGAGAATCGGTCAAGCCGTTTCGGAGGAATTTAACTACAAACACCGCGACACGAGAATTTTATATATTACATTAAATGTTTATTGTAGACTACGATTCTAAAAACAATAAAATTATATACAATCTTATAATTTTAAATAATTTTTCTCTAAAAATTGTAATTTTTTTAAATAACAAGCGTATAAAAACAAAAAAAAAAGTTTTAATTACAGTGCATGTCTATTCACCACATGTAAATAATTCTCGCATTTAAATTTTGTCATATCTGTTTAGAAAACGAGTTCGAAATTGTTTGCGAGTTCGCATACATAATTAATGTGCTTACCTATTTATTCGACACATATGCATGTTGTTATTTAATACAGACACCTGCTTTATTTGTTCGTCATTTGATTCTTGCTGAAGAGTTGTTTCTGCATATTGACAAACATCACACAAATTCAATTAGTTAATTAAATGTATTTAACATAATTATATTAGAATTGTCTTTTTCTAAGATAAGCAACTTAACGCATGTGTTTTAAATAACAATCAAACGATTGACAAATTTGTTATATGATTTTTGAAGTGAAACTCTTATTCTATCTCCCCAAAAACTTCCGTTCATCTATCGCGTGTCGCATTACAGCTAGCCTCGGAGTGGGGATTGGTAAATCAAACAACGAGTACACGGTATAACGTTTATTTTAAGACTGATTTGACACAATAAGGAACTTTAGCACAGACGACAAACTATTGGCACAGATAATATAAAGAAATCCTAATCACATATATAACACCTCCACCCTTAATAAGAAATAATAGAACAATAATAAAATTTATACAATACAATATAACAACAACAAACTTATAACTAAATGATTATTACATACTATGGAATTCAATCAAACCCATAACGGTCCGGTGCATTACGCACTCTCAACGGGTAACGACGTATATTTTGAGCCATTGCAGAATTATCGTTGGCACCTTGAGGCACCCCATCACCCCCCTCACCGAGCTGAGTGCCATCGGTCACGCCATCTCCATTTAAGCGCGAACTCGAGCCCCCCGATCCCGCGAAAGGGTACGCCGTGTGATCACTTTCCAAAACTATTGTGTTCCACTTTTTAGATTTAGTATCTGAATTTTGAGATGACGACCTGAGTTTCATTTGGTCTATGTGTCGATGAACTACGGTACCCTCAGTTGTCTCAATTTCATAATCGGTACTGCCTATAATATCTTTAACTCGGCCTTGCAACCATTTACTTTGACCCTGATACGCCCTATACCACACAGTGTCTCCTACGTTAAAGGTTCGGTGCGAACCGCCCGCTGCGCGTTGTTGATATTGCTGAGCTTTCAAAACTAAATTCTCACGGGACGGTTTTATTCTATCAAGCCTCGTACGGACAGACCTACCCAGCAAAATCTTAGCAGGACATTCACCAGTCGTATGATGTTCAGTATTTCTGTACATTAATAAATAACGTTGTAACGCACACTCAATATCTATACGAAGTTTCAGAGCTTTTTTAATTACTTTTTTACATATTTTAACTGCATTCTCGGCCGCCCCATTCGAAGATGGGTGATACGGAGCCGAGTAACAATGTTCAATTCCATTATTATTCAAAAAGTTATTGAATTCGACACTACTAAAGGGTGGTCCATTATCACTAACAACCTGACGCGGAATGCCGAAACGAGCAAAAATTTCTCTGAGGTTAGTGATTACCGCTAAAGCTGTGGTTTCTTTCATTTTACAGACCTCGATCCATTTTGAGGATGAGTCTATGATAACTAAAAATTTATTTCCTACAATGGGACCTAAAAAATCGATATGTAGTCTCGTCCAAGGTCTAACAGGCCAGGGCCAGGGCTGCGGGGCGTGGCGGGGCGGCGCATCGCCGACGTCCGCGCACACTGCACATTCGCGACAGCAAGCCTCGATTTCCTCATCTATCCCAGGCCACCATACGTAACTTCTAGCTATAGCTTTAGTCTTTACAATACCCATGTGACTATCGTGCAATTCTAATAAAATCTTGTTTCGACAAGTTTTAGGTACTACCAGCCTATGACCCCACATTAGACATCCTAATTCGTAATATAGTTCCGTGCGCCTATTAAAATAAGGTTTAAATTCTTTAATTTCTATGTCTTTCGGCCACCCGTCCCTAACATACGACATAATTCTACTCAAAATAGGATCTTTCCGGGTTTCTTTTCTAATAGTTTCAAAATTAAGCAAAAGGGCTTCGGAAGCAAAATGTAGATAAGTTTGCTCCGGCTCATATTCACAAACATCTTTAGCGTTTAACGCCTTGTAGCCTTGCATCAACCTCGATAGTGCATCGGCCCCATTATTATTAGTATTTATGTACTCGATAGTAAAGTCGTATGCCGATAACAATAACGCCCAACGCTGTAATCGACTCGCCGTCATACTAGGTATTCCCGAGTCTGCCCCGAATATGCTAGTTAAAGGCTTGTGATCGGTTCGCAAAATGAAATGTCTACCGTACAGATATTGGTGAAACTTTTTAACCGCGAAAACGATAGCTAACGCTTCCCGATGTATTTGGCTATAATTCCGCTCGGCCGGCGTGAGCGCCCGCGAGGCGTACGCGACGGCGCGCTCCCGGCCGCACTCGTCCGCCTGCGCGAGCACTGCACCGATGCCGCGTCCGCTCGCGTCACACGTCACTACGACCGGTTTCGATTCGTCATAGTGAACTAATATTTCAGGACTTACAAGAAGTCTCTTTACCGTCTTAAACGCAACATCTTGTTCTGCGCCCCATGACCAGTGTTTTCCTTTCTTTAACAATTCATAAAGAGGAAATAAAGTTCCAGACAAATTTTTTATAAATTTTCCGTAAAAATTTACCATACCCAGAAAAGACTTTAGTTCAGATACATTACATGGAGGAGATATTTCTAAAATCGGTTTGATTTTTTCACTGTCTACCCTCACTCCCTCGCTACTAACTATGAATCCTAAATATTTTACCTCCTCACATAAAAAGTCACACTTTTGTTTCTTTATTTTCAATCCATTACCTTTAAGGATTTGCAAGACCCTATTTACCGTATCAATATGAGAGTCCAGACAAGAATCATGTATTAATATATCGTCAAGAAAAACGGTTACATTGGGAACGCCCTCAAACAATTTTACCATTATTCTTTGAAAAATACCAGGGCTTGAAGCTAGACCGTATACCAAACGGTTATACACAAAGAGACCCCTGTGAGTATTAATCACAGTCAAATTTCTAGTGTCATCAAGTAAAATTTGATTATAAGCTTGAGAAAGATCGAGCTTAGTAAAATATTTACTACCCCTGAGCCGTGAAAATAAATCGTCAACTTTGGGTACCGGGTACCTATCGACATGTAACATTTTATTTAGTGTTACTTTGTAATCGGCACATAAACGCAAAGAACCATCAGGCTTATGTACAATTACCAACGGCGTAGCCCAGTCGGAGGTGTCGACGGGCTCGATGACGCCGGCGCGCAGCATGCCATCCAGCTCGGCGTCGACCCGCGGTCGCAGTGCGTACGGTAGCGGCCGCGCGCGGCAGAACACGGGTTCCGCGTCGACTCGCAGTTTTAACGTCGCCCGACCGCCCGTGAAGCACCCCAAAGTACCATCGAATAAATCCTTATGCCTGGAAACAATATCATTAATAATTACATTTCGGTCCTTAAAGTTTTTTGTTTCTAAAGACAAATTATTTATGTCTATTTTTGGCACAGAAATATCTAACTCGGCCAGCCATTGCCGTCCCAGTAAACTCGTAGCGCCGACTTTGAATACGTATAAATCTAATAGTTTATTTTTCTTTCCATATGTTACACTTACTTCTAATCTGCCTAATGCGTTATCTCGACTTAAATTATAATAATTTACAGATAAATTAGCCTCTAACAATGGTAATTTTTTAAAATATTTTATATATGTTTTATAATTAATACAAGACAAGGGGGAACCGGTATCAATTTCCATCGTAAGATTAACTTTTTGTACATTTAATGTAATCCTCACCGGCTTGTATTGGCTTAGGGACATTTGATACATCGCTTCATCCACCTCCTGTTCCTCATGCTCCTCCTGGTCTTCTATCCAATGCGTGTGAGTAACACCACGATTACTGGAATTCGCCAATGCCCCCGGCCGCCATTTTGTTTGCTCGCCGTGCGACGCAACCGAGTCGCCTTTCCCGCGATTACGTGTTGCTCCTTTCCCGCTACCTAACTTCTTCGTAGAAAAAGATGCCATCATCGAATTTCCTCCACACATCCGTCTCAAATGACCTATCTGCCCGCACCGACTACACTTGGCATTCTTAAACTTACAGTCTAACCGCCTATGCCGATAATCTCCGCATACCCAACAGCCACTAATTTGCATCCTATGCAAACCACTATCCAGGCCTGTCGAACTACGTCGTGAAGTACTCGCTGCTTCAGATACGCACGTAGCCGCCGACGACGGAACCGCGCTCGTACCCGCGCCCACGTCCGGCGCCTCGACCGCGGCCGCGTCTCGTTCCGCCGCCTCCAATACGCATGCTGTTTTCACTGCTTTTTCAAATGTGATATCTCCACTCGCAAATAATTGTTGCCGTATAGCGTCACCTCTTAGCCCGCATACAAATTGATCTCTAAGATTGTCATTTAATGTGGCGCCAAAGTCACAAAACCGAGAAAGTTTTTTTAATTGTGCCACATAACACTGAATTTTTTCGTTCATTTTTTGCTTTCTTAGGCGAAAAATATACCGTTCTGCAAGGATTGACGGTTTCGGGTTTAAATGATCTTTTAACAAAGTAACGGCTTCTCGAAACGTCAACTCTGCAGGTTTCCTGGGTACCGCAAGATTCACTAACAATTCATACGCGACATCACCCACTGACGAGATTAGTATAGGCAATTTTAATTCGTCCTTTATAGTGTTCGCCTTAAAATACATTTCTAAACGTTCACAATAAAGTTCCCAATTTCCAGCTTCCACATCGAACTCACTAAGCCGACCGATCGACATTTTATATATTTTTTTATTTTTACCCTCGTCGCCACTGGTAAATCAAACAACGAGTACACGGTATAACGTTTATTTTAAGACTGATTTGACACAATAAGGAACTTTAGCACAGACGACAAACTATTGGCACAGATAATATAAAGAAATCCTAATCACATATATAACAGGGATAAGGTAAAAAGAACATGGCAGAGCAGCCAAGACCAATATGGCGGCGCCCACAGTTCGCATCAGCTAACCGTGTAGCATTTATATTGTCTTTTATTCGCGCAGGTGTTCCGCGGTATTTAAATGCCTACAAACCGAAAAAAAGGTTCACTTACGTCGTGTTTTCATAAAACCAGTAATGGGTTTTTTTAAGATATTCTTCCACTCCCAAACTCATTACGGGAATGGACGAATCCTGAAGTGATAAACAGGGTCACTAGCCAAGCTGAACTAACGGACCAGTCTATTTTTAATATGTAGGTTATTTATTTTTTATATCTTCTCACGAAAGAAAAAATTACTATCCATATATATACCATATCTTTCGATTATGCGGTAGGCTAATCGAAATAAAACGTAGCTAATATTGAGTGCTATAAGATCAAGGCTGATTACTTTTTCGTCTGTTTTTTTACATGATCGAACTCACTAAAGGTCGGTAACTAATTAAACGAATCTTGACTTACTATTATAAAAT